>NC_084487.1:47971406-48281369 GCF_030035675.1 Rhineura floridana
CAAGGCACCCTTAAAGCCCCTTCCTATAATTGGACAACCCTTTTATAGAGTGGGAATAGATTTGGTGGGCCCTTTTTCCAAACCCACAAGGCATGGCAAGAAATATCTAGTGGTGGTGGTGGATTTTGCCACCAGGTACCCAGACGCAGAAGCACTGAGATCTGTAGAAGCCCCTGTAGTGGCAGAGGCTTTATTAAAAATTTTTATGAGGCTGGGTTTCCCTCATGAAGTGCTGACAGATCAAGGCAGTGTATTCATGGGAGAAGTGATGCAATGTATGTGGAAATGTTGTGGTCTAAAACATCTAAAGACCACTACTTACCATCCCACCACTAATGGGCTAACTGAGAGATTCAATGGCGTTTTGAAGGGCATGATCAGAAGCTATGTTCAAGATCACCCACAAGACTGGGATGAACAGTTGGGATGCTTCTTATTTGCATACAGAGAAGTCCCTCAGGAGTCAACAGGCTTCTCACCCTTTGAACTCATGTTCACTAGAAAAGTGAGGGGTCCTTTGGAACTGCTAAAAAATTCATGGGAAGGAACTCTGGGAGAGTACAAAACTTCTGTAGTAGATTTTGTATTGGAATTCCGCAATAAATTAACATCAATGATGGAAGTAGCGAAAGAGAATTTGAGTCATGCATAGGAGAAGCAAAGTTACTGGTATGACAGAACAGCCAGAGAACGTGTGTGTGATGTGGGAGATATGGTTATGGCGTTCATACCCAGGAAACATGACAAATTACAGGCTAACTGGGAAGGACCATATACCATCAGAGAAAGGCTTGACACAGTGACATATGTAATCACCACAGACCAATTAAACAAAAGCAAAGTGGTTCATGTAAATATGTTAAAGCCTTACCATACCAGGGATGCAAAGGTGTTGCAAGTTACCTTATTCACTGAGGGAAGTGGGCCTGAACTTCCAGATTTGGTACAGGAAAGCAAAGACAAAGGAGGGGTAGATCAAGTGGAATGGTCAGAGGAGGTGAAGGAGGAAGTAAAAGAGGAGATTCTGAGAGTTTTGAAAACCTATAGGAATCTCTTTAGCAACAAACCTGGCCGAACCAGTATAGTTATACATTCCATTGATACTGGAGATCATGCCCCAATCAGATCTGTTCCGTACCGTGTGAATGGGAAAGTTTTGAATGAGATCAAAAAGGAGGTGGAAGAGATGCTGGAATTAGGAGTGATCAGGGAATCCATCAGTCCCTGGGCCTCAAGTATTGTCTTGGTTCCGAAAAAAGATGGAACGACAAGGTTTTGCATTGATTATCGGCTAATCAATAAAATTACTGTCCCAGATGCGTATCCTATGCCTAGGGTAGATGCTATGTTAGAGTTATTGGGGGCAGCAACCATTATCTCTACACTAGATCTCTGTAAAGGATTTTGGCAAATGGAACTAGACGAGCAATCCAGAGCCAAAACTGCCTTCAGTACACCAGATGGGTTATATGAGTTTGTGACCTTACCCATGGGACTAAGGAACTCACCAAGTTCATTTCAGAGGCTAATCAATACTGTGTTGCGAGGCATGTCAGATTTTGCAGTGGCCTATATCGATGACGTGGCCATTTTTAGCAAGTCGGTGCCTGAGCATGTCCAACACCTGACAACAGTATTGGAGGCCTTAAGAAAAGCAGGCCTCACAATAAAAGCTAAGAAATGCCAGTTTGGACTAAAGGAAGTAATCTATTTAAGACATAAGGTGGGGAGTGGGAAAATCACCCCCTTATGGAGCAAGGTGGAGGCAATACAAGCGTGGCCGATCCCCTTAACCAAAAAACAAGTAAGGGCATTTCTGGGTGTGGCTGGATTTTATAGGAAGTTTGTGAGAAATTTTGGGGAAATAGCAACCCCCTTGCATGAATTGACCAAGAAGAAGTGTTCTGAGCGTGTGGTATGGACGGATGAATGTCAGAAGGCTTTTGATCTGCTGAAGCAAGCCTTGTGCCAAGGACCCATATTAATAGCACCAGACTATGAGCAACCATTCATCGTGGCTACAGATGCGTCAGACCTCGCGCTGGGAGTCGTCTTGCTGCAGGAGAGAGAAGGCACCAGACATCCAGTGGCGTACCTGAGTCGCAAGCTGACGCCGAGGGAGAAAAACTATTCGTCGGTCCAGAAGGAGTGTCTAGCGGTCGTGTGGGGACTGAACAAGTTGCGCCCATACGTGTGGGGACGAAGATTCACAGTGACTACGGATCATCGGGCCTTGTTATGGTTACAGACTATGAAAAACCATAACACTATGCTGCAGAGGTGGTCCTGGGCCCTACAGGACTATCAAGTGGACTTCCAGTTCATCAAAGGCAAGGACAATGTACTGGCCGATGGACTTTCCAGGCAAGTGGCTGGGACTGCAGTGACGTGACCAGACAGAGGAACAAAGAAAGACATTTTCCCCATAGAGACTTTTATTTGTTAACGCGATGTATAAATCCTGGAACAGGAATAATACTCTGCAGTTGTTTAAGGGGGGGGAAATGTGATGTTCCTATATATTAGTGTATATATGGTAAGTGCTGGTTGTTTAGAGTATACATGGTAAGTGGAGTGAAAGAGGAGGGGGAGTGAATGGGCAATAGAATGCTTGATGATTGGCTGAATGTTTAAAATGGCTGAGAGTATAAATGAAAGGATGACAGGTAAATCTGGGTGAATGTGAGATGGTGAATTGTGGAATCTGGGGGGAGAAGAGAAAGAGTGGATTGCTTGGTGGGGTTTAGAGAGTTGTTTACCAGGAGGGAGGTGGAGTTCGGATTAGTATTGAGTAAAACCATATGCTTATGTGCCTTAAGAAGAAATCTTGTTAATCTTGTTAGTTTTGTTATCTGTAATAAATACTTAATTTGGTTTACCAAAGGCCTGATCCTTGGCTGGGGTTTCACAGACCAGAAGGGAGGGTACGGTAATGACCAAGGCTGAAGGGGAACTGTAACAAATGGTGACAGCGGTGAAGAGAATAACAATACCAGTATTCAGAGTCTCTGGGAATACTAGTATTGGGACGTTACTGGTGGTTGCCTAGCAGGGGGATCTGTTGAGATCTGTGCTAGAGCGGATAGGTAAACCATAAGAGAGTGCGGTCCGGACTGGTGGAGTCCCTGGTGGTGCCTAGAGACAGGCAGTAACCACGAGCAGGTAGGAACCTGACAGGGAGAGCCAGGGAAGGACACATCACACAACCCTCTTACACGGTTCACTGTACACTTTGTAGGCTGCCACTGGGAATATTGTGGAGCTGGCATGAAGGACAGCAGCAGGCCACAAATCTCCTTCTCCCTCAGCCTTTGTGCTCTTTCCTGCTCCCTGTTGTCTGCTGCTCTGCCTGATCTGTAGCTGGTGTAGTGGAGAGTGGTGGCCTGGGATTGTGGCCTGGGACATCATCAGGATTCAAATCCTGCCATGAAGCCCACTGGGTGACCTTGGGCCAATCAATCACTATCTCTCAGCCTAACCTACTGCATAGGGTTGTTGTGAGGATAAAATGGAGAGGGGTAGAAGCATTCACCCCACCATGAGCTCCTTGAAGAAAACGTGGGTTATAAATGGGAAGGTGGTGGGGATTATCCTGGGTGTGAAACATGTGTGTGATTCATCCGTGACTCCTATACCTGTAGGGAGTCTTATCTATGCAATTTCCTCAATGTGTTCTGTATGTGCGCCCTGTGTTTTGTTTTCGTTTTGCTGGTCTCTTCCTGCCACATAAATAAAAAGAATTACCACACAAACTGAACCATGTCTACTCAGAAATAAATCCAACTGAAATTAACGGGGCTTACTCCCAGATATGCAAGGTGAGGATTGCAGTCTTAGTGTTTTGCACACACACCGTCCTTTTCTATATGCAAAAGACTATCTTGTATTAAATAACAATTGCTACTGTGTTAGTACATCAGTGTTCATACTTTTTTCCAGACATTTAGCAATGCATCTGAAATATTTCCCAAATTCTTAACTAGGTAAAAAAGGGTTGCGCATTTTCAAAACTCAACGGCAAAACTCAACACAGTAATTCGACAGTTGGGGGGTGTAATACGGCAGGATGAGATTTTACATGTATGTTATCTGATAAAGACTGGTTCTTATTGATTCACAATGTCGCTACTCGCTACTGGCACTTTTGCAGATATGAAGTCTGCTTCTGCAATTCTGAATCCCAAGTTACAATAATAAACTACCACTCGCAGATAACGAACTTTATTTATTACACCCTTCACTAAAACGACCACACAGCAGTTTACAAAAATCAGGTAACATAAAAGCATAATACATAATTCTGGTAAACTACATAATTAATAGCAACATAAAAATAACGTATTCCATCAGCCCAACGAAAAAGGTGGGTTTTGGCTAGCAGAATGTAAGGGTTAGGGCAAGACGCGCTTCAGTGACGGAAACAAACAAACAAATAAATTACAAGAAATAAGATCCGAATGCGACAAAGTAGGAACTCCTGTCTTTGCTGGTTCCTTTTAGTTTGAGGCTAAACAGGCGCTACATTAAAATCGTAGATTCCGTTCGTGTTTATGGGCACTTCCGTTCCGATGGCTATTTAAAAATGGCTTTTCAAGGGAACCGAGGAACGACCTATCCAGCAAATCTACCATTTCTAATCTCCGCGACTTCATCTCAGCCACACGAGTCCTGGAATTGTTTTACTTCTTCACCCCTATATCGCGAGATTTGAGAAAGCACCTCCCATTCTTCTGACGGTTCGGACGCGTCGCTATAGAGGCACCTACAAAGAAGATGGCTGGGCGTCTATGGGCTACGGCTGGGTCTTGGGCGAGTGCGGGGCCCTTCCGGAACCAGAGGGACCCCTCAGCGACCGCTGTACTTTCGCGAAATGTAACCGCAACCCAGACTGGCGCCATTTTGCCTAAGCCCGTCAAAGTGAGTGTGTGAAGGGAAGCCATAAAGGGAAGTCGTAAAGGAGAAAGCGGTACGGAATCAGCTAGTCAATCGCTAACCAGGGCGGGTTTGGTGGTTGTTGGCAGGTTGTATCAGCCAGTAGCTTAAAAGGATTATTATGAAGGGCTGGTTTGGCACTGGAGTGGCAGTTCCTTGCACAATGGACTGGCGCTCGGGGCGGTCTTTAGAACAGAAACGCCGCTTGAAGCCTAATAAAGCGAGTTCCCTTTCCCTTGAGACAAGCCAGTAGGCAGATCGTGAGCACTTCTCCCTGCCTGTTCGTTCTCCCTTTGGTTACAGGGACGAAAAGGGACTGGAGGGAGTTGTCATGTTTCCTCTTCCTTCTTTGCATCGGTTAAAAACAAGATGAAAACATGTTCCGAATGTCTTATCTGCCCCTTTTGTGTTTCTTGTGACAGGTGACAGGAAATTTATTTATTTATTTTATTTTATTTTATTTGAGATTTATTGTTCGGTTTATGTTTTATAATGTGATGTATGGCTTTCTTCTATTTTAGATGTTTTTATAATTGTTATATTTTGCTTTTTAAGATACGTATATTGCTAGCAATTTATTGTTCAGTTATGTTTATTTAAAATGTGATATATTCGTTTTCTTTTACTATTGATTGTACCAAATGTAATGGTATATTGTTTTTATGTTGTAAACCACCCAGAGAGCTTTGGCTATGGGGCGGTATAAAAGTGTAATTAATAAATAAATAAGGTGACAGGGAAGATTAGTAATGTGGATGGCTTCCTGTCTGCCTGCTTTCATGTCAAGTTGCATTTGACGAGCATGAAGTCGGATGGACCAGCCACCCTTTAGGATTACTTTGTCAAGTGACCAGCATTTTGCCTTTCAGAATTCCCTTCTCTGCCCTCTCCCCCTTTCTGGGTGTTGGCTGTGTGTGTTTGTGTGCTTAATTTTGTTTAAAGCAGCACAACAGCAAGCAGAGAGTAACAGCAGATGTTGAAATGCGAGTGTGCCAGCGTGTGCGTGCGTTTACCTAAAAAAGCTGACTTTTACCCTGCATCAGGATCACTGAGACCTGAGACTTAGTAAAATAAGAAAAGCTAGTTTATTTATAGAGATACATAGTAGATAGAAAGGCAAACCTAGTTCTAACTAACTAACTAATTGGAGGCATAACTCCCAGGTGTAGGATAACTAGGAGAGAGAACAGAGAAAAAGGGATGTCTCCTCTGTCCTGGACAGTCGAGGAAGGAGTGGAAAGGGCAGAAGGAGGAGGGGCAGGTAAGCTTCCCTAAAGACGTCACAGTCTAGCGACAGAAGGAAATCAGTCAGAGCATCACAGGTAAAGGTAAACAAGCCTATCCATCTGGAGGACCCTAGCTCTATCTCCCTTCTGGAGCATAAACAAAAAGAACAAAACAGGAGTTGCTCTTGCCCCACTTCCAACACTGGGAAGGTATCTTAATTGAGGGCTGTACTTCGTTTTTAGACGTTCCCCAGATATTTGACCAGATAATGGTAGATGCAAGGGAAAGCAGATGAAAACGTGGGTCCAAAATAGGACACAAAGGGAATTGCAAGGAACCTGAGAAGAGGGGGCAGCTATCCTAATTTGACCCATAGGACAGAGAGAAACCCTGTGTTCAGAATGAATTATGTAAAATGATTTGAGCTACTGCTGGCCTTTGAAGTTCAGTGCAATAGTACAGTGGTTTGTTGCCTTTTGGGGGTCATGGACCCCTTTGAGAATCTGATTAAAGCTGTGGACCCTCATAAATAAACATTTATTTATTATTTATTTATAAAATATTAGTATACTGCTATTTTGTTAAAAACATCAAAGCAGTTTACATGTATAAAACAACCACAGAATTGTTTAAAACAAATTAAAAATACAGCAAAACCAAAGATCAATTGTTGCGAAAAAACATGTTCTTAATTGCCTGTATAAGGCTGGCGAATCAGAAAGGTTTTCAGCAGGCGATTAAAAGTTAAAACAGAAGATGCCTGCTGAATCTCTGTTGGCAGAGCATTCCAGAGAAATGGGCCACTGACACTGAAAGCTCTATTTCGTGTCAATGTTAAATGAGCCTTGCCAACTCGGGGGATGACCAAAGCTGCTTTTGCAGAAGATCTCAGTGATCGAGCTGGGATATAAGGGTTCAGGCCTAAGATACCCTGGACCTAAGTTGTTTAGGTCTTTGTAAAGTAATACAAGGACCTTGAACCTGGCTCAGTAGCAGATGGGCAGCCAGTGCAGATGTTTTAAAAGTGGTGTCGCATGCTGTCAGCCGTATGCTCCCATCAGTAATTTGGTCGCCGCATTTTGCACCAGTTGGAGCTTCTGAACCAGGGCCAAAAGCAGCCCCACATAGAGCACATTACAGTAATCCAGTAATCAAAGTTACCAGTGCATGGACTACAGAAGTCAAGCTATCCTTGTCCAGGAAAGGGTGTAGCTGACAAACCAGACAAAGCTGGTAAAAGGCACTCCAATTCACAGAGGATCCTTGGGCCTCTAGTGACAAAGATGAATCTAGGAGTATCCCAAGCGTACGGACCTGGTCCTTCAGAGGGAGCTTGAGCCCATCCAGAATAGGTAACCTGCCTATCTCCCGGACATGGGAGCCACCTACCCAAAGAACGTCCATCTTCCCAGGATTCAAGCACAGTTCATCTAGTCCACTACAGCATTCAGACACTGATGCAGAGCATTCATAGCCTCTTCTGGTTCAGATGTTGTGGAGAAATAGAGCTGCATGACACCTTGCTCCGAAACTGCTAAAGACCGCTCCCACTGGCTTCATATAGATGTTGAATAGCTCTGGGGAGAGAATAGTACCCCGTGGAACCTCATAGCACAAGTGCCAGGGGGCTGAGGAACACTCACCCAGTGTTACTGTCTGGATGCAACCCTGAAGGTAAGAGCAGAACCACCGTAATACAGTGCCTCCAACTGAGTCGGTCCAGGAGGATACCATCGTCAATGGTATCAAATGCTTCTGAGAGATTGGGCAGAAGTAATAGGATCACACTCCCTCTATCTCTCACAATGAAGGTCATCCATCAGGACGACCAAGGCTGATTCTGTTCTGAAACTAGGTCTGAATCCAGATTGTTATGGCTCTAGATAATAGGTCTCATCCAGGAATACCTGCAATTGCTCTGCAACCACTTCTCCACCATCTTTACCAAGAAAGGGGTGTGGGCAACTGGTCTATAGTTGTTACACTCCATTGGGTCCAGTGTAGGCTTTTTAAGAAGTGGACACACCACCACCTTTTTAGAAGTAGTGGGCATCACACAAAGATGCGATTACTACACCTGTGACCCATTCCGTCACCCCACTCTGGCTAGCTTAAATAAGCCAGGATGGACAAGTTTCTAATGAGCAGGTGGTCAGGCGCATCACTGCAAGCATCTTGTCCACATCATCAGGCTGCAATAACTGGAATTAATCCCACAACACTGGATTCGATTTTGCATTAGACACCTTGGCTGGCACTGCCACAACAGTAGCATCTAAAGCACTGTGGAGTTGAAGAAATTTGTCCTCAAAGTGTTTAGCCGGCTGGTTACAGCTGGATACTGTGTGCTCCAGAGGTCCATCCCCCTGGTCAGGACTGCCCAACTTCCAGACCACACAGAACAACTCAGCCAGGTGGTTCCTCAAGGACACAATGGAGGCAGCAAAGTAGGATCTCTATGCTGCCCTGACTGCCATATGGTCGGTTCGATTGTGAACGTAGCCCTCGCCTGGTCTGTTTCATCAACCTCAACTCCTCAGTATACCAAGGAGCAAAGTGAGCTCCATGGCACCAGAGAGGGCCCTCAAGAGTGATTGTCAATGGCCCTATGATTCTCACTATAGTGAGACTAGGGCCTCAACAGGATCACCTGTTCCATCCATTGGAAAGTCCCCCACAGTGTTCAAGAATCTATCGGATTCCATCAGTCTCTGGAGGCGGACCATCCTAACTGGTTCCCCCCACCCACCCACTGGGAATTGCCGCTGCAAGACCAAACCTCACCAGGAAGTGGTTGGACCATGACAATGGGGTGATAGCCATCCCACCCATTTCCAGACCACCACCTTCCCCACATGGAGCAAAGACTAGATTGAGGGTATGCCATGCTCTGTGTTGGACCGATATCCATTTGAGACAGGCCCAGAGTTGTCATGGAGGCCATGAACTCCCAAACTGGACCTGAGGACTACAGCATGGACTACACCTGAGACAACCTTAGCCAGCTTGGTCAGGGAGGCTGTTAAGCAGCAGGGTGGGCAGTACACCAACAACATCCCTAATCTTTCTCTTTGCCCAACATCAGATACAGGCCCTCTAGTCCCGCTTCAAGAGAGAGGGGGTTCCTATGAATTCCTATGTTTTATTTGTGTTATTGTGTTGGAAATTGATTTTTTTTGCACCCAGCTCATGTACACCCTGAAGCCCATCCGATCCTCTAGGAGTCCATGGACCACAGATTGAGACCTCCTTCTATAGTACATTTAATAATGCTGTTACACTCCACTTAAATTTCTTCACAAGTTTTAGCTTGTGCTTTGAATTTGGAGCAAAATCGCTGTGCTGGATCATGCACTACAGTAGATTTTTTCACTTGTTGTAGAAAACACCTTGGAGTATCTAATAATATGCAGACGTTTTGTTTTCCTATTTGTGTGATTAGGATCTCCCTAAATGGTGTTGCATTCTTAATATTCAGAGTGCTTTTGTTCTGTTATATTGCATACTGTTTTCCATATTTGAAGGAACTTTTGCAAAGATTTTTGCATGTGGGATTAAACATGAATTAGTTTAACTCTGTAATGAGTGCTATTTTTTATAGGTGCAAGCCTTTATAGGGTGATGATGTTGTTTCTTTAAGTTCTGATTCTAGATACTTTGACAGTTTTGTAGGGATTTGTTGATGGTCATTTCTTTCTACAGAACCTGCACTGTGAGAGATTTTAACTGGTTCTTAATTCATCTCTGCAGATGCCTTTTGGTCTCCTCCGTGTGTTTGCCATTGTAATTCCCTTCCTCTATGTTGGAACACAAATCAGCAAGAACTTTGCAGCCTTGCTTGAGGAACATGATATCTTTGTACCAGAGGATGACGACGACGATGATTAATAGGTATGACTGTGGATAAAAGTAGAAACTTTACAACTCAGGATCCCAGTATCTTGGAACACCTCTTCCAATATGAAATTACCCGGACCCTTAGATCTTCTGAGGCCCTTCTCCAGGTCCCCCCTCTAAGGGAAGTTGCAGGGTGATGACAAGGGAGAGGGCCTTTTCATGTGTGGCTTCCCATCCATGGAATATGCTCCCCAGTGAGGTCTGCCTGGCATCTTCATTGACATCTTTTTGGTGCCAGGTAAAGACTTATCCTTTCCCCCAGGCATTTGATAGATGATGTATTTGTATTGGTGTGACGATGCCAAAGCTTCCTGTGACTGTATGGGTGTGGTCTTTTTATTATTTTGATACATTATTTTGGTATGATATATTATTTTGGATTTTAATAATGTTGTAAGTCGCTTGGAGACCTTTGGGTAACAACCAAATAATTTCAACAACAGTAATAATTAAGTTAATTCACTATTTGATGTGGGATAGGGGAACAGGAACACTTAAGAGATGCTTCTTAATTGGCAAGTCTTTTAGGTTAAAAGAGGTTTCTGGAATCGATAAAACTCAGTTCTGCTTAAATTCTCCTGAAAACTGGCACCAACGTGGAGTGGGAATGTAGAAACAAGGCAAGGAATGCTTCTGGCTGGATCTCAGCCTCACATTCACTGTCTTAGGAGTAGGGAATCCCAGGCCTGGGGGCTGAATCTGCCCCCCCTGACATCTGTCTGGCCCTCCAGATTCTTATGAGGCCACACCCACACTAGCCCTGCTCCTCACCCTTGAGTAAGTTTGCCTGCCTGCAGTGTGTCCTTCAACTGTTATAATGCCTATTGCTTGCTTAATGAAGTATGGAAGTATGGATGGGTGTGTCTGCCTGGAATGCAGTCTACCGCATGAAGAGTTACATCCATTGCCCTGTTCCATGAGTGGCATGCAGTCCCTAGAAGGTTTTGCATAAGGCAGTGTGGCCCTCAGATTGAAACAGGTTCCCTACCATGCAATGTTCCCTACAAATAGTTGCTGTGAAGTCCACTGAGCAGTTTGTCTTTCCCTCTGATGGAGTAGGTGCAGCAAACCTTGAAATCCTCCCCCCATCATACATGTACACCCCAGCTCACAATTCCTGGCCTGCTGGCATAATCTACAGTTTTCCCATTCTTTTATCTCTAGGTCTGCAGCAATAACAATCTAAGCATATAACAAACAGTTTTTGTTATAGTTTAATTATTAGTCTTTATAGTCTCAATATAGCCATGAACAAATTATAGCTGACTAGGCAATTAGTTAATTAGGCCATGCCCAAGCTGTCTACACTAACTTGGCAGTCTGATTGTTCTGTAGTTAAGTCAATAAAAGTATCTTGTTCTTCTAAAAACACTTGCTAAAGTCACAGAGAACCTGTTTCATAAAGGGTGTCTGCGACAGAAAGCAACAAACACTGTGTTTATGATGTGCACGATATTTGTGTTTGTTCCATTTGAATCTACCTGTTCTGTAACTTGCGCAAACTTAGTACACTACAGTTGAATAAAGGGGCGGTTTCATAGTGTGAAATAACATTATCTTGTTTCTTTACAGGATTACAATTGAAGAAAACAAGGGAGAAAGCCATAGACAAATTATTCTGATGTCAATGTAGTCATGGCCTCCTCTTTTCATTTTGTAAAGAAGGCATTTTGTGAGAATTGGCCCTTCACCTTACCAGTGAATGCACGGTACATGTCTAAATGAGGATTACCCATATACATAGGCAGGATATATGCTTGTTGGTCCAGCAACCATTGTAGATTGCACCTTACATCTTGTGAAAAAGTGTTTAATGAGTGAAAAGAAATTTAGATTGCAAATAAAGAATGACAGACTTGTGTCTCCTTTAAATTGTCTGAGTAACCAGGCTAAGGATGGAAGCGTAAGGAGTAAGTTCCACTACTCCCAATGAGATTTATTTATTTATTTATTTATTGCACTAGTATACCGCCCCATAGCCGAAGCTCTCTGGGTGGTTTACAGCAATCAAAAACATTAAAACAAATATACAATTTAAAACACATATTTTAAAAACAATTTAAAACACAATTTTAAAATTTAAAACTATATAAAAACAATGCCTGAGAGAAGAGGAAAGTCTTGACCTGGCGCCGAAAAGATAACTGTTGGCACCAGGCGCACCTCGTCAGACAGATCATTCCATAATTCGGGGGCCACCACTGAGAAGGCCCTCTCCCTTGTTGCCACCCTCTGAGCTTCCCTTGGAGTAGGCACCCGGAGGAGGGCCTTTGATCTTGAACATAGTGTACGGGTGGGTTTGTAGCGGGAGAGGCGTTCCATCAGGTATTGTGGTCCCAAGCCGTGTAAGGCTTTATAGGTCAAAACTAGCACCTTGAATTGAGCTCGGAAACATACAGGCAGCCAATGCAAGTGGGCCAGAATTGGTTTTATATGTTTGGACCATCTGGTCCCTGTTACCAATCTGGCTGCTGCATTTTGCACAAGCTGCAGTTTCCGAACCGTCTTCAAAGGCAGCCCCACGTAGAGTGCATTGCAGTAATTAATTTGGAGGTTACCAGAGCATGGACAACTGAAGCCAGGTTATCCCTGTCCAGATAGGGACGTAGTTGGGCCACCAACCGAAGTTGGTAGAAGGCGCTCCGTGCCATCAAGGCTACCTGAGCCTCAAGTGACAGAGATGGTTCCAGGAGAACCCCCAAGCTATGAACCTGCTCCTTCAGGGGGAGTGCAACCCCATCCAGGACAGGTTGGACATCCACTATCTGGCCAGAAGAACCACCCACTAGCAGCATCTCAGTCTTGTCTGGATTGAGCCTCAGTTTATTAGCCCTCATCCAGTCCATTGTCGCAGCCAGGCACCGGTTCAGCACATTGACAGCCTCACCTGAAGAAGATGAAAAGGAGAAATAGAGCTGCGTGTCATCAGCATACTGATGGCAACGCACTCTAAAGCTCCGGATAACCGCACCCAACGGTTTCATGTAGATGTTGAACAGCATGGGGAACAGAACTGACCCCTGCGGAACCCCATACTGGAGAGTCCAGGGTGCTGAGTAATGTTCCCCAAGCACCACCTTCTGAAGGCGACCTGCCAAGTAGGAGCGGAACCACCGCAATGCAGTACCTCCCACTCCCAACTCAGCCAGTCTCCCCAGAAGGATACCATGGTCGATGGTATTGAAAGCTGCTGAGAGATCAAGGAGAATCAACAGAGTCACACTCCCCGTCTCTCTCCCGATAAAGGTCATCATACAGGGCGCCCAAGGCTGTTTCCGTGCCAAAACCAGGCCTGAAACCTGACTGAAATGGATCCAGATAATCAGTCTCATCCAAGAGTGTCTGGAGCTGGCCTGCAACCACTCATTCCAGGACCTTGCCAGGAATGGAACATTTGCTACCGGCCTATAGTTATTAAGATTTTCTGGGTCCAGGGAGAGCCTCTTCAGGAGTGGTCTCATTACTGCCTCTTTCAGGCAGCCAGGGACCACCCCCTCTCGCAGAGACGCATTAATAACTTCCCTGGCTCAGCCTGCTGTTCCATCCCTGCTACCTTTTATTAGCCAAGAAGGGCAAGGATCCAGCACAGAAGTGGTTGCACAAACCTGTCCAAGCACCTTGTCAATGTCCTCAAGCTGCACCAAATGAAACTCATCCAAAAAATCCGGACAAGGCTGTACTCTGGATATCTCACTTGATTCACCTGCTATAACACGAGTCTAAGTCCTGGCGGATGCTAAAGGTTTTATCCTGGAAGTACCTAGCAAATTCATTACAGTGGGCCTCAGATGGTTCTACCATGTCCCTGGGGCCAGAGTGTAATAGCCCCCGGACAATTCTGAAGAGCTCCGCTGGGCGGCAGATTGATTTGATAGTGGCAGCAAAATATTGGTTTTTTGCTGCCCTCACTGCCCCTAAATACAGCTTACCATAGGCACCAGTGTATAATTGCATCTACTAGGAGTTCGCCTCCATCTGCACTCAAGCAGTCTCCTGTATTGTTTCATCGCTCTCAGCTCTGGGGTATACCATGGAGCCGTATGAGCTGTACACAGGAGAGGGCGCACAGGAGCAATCATGTCAACCGCCCAGGTCATTTCTGTATTCCACAGTTCAACCAGGGTTTCGACAGGAGCGCCAGCCCTATCAGCTGGAAAACTCCCCAGAGCCCTTTGGAAACCATCTGGATCCATTAGTCTCTGGGGGCGGACCAACTTAATAGGTCCCCCACCCTTGCAGAGGGGGAAAGCCACTGTAAGTCTAAACTTCAGCAAGTAGTGATCTGTCCATGACAGAGGAACTGATGTAAGGCCCCCCACATTCAGATCACCAACTCCATGTCCAGATGCAAAAACCAAATCTAGAGTATACCTGGCTACATGTGTTGGGCCAATCCCATGGATGTCATGGAGACCATGAAATCCTGAGCCGCCCCAGATAAGGTGGCCTCGGCATGGATGTTGACATCCCCCAGAACCAGCAGTCTGTGGGATCTCAACAGTACACCTGAGACCACCTCTGTCAGCTCAGCTAGGGAGTCTGTTGGGCAGCTGGGTGGGCTGTACACCAACAGAATCTCCAGTCTGTCCTGCTGACCCAACATAAGGTGCAAACACTCCAGACCAGTAGTCACATGGATAGGGTGCCTGCAGAAGATGGAGCTCCTATAAACCACAGCAACCCCCCCTCCCTGACAGGTCTACCCTGATGCTGGACCAGGTACCCTGGCGGACATAGCTGGGAGAGACTGACTCTCCCCTGCTCACCCACCCAGGTCTCGGTTATACATGCCAGATCGGCTGCCTCAGCCACAATTAAATCGTGAATTAGGGAGATCTTATTATGCATTGATCTGGCATTTAGCAGCACCATCCAGAGGCCTGAGAGCTGGCTGATAGGACAACCAACAAACCTGCGGGTGTGGGGAGAACCGGAACAAGGCACAGCCATTAACTGCCTGGGCCGCATTCCCCTTACCTGGCAAGTCCTCACAACGCTGTATCTCCCTCTACCCGTCACTACACTAATTGGGCCCCCCTCAGATCTCCCCACTTGGCTCTGAGTCCTCTCTCCCAGGCACATAACTGAAGACCCGGAAAAAAGGCAGACAAAGCAGGAGCCACTTCAGCTGGGGGGCAATTGGGCTCCTTGGGACTATGCAGCTTGCCCACGGCTGCACAGGTGGCAGGGCACATAACCTGAGCCACTCACTGTGGGGTGATCTTTAGCTGGCCCTTGACGCCCAGGAGACAGGAGTGGGGATTTGAACTCACAGACTGTGGACTCCCGCCCAGGCTCTCCTTCCCACTGTGTATTCTTATGAGGGGATTAACAGCTAGCCTCTTTCTGCTTGCTAGATTAATGAACAGAACTGCTGGAAGGTTCAAAGACTCACTAGGATAAAAAAAAAATCACTCTTTAGGAAGCTTCAGCAAGCCAATAAAATTTCAAGGGCAGTAGCAGAACCTAAGCAAAACTACCTACAGAAAGAAAACAGGCAGATAACTTTAGTGAACTGTTTCTTTGCAGCACTCTTGAATTCAGCAGGAATCTTAAAAGTGCCAGATTGCTCTGAAGACCGTTCAGTTTTGGCTAACCAGTCCCGCAAAGGGCAGGGATACCCAGGCTGCTGAGTTACTGCTTGGATTGTTGAAACTGCTCACCAATTTAGTTCTCTTTTACTTAAGGGTGTCAAGGTAAATCTGTAGTTGATATTATATACTCATGGTGTGGCAGGGAAAAACAAATGGCTTCCAGGTTTTCTGGGTGAGGACAGGAACGCAATACAAGTCCTTTGTAATTTAGTAATCTGGCTTTTGGATAGCCTAATGGTTAAGCATTTGGAAGAGACTATTACTATTTTCTAGGTTTCTCTTTCTGGAAAACTACATGTTCAACTATTACTGTTCTTGAATAAATCTTTATGCTTGTTAGGATTTTATAAGAGCCATTGCATCTTTTTTCAATTTAACAAAATTTATTTACCTCGATTGTAAAACAAGCCTAAGCAGTTTACAAGAGGTTAAAGTACATCTTCTCTCCTACTAAACACAATATTTCCCACACAGACTTCTAACCTCTGATTTTCCTCACAGCACAATCAAAACTTTAGTCAAATGTGACTAACTCCCAAGTAAATGTATACAGGACAGCATGATATGAAGGTTTTTTTTAAGTACCAGCTGCAACAAGGGTACTGCACACTTAGGCTATCTTAAGCAGAAAATGCATGAAAAGAGTCAAGGATGACTGAAGCATCTTTACCATGAAATCAGAACTAGTATAGAACATAAAGTATCAACATGGATACTTTCCTGCTGAAGCGTTCTTCAATATACAGGGCTTTATTTGAAATAGAACAAGGGAAAATACAGAATTACAGATCCATAAAGTTCATTTAGTTCATGGGTCATGGCCTGCATAAAACTTGGACAGGAAGTCCTTGGGTTGTGCCGATTCTGTCTCATGAAAATATCTCATTATATGAGTCCGTTGCTTCCACACGTTAATAGTCTCTTGGAGTTCCATTTTTCCCTGTACCAGGCAGAAAGGGAAAGTGTTTAGCCAATTATTATAATTACTACTCTAATGCTACATAAATATAATTCTTATGTTCCTGTCAAATTAGTACTGTCACTTCACATTTAGAACCAGGATATTTATTTGACAGTAAAACTAGTCTCATATGCTCCACTTTTTCTGTAAAAGATTTTCCCTAAATACTTCAAAATACAGCCTCCTCCTTGACTATGGTCTGAAGGCACATGAGGCCAGCACCCTGCTGAAGCTGAGCAGGATCAGGTCTGGTCAGTGCCTGGATGGGAGACCGCCTGGGAACCATATGTAAGCCACCTTGGGTTTCTATCATGGAAAGAAAGGCCGTGTATAAATGAAATAAATACTTTCAACATCCATTCTCTACTATATACATGCCATCCCAACACAATCAAGTACTGAAAATAAAACAGCAAGACTCCTCTTTGCAAAATCAGCCTTGGTCGTCCTGATGGATTAGCTTTGTAGAGAGGACAGGGAGTGCAACACTGATCTCTCAACAGCTTTCAGTACCGTTAACCATGGTATCCTTCTGGACCAACTCTGCAGGATGTGTATCAGTGGCACTCTGTTCCTACCTGTAGGGTCATGTCCAGAGAGTAGCATTGGTGGAGTGCTCTTCTGCCCCCTGGTGTTTACGTAGTGGAGTGTCACAGGGCATTTTGTCCCCAATGCTATTCAACATCTATATAAAGCAGTTGGGAGCAAGCACTAGCAGTTTTGGAGCAAGGTGTCATCAGTACATCGATGATACCCAACTCTATTTCTCCATTACATCTGAGTCAGGAGAGGTTGTGCAAGCCCTAGCTTGATAGCTGGACACATTGTTGAACTGGATGAAGGTCAATAAACTGAGCTTGAATTAAGATGGGTGGGTAGTTTCCATGTCCAGGAGATAGGTCAATTGCCTGTTCTGGATGGGGTTGCACTCCCTCTGAAGGAGCAGGTATGCAGTCTGGGAGTACTCCTTGATCCATCTCTGTCATTAGAGACTCAAGTGACCTCTGTGGCCAGAAGAACTTTTTACCAGCTCTAGCTGGTACTAGCTGTGACCGTTCCTGGACCGTGACAGCCTGACCACAGTGACCCATGCATTGGTAGGGCTGCCATTATATCTGGTCCGGCAGTTTCAACTAGTGCAGCACGCAGCAGCCAAACTGTTTACAGAAGCAGATTACTGGCAAAGTGTCACTCTGCTGCTGAGAGCTACACTGGTTGCCGATTTGCTACTGAGCCAGGAAAAGCCCTGAACAATTTTGGTCCAAAGTACTTTAAGGATTGCTTGATTCCTTATGGTCCACCTTGATCCTCTGATGTACTTTTGGTGGTTCCCCATGCCCCTGAGGTTTGACTGGCCTTCACCAGGGACCGAGTCTTTAGTGTGGCAGGCCCTGCGCTGTAGAACTCCCTACCAGAAAAGGTTCAGGAGAAACCATCCCTCTCTTCTTTCAGATCTCCTTTGAAAATTATATTGTTTAAACCAGGCCTTTGGTTTTTTAAAAAAAATCAAATTGCAATCTGCATTTATTGATGTTTTTAAGGTTGCTTTTTGCTATTATTTTTATAAGTTGTATACTGCCTTGATATATTCTTATGGAAGTGCAGATTATAAATATTTAAATAAATGAGGCATTGCTCCTATCCTTAGCAGCTGAAAAGCTCAATTCCTAGATCAGCACCCACTATCAAAGTGGTTTTGGTTGTGTAATATCCCCTTAAACTAAGCAGATTTGGACCCTAGTGTACTCAAGATCACTAAATATTTGAATGGATATTTGTTTATGTAAAATCTGCAACACAGATAAAGACAAACAACCATACATTTAATTGGAAGAAAAGTCAGCATAAAATGCCTAAGTGATGCAAAGAATGCTGACCAAGGAAAAATTATCTTGTGGTCTTTCACTGTGGTTATTACCTAAACTTGGATAAGACCAGATGTATATGGATTGTTTCTGTGATGACATAGCACTTGATACCCCAAGTTTAGACACACACCTGTATTGCAAGATGGGTTTTGCATTGGAAAAGCTATATCCCATTTAGGACAGAGAGGCATTCTCATATTTCACTCTATTCCCTATTTTACAGGGGTTTGATAAAAAGCAAAAGTAGTTATCGCTACATTCCAATCACCCTGTGCCTGATGTGGGTTTAAGAAAGATGTTTGCTTTACCTTAATAACAAGCATATCAATAACTCTAGGGTCTGTGACATGGGCATTCTTCATGAACATCTCTCGCACCTTATCACGCCCCTGTTTTACTGAGATATCCAGCTGGTAAATGTGCACTAGATCAGAAGCAAAAAAAAAAAAGAAAGTCTTGGGTGAGAAGATGAGCATTAAGCCTTGTTTACATAGTTACTTTTTACAAGAAGCCTACTAGTACCTCTGACTGTTGTTAGCTATTTGTTCCAATTTATGGGAAACTCTAATTCATGGGAAGAAGATCTAATAGGTGATGACAACCCATAAAGGAAAGGCAGAAGCTCATACCTATTATGAGCAAGTTCTTTCAGGCTTTTATGATGTGTAACTGGTACTTCTAGCTTGTAGTGAATCAAGGTCATTCACCATAAGAACCACCCCCCAAATCCTGCCTGGGTTGCAGTATCTGACTTTTTTTTTAACCTAAAGCTATTAGTGGCCTCCATCTCTTGAGGTACAAAGGTCTAGAGCAGGTGTGTGAAATCTGTGGTCCTCCTGATACTGTTGGACTCCAAATCCCATCAGCCCCCAGCCAGCACAGCCAATGGCCAGGGATGGAAGGAGCTGAAGTCCAACAACATCTGGAGGGCTGCAGGTTCCGTGTCCCCGTTCTAGAGTTACAAACCCTTGTTGTATACATACAACATTAACAATGTCAGTCAGAAGCAGGCAGTTAGTTATATACCCCCAAGGTCTTCCTGTGTAGTACAAGAGCTTGCCAATTCCAACTATTTAAAATAAAAAATACAAGAGTTTTTTCCTCACAGTTTCAGAAATTAGTAATTTTTGATACGAGCTCTTCATATAAGTTGCCGTAAAGATCAATTTGGTTAAAGTGTGGTGCTGGAATTCAAAATTTGAAAAAAAGCCATTGTCAGAAACAAACAACATTGTCCATAATTTAGTACAGCTTTCAAATGCTTGAAGATTGCCATAGAAGAAGAGCTTGGAAAAGTTACTTCTTTAAACTACAACTCCCATCAACCCCAGCCAGCATAGCCACTGGATTGGGCTGATGGGAGTTGTAGTTCAAAAAAAGTAACTTTTCCAAGCTCTGCAAAGAAGCATATAAGAGCACAACAGTTTTGCATCCATCAACTAAATGTCACATAAAATATTTAATATACAACCAATACAATATACATTAGCTTTGGCTTATGATATAATTCCATTGTGTTCTATGGTATTTAACTAGTAGCAATGGCAGCAATGAATGAATGAATGAATGAATTCTTCCCCATCCCTCCTGAGTAGACTGTGGGCACTAAAAAGGACGGGTATGGAATGTGTGAAGTAGCATAGGAAAATAATACAGGGCTTTCCACCCTGCTTGTATCATTACACCAAATGCACACGATCTTCCTATTAGATCTGCTAACTAATCCTGAAGCAACCGGTCATTGGGTACTCATAATCACTAATCTAGATTAGAAAACCAATTACATCCACGACATGCACTATTAGAATGGGAAAGTGTGGCACCCGCTCCCCCGAGTCACAGTGGAGCTGAGCGGTGGAGCACAGGTACAACTCTGGCTCTCACTCTCGCCTGATGTTGTTGAACCGCGGGGGGGGGGTAGGGATAACATAGCAGAAGCTGGGAAGCGATCTGTCTTACCCTTTGTTTTTAATCAAGAACGGGTCAGCGATCTCAATGGAAAGGGACAGTTAAGTGAAGGGAAATGGGAAAGAACAGCCCGCGATGTTCCCACCCAACTCAGTCAAACGTCACCTGTCCCATTAATCCCACGAAGCGACCTTGAAGCAGAGGTCGCGGGCCTAATCGCGCCTCCTCACCGGTGTTTGGGATTTCCCGGTACCAAGCCCTATATAATTCTCGCACACGCCGTTTGGCCTCAGCCAAATCCCGGCTGAAAATCGGCTTCACAACTGCCCCGGCGGCAGCAGCTACCTTTCGCGCTCCAGCCGCCGCCATTTTGCTAACCCTGCTATGCTCCGCCTCCGTGACGTTTTCCGCACAAAGTAGGAGAGTTTGTTTTAGGTTGTTTAATTACTATTGGCTTTGAATTATGGCCATCTATCCAAGACTCGCCAGCGATTGGGTAATGTATACATTCGTGACGATGCGGCGGCTGTTAATGCTCTTTAGGATTTTTCGTGATGCTGTTTAATTGTGGGGGGAATTAAGCTGCTCGATACTCTACCAGTTGGTTGCTCTCCGGTGATTCGCTGCATCTAATTTTCCCGAGTTTACATTCTTCTGTGAAAGCAAACAACTTCCATATTTTCATATATGCTTTTCGAAAAAGCAGGTTTACATATAGTTACAGCTCTTAAAACAAAAGACATATGTTGAGTAATTGGGTGAGAAGTCTAGAGCTGAGTACCTGTTTCTGTAGTTTTATTTTCAACAATCTATATATTACATCAGATCTCCATGTTTTGTATACTGTATATTTGAAACAATGCGAGGTGTTGTGTTATTACTCATTGGCCATGTCCACAAACAATGAAATGCTACCAAGTGGGTATTCAGTCCTGGTTTCTCCTATTCATGCTCCCTTTGTTGTCTGCACCCTAGAATGCACCTGGCTTCTATGGTAGAAGCAGAACCCAAAAGGCACCTCACTCCCTACTGGGGAGACACTTTTAATAGCACATGGCTTCACCCAAGAATTTTGGGAACTGTAGTTTACCTCTTACAGAACTACAATTCCCAGTACCCTTCGCAAGCGACAGTTCCCAGGCTTCTTTGGGGAAGCCATATGCTTCAAATGTATGGTGTGGATGTGACCCTGCTGCACCATTCAGATACCAACGCCTACCTTAATCTATCTGTCCCTCAATATGCTGCCTGAAGCAGGTCACTTTATCCTGTTGCAGGGCACGACCAACTCTTTCGGCTGTGATCCCACCTATACACAATATGTAGTCGAAAACATCCAGAGGGCACCAGGTTGGTGAAGGCTGCTGTACATACTTAGCTGGGAATAACATAGTGGGATTTCCTTCTGTGTAAATGAACATAGGATTGCTCTGTAAATGACTTAGATGTATGCAATGTATGGAATGACATGAAGAAAATAAACAGGCTTTTGTGTGCGCTGGCCCTTAGTTTTGTGATTGTTTGGTTGTGTGTTCTGCCCCTCCTTTCCTGAGCTGAGTGTGCACAGCAGCCTTTGCCAACCTGGTACCCTCCAGATGGCTGGGGCTGATGGGAATTGTAGTCCAGAACAACTGGAGGGTGCCAGGTTTGCAAAAGGTGGTGTCTAGGATTTGGCAGCCATTGCACCAGCCTCTCCCCATTCCGAAAGTGGTGTGTATCAGATTGCTTGGTTTTTATATGAAATATTCTGCTAAATTTAATATGTACCTTTTATACACCACCTTGAACTCAGGAAGGGCATGGTGTAAATGTTTAAATAAATAAACAATACAAATGACAAGCAGGAAAACAGTCCAAACTATACTTTCTGGATTATGATTGGAAAGGGTTTGGGATATTTGCCTTAAGATGTGATCATTGCTAGGAGAGTGAATCATCTGAATCATCATAAAGATAGACCAGCAGATGAGACAACATATTTGTTCAAAAACTGTGGAAACACACCTGCACCAGCAGATGGCGAGAAAATCTTGTGGAAGCAAAAACAGAGAGTCTTATGGCAACTTACATTAAAGATTTATTGTGGCATAAGCTTCTGTGGACTGGAACTATGGTCATCTGATGACGTGTGGCTTGTTTGCCCTATGTAGACAGGAAAAGGGCATTGTTGGCAGGTGATAAGCAGTGCTAAGATATTAGATAATAGAGCAGTATGTACCATGCATCTTTATGTGTATCCCATACACTAACCCGATGTCCTCAGGTGTAGTAGAGAACATTGTCAGTCCGTGTAAGATTCAACTGCCAGCCTTGTTAGCTTCTGTATGGGAATGAGGAGGCATCTTGTCCTTCACTTCAGACAGCAAAATGTCTGGGGTCAGCCTGCATGGGAGGGAGTTCCACACAGATGCGGCCACCACTGAAAAGGCCTTGACTCCTGTACCTGCCAACCTAATGGATGTTAATGGTAGGCATTTTAGGAGGGTCTCTGTAGCTAATCTTAAGGCCTGGATAGGTTCATATGTTAGGGATCATTAGGAAAGGAACTGAAAACTGCCAAAATCATAATGCTTTTATGCAAATCTATGGTGCACCATAATTGGAATGCTGTGTACAGTTCTGGTTGCATCATATCAAAAAGGATATTGTAGAGCTGGAAAAGATTCAGAAAAGGGCAGCCAAAATGATCAAGAGATTTAAGCAACTTCCCTGTGAGGAAAGGTTACAATAATTGCTTTTTTTTTCATTTAGAGAAAAGGTGAGTAAGAGGGAACATGATAAAGATGTATAAGGCTGTAAACGCACTAGCTGCCAGATCAAAGCGTTTCCATTAGCCACACCTGGAGGGGGAACAAGTTGATCTGCTGATCAGTTGCGAAATCTCTTTGAAGCATAATTAAAAAAAACCACACTGAAGCTGTTCCCACGGGGTTTTACAGTAAAAAGGGGTGGGGTTTCACTAGCATCAGGTACCCCCATTTTCAGAAGAGAAAGATAGAGATGCATTGGAACTGGCAGAACATTGAGTGTGTTCTACCCCAAAATTATGGAAGGTGTGGATAAAGTGGATAGGGAGATGTTTCCCCCCATCTCTCATAATATTAGAACTTGAGGTCATCCAATGAAGCTGAATGTTGAAAGATTCAGAACAGACAAAAACAAGAACATGAGAATTTAGGGTTGTATGTAACGTAGCACAAAGGTGAATGTTCCATTAGTGCAAGATTTCTCCTTGCAGAACTGAAATCTTCCCTCTCCTCCCCACCCATCTGTTCTGGGGGTTTGCCCAACCTTCCAGAGAAGATTTGGGAATGCCATGTGGGGAGGGGGGGAAGTCCTATTGCCTGTTGGATCAGATCAGTGGCCCATCTCATCCAGCATCCTGTTCTCACAGTAGCCAACCAGATGCCTGTGGGAAGCCCGTATGCAGGACCTCAGTGCAGCAACACTCTCCCCTCCTGTGGTTTCCAGCAACTGGTATTCAAAAGCATACTGCCTCTAAGTGTGCACTTCTTTACACAGCACATAGTTAAACTATGGAATTTGCTCCCACAAGAGGTAGTATTGGCCAACAACTTGGATGGCTTTAAAAGAGGATTAGACAAATTCATGGGAGATAAGTCTATCAATGGCTAGTAACCAAGATGGCTATGTTCCACTGCAACTTTTGAGGCATTATGCCTCTGAAGATCAGTTGCTGGGAGAACACAAGGGTTCCCATAGGCATCTGGTTAGCCGTTGTGAGAACAGAACGCCAGGCTAGGCGGTCTTTGGCCTGGTCCAGCAGGTCTCATCTTATATTCACGTGTAGAAGGCAGATGGGCCTTCAGATAACTTGCAACCAAGCCATTAAAGGTTTAAAAGATACTGTAACAACTAAAGTTCTCAGCACTTTAAAATGAGCTGGGAAACACACTGGCAACCAGTTCAGCTGGTACAGAATCAGGGTTACATTCTCTGATAGGCTAAACCCCACAAACAACTGCATTCTGCACTACCAGAAGTTTCCAAACCACCGGCAAAGGCAGCCCCAGGCAAAGAGTACTATAGTAGTCTATTGTAGGTGTAACGAGGGCAGAAATGTCTGTGCCAAAGTTTGCTTTTTCTAGAGAGGGCAGCCAGGACAGGCACTGGCCTGAGTGCTCATGAACTCATAGGGTTCCCTCACAACCTGGCCTGGTCACCTCCTCCCGTGTTCATTGCTGTGGGGGCCTGCTATCTCCTTCTCAGGGTTTGCTTATCCCTTCAATGGCTGGAGGCTCTGGATGCTCCGCTGCAAGCACCTCTGCAGCCACCACCACCGGAAGCACATCGGAGCCCATTCCCTTGGAAGATCCTCCATGGCGCAAGAAACTTCATCTCACAGACACTGCTGCGGCTACAGTGTCTACAAGGTGAAGTTTCCTGCGCCATGGAGGCCCGATGTGCTTCTGGTGGCAGTGGCTGCAGAAAGGTTTGCAATGGAGCACCTAGAGCTTTAGCCACTGAAGGGATGGGCAAGCACTGAGGAGGAGGAGGAGGCAGTAGTGGCGCCTGCGGGCCTCTGCAGCAACAAAGACAGGTGGTGGGAGGAGGTGAGCAGGCCTGGCGCTGTGGTGGTGAGGGGCCACTGCCTGAGGGCCCCCAGAAACCTGGAAGTGGCCTGAGGGATGGAGCTGGTGAATCAGCCTAAGCTGATAAAGGGCACTTCAGACAACTAACACCACTTGCATGTCCACAGAGAGCCCTAGATCCCGGAGAACCTCAAGCTGAACACTTCCTTCTGGAGAAGTGCAACCCCATCCAACACTGATCACACACCTTGGTGCAGATCCCCAGATTTCCTACCCACTGTACCTCTTTCTTATCTGAATTAAGCTTCATTTTGCCTCATCTGTCTGTGACACCTGCACCACACTTCCCATATCTTCTCCACTGCTGAAACCTTTTCCCCAGTGTAAGTAGATGCTGCTCAGGAGGTTGATTTTAGTAGAAAACTAGTGTGACAGGAAAGGGATAAGAAGACCATCTCCTTCCATATCAGTCTTTTACTTCAAATGGTAGCCATTCTGTGAGGAACCCTTATCAGATCTCTAATATACTATAGCAGTAAACATAAACCAGAACTTTAAAATGGACTGTGGAGGGAAGGGGGTATTTATTTACTCTGTAATAAAAGCCAACTTCCACTCTAATGGTTCTCCTAAATCCGTGCTGCTACCACCATTTAGGCTGCAATCCAGTACATGTTTATTCAGAAGTAAGCTCCATTGGGTGTATTGGATTGCAGCCTTAGGACCCATTCATAACTAACTTTAATAACCCACGTTTTCCATACTTGGTTGGTGGCCTCGAGATCCATACATGTCCTGTTTGAGCTCAAATTTATTTTTTAAAACCCGAAGTTTCAGACATCATGTGGGCATTTTATTTATTTATTTTGTCTATTTTGCTTTCGCATTTTGTCGTACTTCTAAGTCCAGCCCTTTAAGGTGATTGGTCCTTAAAGGTCCTTTGCTTTTTCACATTTTTCTGTACTGGCATACCCTTGGAAGAGCACAAAAATGTATATCCAATTTTTTGAACTGATGCGCATGCACGGGTTTGTATTTATGTAGATTAAAAAAGATCCAGAACTCCGGTAGAGAATTAAAGATATAGGGTCAGAGTAGAGTGGCCAGGTCTTTTTTCCCAGAGACTCCAGATATTTGGGGTAATCTCTGAGTCTCCGGGTGAGTCACCTTAATCTCTGGACTCTCAACTTTCATTTTAAAAAAATTAACTTTCTATGTGGTCTGGTTCAAGAGATATACACCAAAACGTCAGCCCCCCCCACAACTTCTATTAAATGAGCTCGTAGCTGGCTGCTATAATCCCGCCCTTTCAGGTTGTTAGCCAATAAGTGAAATCAGGGTTGTGATTGACAAGGCAGTAGCTAGACCATTTCACAAGGCCAGAAAACTGTTGTTTTTTCCTGCTTATCTGAAAATCTCATAAACTGAGTAAATATATAGCTTTCGGTCTTTTTCTCTCTTGTGTGCAGGAGTCAAACAAATTTAGATTTTCCTGGGCTGTTGAAGATAGCAGTGGTTTGAAAACCTTCCCAATATGAAGCTTTAATCCAATACTCCCTTTTCTGGAAGTAAAGCTGCAATGCTAATCCCACATACCTGTAGTAAATCCCATTGAATTCAATAGGATTTAGTTTTGAATAGACATGGTTAGGATTATGTTGTAAATTAATAGGACTTTTGAGTGAACATAGCAAAGGATTGTGTTTGTGCTATAAATCTTTCTCTCCCCCTGCAATCTTATTTTTAAAACGATTAGGCAGGGCTTACATAGGTATCACTGATTTTATTATGTAGGAAACTAATACTGATTTTAAAAAATGTTCTGCAGTGACCTACTAGTTTTGACAATAAGCTATTATATGGAATGTATGTATTTTTATATCTCCACTGTGTGTGTGTGTGTGTATGGAGTTTTCCAAACAACCCTGTGAGGTAGGGCTGGAAACTAAGGCAGCTCACAAAAAGAAATAAATCCCTTTAAAATCCAATAACCATAAAAACAAGTATAAACAGTTGCAAAACAGCTTAAAGTGGCGTGATTCTGAATTATGGGTTGGGTGAATGAAGGTCCTTGTTACTTGACGTTGCAGTTCTGTGCATGCTTCCCTGTTTGAGTAAGCCCCATTGAATATATTGGGACTTGCTTCTGACTAAACAAACATAGGATTGCACTATAAATATCTTTACAGGTTGTGTAAATAATAAACATCTTTGATAGTCATGCTTATATAAATACAGTATTTCTTCATATTATTATCTGATAAGTATCTGATTTCACACTATGGTTGTACATTATTATTTCTTCTACATTTTAAGTGTACCATTTTTCCTTGGGGTGGTAATGATTCCCCTCTGTTGTTTTCATCCTGAGGGGTAGATAGGCTGAGAGATGGCGAGTAGCCCATGGTCACACAGTACACTTTATAGCTCAATTTCCATTTAAAAAACAATTAATTAAAACGATTTACATGTAGGCAAAGTTTATTAAGTAAATCCACACAATACATTTAAAGCACATCCAACTCTCATGACTTCCCCTAAAGAATCCTAGGAAGTGTAGTTTTCTCCCTCACAGTTATAGTTCCCACCACCCTTTACTACAGTTCCCATGATTCTGTGGTGTGATTCATGTGCTTCAAATGTGTGTGGAATGTGCTTTAAATGAATGATGTGGATCTGCCCTAGGTATGCTGTGCATTCATTGTGGGTTGTACTGCCTTCAAGTCGATCCCGACTTATGGTGACCCTATGAATAGGGTTTTCATGGTAAGCTGTATTCAGAGGTGGTTTACCATTGCCTTCCTCTGAGGCTGAGAGGCAGTGACTGGCCAAGGTCACCCAGTGAGCTTCATGGCTGTGTGGGGATTTGAACCCTGGTCTCCCAAGTCATAGTCCAACACCTTAACCACTACACCACACTGGCTCTTGTGCATTCATTAGTGAATTGAAAATAATAATTTAAAAATATACTTTTTTAAACAGGAGAAGCGCTACAGTTCAGTGAAAGGGCATATGCTTTGCATGCAAAGGTCCAAAATTCAATTTCTGGAAAATACTATTGCCTGGAATCCTGGAGAACCAATGCTAGTCCATGTCATGAGTACTGAGCTAGATGGTACCAAATGGCCCAAGTCGGTATAATGCAGATTCCTTTATTCCTAAAAGTGGAAAGAGACCCAAGGGCCACAGTGACTCCAAAATTTATTATGTATTTTATTTACAACATTTATGTATTGCTTTGTTGTAAAAAATCTCACAGCAGCTTACAGAAAGAATTAAAACAATACAATTATAGGCAAAAACAGTTAGAGACAGGTATTTAAAAACATTCAAAATAATAAAACCAACGAGTTAAAAACAGATAAAAAACACAACCCTACTTGGATATGAATATCTTTGCAGAGGATCCCTAGTCAAACTTTACCAACAGCACAATCCAAACCATATCTACTCAGAAGTAAGTCCTGTTTAGTTCTATGGTGCTTAGTAAGTGTGTTTAGAATTGCAGTCTTCAGGGGCATCCATCTTTACTCCTGAGTGCTCCCATCTAACATCTCCACAACACTAGGCTCCTTTCTTCCTACAATGGCCTTCTGTTGACTGGGCTGGCCTGAGGGCACTTAAACCCTTCTTGCCAGAAGCAAGTAGGCTAGATTAAATGTTCCCTACCTAGGCTCCACCCTTTAGCTAAGATTTCTATCTTAATTTCCAATCAGAGACGTTTTTGTTTGAATTGCATGCACTAAGCAACTGTGGTTGATGCTTAATGACATCACTAGGGCCCACCCTGGTGACATCGCTCAGGCCTAGGGTTGCCAGGTCAGAAGCATTCCAAACCCTGAGATTTCAGAGGCAAGCCCTAGTGATGTCATAGGGTGGGCCCTAGTGATATTATAAGGGGCAGCCCCTAGTGATGTCATTAAGCATGATACATTAAGCATCAACCACAGTTGCTTGGAGCATACCACTCAGACAAAAAATTTCTCTGACTGGAAATTAAGATAGAAATCTTAGCTAAATTAGGGTGTTTCTAGGTCCAGCTGAAGTGACGGGATCATTCCTTCTCACCTGCTTAGAGACCCTGAGTAAGGAACATTTAATCTAGCCTACTTGCTTCTAGCAAGAAAGTTTAAGTGCCCTCAGGCCAGGCCAGTCACCAGAATTTGTAAATAATTGATTTTTTTGATTGAGCACAAAACGAAGTAAAAACAACAACAAAAAAGTTATTTACTCAAAACCCTTTATGTGGGCTATTACATAGAGTACAGTATATAGTACTTAAAAGTTATTAATACAATATAAACCTTTGTAGTATAAATCTTTGTTGAGACAGAAAGAGGTGCATTCCGTGTTTTCAAGGAATAGTCAATTGTTTTTGAGTTGACATAATACAGCAAAACAGCTTTTAAAAAGAAAAGTGATGCTTTGTTTGACTAAATAATTACTTTTACATTTGAACACAAAATATAGATAAAAAAATGGGAAAACAATAAGCAATGCAATATAGCTGCAGAAGGGAGAAGGAAGTGCCCAGGTTCAGTAACAGAAGCACGAATGAGCTGTAAGGAAGAAGAAGGAGGTATGGACAAAGGGTGGTACCTACTCCTGTGATCCGCCCATAATGCAAAACAAAAGTATCAAGATATCCTCACTACAGATGCTACAGCGGTTAATAATCAGGATAGCAGTAATAATCAGTTTATAGCAGTGCAGGGGAAACATGGATTTAAGTATGAGAAAGTCCAAAATGGCGGGGAACATCACATGGACGCCAGCGGATTAATGGAAACACAAGGGGCTTAGATAACAGATTAAAAGGAGGTATGGATGGACCCTCTGTCTCACTTGCTCCCATTAACTTACCAATAACCTGGTAACTGGGTATAAGCATGGTACAAAGCCAGATCCAAGATTATTAAGTGCACAAACCTATGTGGTTACTTTAAAAAAAGTACTGCATCGTTAAATGAGCATACGGTTTGTTAACTTGTTACTACCACTTTAAATACCAACAGCTGTTTTTCAACTATTAATGTCTAAGGCAGCTTTAAGGAAGCCATTAGCCGATTAAGACCCTTTAGCCAAATTGCCCATTTATTCTCTCCACACCAGTGAAGCCTCACAAACACTGAGGACTCTGCTGGGAGCCTCTTTTTCCAATCGTTTATGGACCTATTGGTCTATTGGCCTTCACCGCCCTACTGAAGTGCAGGTTTGTCTTGCTTTAGTGCCCTGGAAATTTTCTCCTTGGCATTCCTACCAGTCGCTAGCAGAGACCAACAATCCAAGCTGCTTCAAAGTTCTCCCCATGTCTCGTCAGCCTAAGCCATGTAACCAGCACCCAGCCAAATATACACTAGTTTTTCTGGCCTCTAGTCTAGCCCCAACCAATCAGGCCATCTAACTGAAAATTCTAAACCTGCACCCACCGATGGATGTCTTCATTTGAATACTGAGAATTACACCAACCCTTCTTCACAGCTGTCAGTCAAAGTGGCAAGTGCCAGTTAAACCAACTTTCACTGGAACAGACAAAAAACGTCCAACTTCAAATACATTACAATACAAATGTCAGAACGCCTTATACAGTACCCATTAAAGTGTATTTCAAATAAACAGGACTTTTTCACATGGACAATAATCATTTTGTCACAGAGGGAAAATCTTAGTCATAACTGGGGAAGGTGAGAAATTTTTCAGTTATGCTTTCTGTGTGGAAGGAGGGAAAACTCAAAAACAGCAGAAGACATCTGGGATTTTTTCAGATAAGTTATGAACCTTTGGCATCTTCATCAGATTTTTTAAAACTATTTTTCACTTAATAAGTTAGCCTCTTGATAGGCATAATCAGGGCTTTTTTGTGATAGCAGTCACCAATACCAAGTATCAGCACTCTTTTTCTGGCTGCCCATGGCAACTATTGGGAGCTGGCCTGGCTCCCACAGCACTTTTAACAAGGTACAAGTACAGGCACCTGATTTTTTAACCAAAAAGCAATGGGCATAAGATGTGTTGCATGTGGTGTCTTACCCTTTTAAATGGTGTGTAATTTCTTATTAATAATGACATTTCTTCCTTTTTTCCCCCACTGAGTTTCTAATTTTCAATTTCAGGTTTGCCTGATCAGAGGGTTCACAAGATGTAATAAAATTCAATTAATGAAAGCTTTTTTGATTTGACATGTTGTGTTAAGGGATTTCCATGTTTACTCAAGCTCCAAAGTGCTGGGAAATTGCAGCTTTTAAGGGCTACATCCTTAATAGATGTATTATTTAGGCTATATGGTACAGCACATTGTGGTTAGTTCAAGCTTCACCACTATCTTGGAGCTGGATCGCTGTCAGTGGCAGAGAAATAGACTTAATGTAACTCTTTATACAATAGTCAATAAACTGCATTCCAGTCAAGCAAAAACTAGAGATTTACATGAACCTAGACACACACACACACACACATCTTTCATTCAGCAAGCAAGAGGCATTATGACAATTTGAGGACACATTCCATTCAAACAAAAGCACTCAAGAGTGAGGAGGAACAGGGCTGGTAAGAGGCACAGTCTGGGGTGAGTCCTGGAGGGCTGCTTTCAGACCTGAGATTCCTTACTCTTAGTTTAACTAGTTTACTTGCTAGTTACCACCAACAGTCAGCTGATGTTTTTAGAGAGCTACATTCTTTCACCTTGTTTATTGTTTCCCAATACTGAGATTGGAGTTGGACTATATAGGTTTTGGGGATCCTGTCCAATCCTGTCATTTTATAATGGCAAAATTTGAGTCTGCAGAAAAAGGGGACTGCTAAAAACATCAAAGCAGTTTCTTTGTTAAGGGATCCTAGCTGGGTCTGTTACAACTGTTGGGTCCAAACCCAACACGCAAGCTGTCACTGTCTACTCAGCTCGCATACACCCGGGAAGGTGCGGAGTTGAGAGCAATAACCTATTGCCAGAGGCCAGGAAATAACATACACACACACACTGTTTACCTTTGCAAAGGTGTCCCAAGACCTGCAAGCAAGTTGCCTTTCAGAAGTGGGAACCCCGTTTATTAAAATGCAGCAGATTATATAGTTTCCCCAATGGTTACAGAAATGGGGAGCAGACAAAGTAATATCTTAGATATAGAAAGAGGGGTGCTTTAGGATAACAAAAGCCAGGAACATCTTGCCTTCTTAGAGACAGAGGCTTGCATAGTTTCTACGACCTTGAGATAAGGACTCGGTTGTCAAGGGAACGAAAGACAGATAGCTGCAAGGGAGGTTCAGTTACAAGGGGGATCATTAAACTAAGAATAACACTCAGGTTTCATCTTCTACTTTTGGTAGGGGTATGCATGTCAAGGTCTACAACCATATAAATGCAGTATAAGCATTCTTTTAAGATACCACTAGAAGCATTATGTGAAACAAAAATATAGATATGCACAGTAAAAATAGGAGCAAGGCACATGTCCAGTTTAATCAGGCTTTTATTCACTCAGCCACTGGAATGTTTCTAGACAGGTCACCAGGAAATGAACCGACATCTCTTTTTACCAAATCCATATTATTTCCAAACCTAACACAACCAAATGAACAATTAGTGTAACCCCAGTTGTTGAGCCGAAGCCCAGTGAGGAAAAATGTGCCACATAAACCATTCTGTGTTTGTGAAACATTAAGTAGCAGGTCTGTTATTTTAAATTCATTCTTATTTGGGATAATCCTATGAGAATTAGGATAAAATTTGTTCTGACTGGTTGGATAGTCCATTTTAAGGTTGCAAATACAACTAGTCCCAACATGCCTAATACTCAAAAACACCTGCTATGATGGCGGTAAGTAGTAATTCCTGTCCTGTTCACTGTAGCTGAAGCTCAGGCTAGAGCTGATTCATTCATCTAGAAATGGCACAAATCTCGAATGCGTGTGGAAACCTTGCAAGATTATATTCAGAATCCTCTTGTGGTCTGGGCTGGCCATCAGGGATACAGAAGGTGAAATTCTGCAGGAGGCTGGTGAAAAAGATAAAGATCTCCATCCTTGTCAATTGTTCTCCTGGACAGGTACGGTGACCTGAAAGAGGACCAAAAGCAATATTATCAGTCACTGAGATATCCCTGCTGCAGCTTTCCCTAATCTGGTGCCCTACAGATATTTTGGACTAAAAGTTCATCGCCCTCAACACTCAGCATGGCCAATGGTTGTTAATGATAGGGGTTGTAGTACAACACATCTGGAGGGCATCAGGTTGGGGATGGCTACCCTGCTGCATGGATCCATTTTGAAAAAGGGTACAGAATCCACCTCAGCAGATGGGATTTCTTCTCAGAATTTGAGTATGCCAGGCCAGGAAAACATATTTATTTATTTATTTATTTATTTGTAGTGCCTAAGGGAAGCAATACATTGAAGACCTCTATAACACAGATGTAAGGATGACAGATTCATTCATGGAGAAACTGTATGATGAAGAACCAGACATTTTAGAATGTGAGGTGAAAGCTGCTCTTAAAATACTTGGAAGAAACAAATCACCAGGAACAGATGGCAGACCAATAGAGGTGATACAAGCTACTGAGACTGAATCTGTCCAAATTTTGACAAAAAATTGTCAGGAAATATGGGAAAGAAAACAATGGCCCACAGACTGGAAGCGTTCCATATACATCCCAACTCCAAAGAAAGAGGATCCCAAGGAATGCAGTAATTATCGAACTATTGCCTTAATATCCCATGCAAGTAAAGTAATGCTCAAGATTCTACAACAAAGGCTCTTACCATATATGGAGCGAAAAATGCCAGATGTCCAAGCTGCATTTAGAAAGGGAAGAGGCACCAGAGATCATATCATAAACATACGTTGCATAATGGAACAGACCAAGGAATTTCAGAAGAAAATTACCCTGTGCTTTACAGATTACAGCAAAGCCTTTGACTGTGTAGATCATGAAAACCTATGGAATGCTTTAAAAGAAATGGGGGTGCCACAGCATCTGATTGTCCTGATACGCAACCTATCCTCTGGACAAGAGGCTACTGTAAGGACAGAATATGGAGAAACCAATTGATTCTCAATTGGAAAGGGTATGAGACGGGTGTATTTTATCACCCTAGTTGTTTAATCTATACACAGAACAGATCATACGGAAAGTGGGATTGGACCAAGATGAAGGAGGTGTGGCAATTGGACGGAGAAATATCAATAATTTAAGATATGCAGATGATACCATACTACTAGCAGAAACCAGTAATGATTTGAAACGAATGCTGATGAAAGTTAAAGAGGAAAGCACAAAAGCAGGACTACAGCTGAACGTCAAAAAAGACTAAAGTAATGACAACAGAAGATTTATGTAACTTACAAGTTGACAATGAGGACATTGAACAAGGATTATCAATACCTTGGCACAGTCATGAACCAAAATGGAGACAATAGTCAAGAAATCAGAAGAAGGCTCGGGCTGGGGAGGGCAGCTATGAGAGAACTAGAAAAGGTCCTCAAATGCAAAGATGTATTACTGAACACTAAAGTCAGGATCATTCAGACCATGGTATTCCCAATCTCTATGTATGGATGTGAAAGTTGGACGTGAAATGTGGTGTTGGAGGATAGCGTTGCGCATACCATGGACTGCGAAAAAAACTAATAATTGGGTGTTAGAACAAATTAAACCAGAACTATCACTGGAAGCTAAAATGATGAAACTGAGGTTATCATACTTTGGACACATAACAAGAAGACATGATTCACTAGAAAAGACAATAATGCTTGGAAAAACAGAAGGGAGTAGAAAAAGAGGAAGGCCAAACAAGAGATGGATTAATTCCATAAAGGAAGCCACAGACCTGAACAGGGTGGTTCATGCCAGTTGGTATTGGAGGTTGCCGATTCATAGGGTCTTCATAAGTCGTAATTGGCTTGAAGGCACATAACAACAACAACCAGAAAATTCAGATTTTGCAGTAGTGCATCCACACTATACATTTAAAGCACATGGCTTCCCCCAAAGAATCCTGGGAACTGTAGGTTACCCCTCACAGAACTACATTTCCTAGCACCCTAAAGAAACAACACTACCTAGGATTCTTTGGGAGAAGCCATGTGCTTTAAAGGTATGGTGTGGAGAGCTCTTGTTTGAAAAATGCACTCCCCCCAAAATCATACTTTTTGTGATAAGGAAAGTGATGGGGAAATGCACTGGAAAGTGTAGGACAACACTTGTTTGATGCAATATCGTCTGACATCTTCGCAAACAAATCAGGATGAATGCTCAAAAACAGGTTGTCTGGGAGCGACAACACTGGCAACAGCTCTTTCTTACAACACATATTTTCTTCTACCCTTTTCCCCCCTCTTAGATTTACCTAGAGAAAAAGGCAAGAAAGCTTCCTGCTTCACAAAATGGCCATCTGCATCCAAGAAGTGCTCTGGATAAAACTGGAATGGTTTCTCCCACATAGTTTCATCCTTCAGCACAGAGGAGAGGTTGGGAACAACTAATGTTTTCTACAATCCAAAGAAACAAATAAATTAGTTCCTGTTATTATATCTGATTAAGAAGTATTGTCAGAAGCTGCTGGGTCTTAACTGGGAGTGTTTGGGTTTGGGATCTGTGAGGTGGGCCACTGAACTGTGTATTACAGCATCTTCATATGCAGTTTACTATTCTCAGGCCTTGGACTGACACCTCCTACATAGGACAGCTATTGAATCTTCCCACACAGAAAGGAATTTAAGAGGGCTTCCTGTTCCGGTGAAGCCAGGGGTAGGAAATCTGTGGCTCTTCAGATATTGTTGGACTACAATTCCTATCATCCCTGACTGTTAGCCATAGTGGCTGGGGCTAATGGGAGTTGCAGTCCAACAATGGAGGGGGCAGCAACAGTGTCTTCCTGAACTCTACCATGTTCCTGTATCTTTTGGTCCTGGCTTGTTCCTTCCTTTTGCCTCTGTTTTTTGGTGTTGGTGGTGTTGGTGGGATTCAGTCTTACTCTATAGTCCCATTTAGTCCCATTTGTCTCATGGCTCCTGGCTCATCTCAGAGTCCTGGTTGCAGCCCAGCCCTGAGTGATATGTGCCATTGAAAAGAGAGATGAACAGCATGCCTTAAGTATGTTGGGAAGGGCAAGACCAGCTGCTAGTATAACAAGTTGCAAAGCTGGGATCATACAATAGGTGTAGAGTTAAACTATCTACCTACCTTCTAGAGTTTTTTTTTTTTAAATATGTTTTTGAGATTTTTTTGCTGTAAGACATTTTTGTTGTTTTATCCTTTGCCACCCTGGCCTCCTTTTGGGAGGAAGGATATAAATTTAATAAATAAATGAAAAGAGGCTGCAGAGTTTGTACCTTAGGGAGGAAGAATCCAAGGATCTCTGTATCTTTGCGCATCAGATAAGGTATTGTAAGAGGAGTAATATCTGCATAACGGTGAATTTCATGGACCACAGCATTTGTGTAGTGCATATTTGCTTGGTTCTCTGTGATGGGCCACTTGTTCCTCCCAAGTACCATGTCAATTTCCTTGTGGACTTTTTCTGGAAGTAATAATCATTAGACGTGGAGGTGTGTTTAAATGTAGGGACAAGTGGTTTGCCTTCATTCTGTTCCATAAATAAGTTCTGAGATTTTAGGGTAGTATTCAGTGCTTGCCCTACTCAGAGTGGACCCACTGAAGTTAATAGACACAACTAACTAAGGTTCACTGATTTCACTGGGTCTACTATTCTGAATAGGACTTAGTTGAATACAGCTCTTAATTTCCAAGCATTCTGCTGCATGGCTTCCACTGGTCTGCTTAGAATTTCAGACATATACACAGGGCACACAACCTCCTCTCCCTTAGCTGTTCCATGCAGATCCAGGGAGGAAGCAATTTGCATCCCCATCAGGGCAATGGGCTCTGCCCATTTCAACACTATGTCTATTTAAAAATAAAATGCCTTTTTGCCCCTGCCTCTAAAATGGCTTGGGTCTTGGGATCCAGAGGAATTTTCTTGGGGGCTAGATCAGGTCCCTGAAGTGGGTGTTAGGCAGCCCTGCACTAAGACTGAACATGTATTAGATCATGTACTCTTATTCATTTTGTCCAGAGTGTATTCTTATATGCTTCTGCTGACCATTCCTTTGATAGGCAGATTGCTAGTTAAGAGCCATGAATGGTCTGTTGATATGAGCTAACAGGAGTTTTCTGCCTCATGAAATACCTATTGAAAAGGCATCCTTTGGATATGCCCTGTACAACAGAGTGCTTCCCTCCCCATGATGTTTCTGTATGTACATGTGTATGAATGCAGACAGAAGATGAAAATGGAAATGGACTGCCTTGAAGTCAATCCTGACTTATGGCGACCCTATGAATAGGGTTTTTGTGGTAAGCGGTATTTAGAGTGGGTTTACCACTGCCTTCCTCTGAGGCTGAGAGGCAGGGACTGGCCCAAGGTCACCCAGTGAGCTTCATGGCTGTGTGGGGATTTGAACCCTGGTCTCCCAGGTCGTAGTCCAACACCTTAACCACTACACCACACTGGCTCTCAGACAGAAGATAGTGTGTGCTAATTATACTTTACTGTGTTGTCTGTGGTAGAATGGCACATCATCAGGTTTCATTACTTACTCTGGATGTCAGGATACAGAACCATAAAGAGCAGTCCCCACTGCAAAGTGGCAGCTGTTGACAGTGTGCCTCCAATAAAAAGTTCAACATTTAGAATTAGAAGGTTGTCCTCATTGAAACTGGTGTCTGGGTCCCCTTTTGTCTGAAGGACACAAAATAAGAGGAAGTGGAATGTAGTTGTGTGAGATGGACTTGCTTTAAAAAAAACAAAGAGAACATAAGAACACAGGAAGCTGGCTTATACTGAGACAGACCATTGATCTATCCAGTTCAGTGCTGATTGAGGGGGGCAGTGCACCTCAGTGGATGATGATGATGATAATGTCTGTAAATTCCACCCTACCTTTTCTGTCTCCTCCAAGAATGCATCAATAAAATCTCTTGCAAAGGCTGGATCCCGTGAATCCTTGTGCTCATTCACAATTTCTCTTAGCATGACTTGAATTTCTTGATAACATTTCACAACTTTACAGTGAGGTCCACGAGAAATATAGGACATACCGGGTATCATTGACACCACCTAGGAATAAGAACATTGGACAGGGAGGATATCAGCTGACACTTATCAATATTCTTCTGGGGAAATAATCAGACCACCCCAAAACATTTGAGAGACTGAAAGAACTGGGCATGCGTAGCCTTGAGGAGAGAAGACTGAAAGGAGATACAATAGCACTCTTCAAGTACTTGAAAGGTTGTCACACAGAGGAAGGCCAGGTTCTTTTCTTGATCATCCCTGAGTGCAGGATATGGAATAAAGGGCTCAAGTTGCAGTGAGCCAGATTTCAACTGAACATCAGGAAAAATGTCCTGTTAGAGTGGTACGACAATGGAACCAATTACCTAGGGAGCAGGTGGACCCTCTAACACTGGAGGCATTCAAGAGGCAGCTGGATTTGCTTTAATTTGGATTCCTGCATTGAGCAGGGGGTTGGACTTGATGGCCTTATAGGTCCCTTCTAACTCATGTTTCTATAACTGTGGCCTGTCACTGACAGGCTTCCTCATGATCCTCTTCTGCATTGTCGTTCCCTTCCCTTCAGTCCTCACTCTGCCCTAATTAGATTCTTCCTGTCAAAATGATACTGCTCTTAGAAGAAACTTCAATTTTTCCTTCTACAATATTCTTGTTGACAAACTGGTAAAATGTTGGCAGGATACCACTGTTAGGTGAATCTACAGCTGGTTGAACAGCCATACCCACTGACAGGGCCGGATTATCCATTAGGCTTATTAGGCTGAAGCCTGGGGCCCGGAGCTCTTGGGAGCCCATGGGGCACTGGCCTGAGGGCCCCTGGATCTACAGGGGGCCCTTCGCTCACGATCCATGGAAGCATCTGCGGACCACCATCCCCCCGCTATCCCCCCGCTTTACCTACCTTTCCGTTGTTTTTTGCAGCGTGCAGATTTACCATCAATCAAGATGGCGGCCGAGGTTTCCTTAAGGGGCTGAAGCCTCTGCCGCCATCTTGGCTGATGGCACACATGCGTACTACACGTGCGCGCATTGCTGCCACCAACAAAGATGGCGGCAGAGGCTTCAGCTCCTTAGGGAAACCTCGGCCGCCATCTTGATTGATGGCAAATCTGCGCGTGCCACAAAAAACAATGGAAAGGTAGGTGAAGCGTGGGGATAGGGGGGCCCAAACACCAATCGGCCTAGGGGCCCTCCTCAGCTTAATCCGGCCCTGCCCACTGAGTGCTCTTTGATGGCTTTGCATTAACCTGGAGGGAGGACTTGAGTGGAGAGCCAGATGGCTCTGTCTTAGGCCCTGGTCTGTTCCTTTCAACACCTTAATAAATGACCTGGACAAAGGAATAGAAGGGATGCTTACCGCATTTGCAGATAACATGAAGCTGTCATAAAATACAGAATCAAGATTCAGAATGATATTGTCATAGGTTGAAATGCTAGACTGAAATCGACAAGATGAAATTCAACAGACAAATGTGAAATCCTGCATTTAAATACCAAGAATCAAAGGCACGAATATCGGATGGGAAGACGTGGCTTGGCAGTACCATGTGAAAGGGACCTAGGTGTTTTAGGCTGTGTACACACCAGAATGTTAATGTGCATGGCAGTTTCACAGATCCAGTTTTGCTATTTGCACTTCTATACACATTGGTCCATACTTGAGCACTTTCAACTGTACTCTCAATATTTCCTGTCCGCAGTGCTTGTTCGGATGTATTTGCACTGTGTGATGTTGTTCCCTCCCCTCAATTAGTACTTCCCACTCTCCTAGAGGTCCATTACTGCTACCACTCTTTGCTTCATTCATCCACAGAGCATCAACAAATAATATGGGACAACTCCCCAGTGAGCTAATTGTTTGTTTGTCCGTTTAACCAATACAAAACCTGATCTTCTCAGGCATGGAATGAGATTGCTATTTAGACAGTCTGCCTTCCTTTTTTTTTTTTTTTTAAACCAATCAGATTTATGTGGGTACCTGGAACAGGATGCTGTTTACTGTCTTCAATAACTCATCAGTCAACTGCATTAGCTTCAGGAATTTCTCATCACTGTAATTGAAGCGTTCACCAAATGTTAAGATGCAGATTACATTATTCACTGCATTGGCTAGAAGGATTTGTGGATTAAAGGGGTTACCTGTTTTAGGAGTAGATTAAAAAGATTATAGATATTTCACAATCTTGTTTGACTGTCATTATACACATATTGCTGCACAAATATAGACAGTGGTTGTGTCCAGATGGTCAGTATTTTGGGACAGGGAAGATTAAAATAGTACATACATTTTGTAAAACAAAAAGTGACAAGTGCCCAACCCCTTTTCACTATAGGTTCTGCAACCTCTTAGGATCACTCTTGCCTTTAGGATTTCCCCTGAATGGGCTATTTTGAGATGCCACCCCTAAACATTGTTTTCTGGGTTGGCTGTGATCACTCTTTGTGTCCATCTCATCATCTCCGATCTTCTTCTTGTTGTTATGTGCCTTAAAGTCGACTACGACTTATGGCGACCCTATGAATCAGTGACCTCCAAGAGCATCTGTCGTGAACCACCCTGTTCAGATCTTGTAAGTTCAGGTCTGTGGCTTCCTTTATGGAATCAATCCATCTCTTGTTTGGCCTTCCTCTTTTTCTACTTCCTTCTGTTTTATCAAGCATTATTGTCTCTTCTAGTGAATCATGTCTTCTCATTATGTGTCCAAAGTATGATAACCTCAGTTTCATCATTTTAGCTTCTAATGATAGTTCTGGTTTAATTTGTTCTAACACCCAATTATTTGTCTTTTTCACAGTCCATGGTATGCACAAAGCTCTCCTCCAACACCACATTTCAAATGAGTTGATTTTTCTCTTATCCATTTTTTTCACTGTCCACCTTTCACATCCATACATAGAGATTGGGAATACCATGGTCTGAATGATCCTGACTTTAGTGTTCATTGATACATCTTTGCATTTGAGGACCTTTTCTAGTTCTCTCACAGCTGCCCTCCCCAGTCCTGGCCTTCTTCTGATTTCTTGACTATTGTCTCCATTTTGGTTCATGACTGTGCCAAGGTATTGATAATCCTTGACAAGTTCAATGTCCTCATTGTCAACTTGTAAGTTACATAAATCTTTTGTTGTCATTACTTTAGTCTTTTTGATGTTGAGCTGTAGTCCTGCTTTTGTGCTTTCCTCTTTAACTTTCATCAGCATTCGTTTCAAATCATTACTGGTTTCTGCTAGTAGTATGGTAGTTTTCACGGCTGGCTGCTCCCAGGCCCTGAAGCCCTCCAGCAAGATGGAATTAGATTCTGGGAGCCAGGTCTCCTGGAGACATACAATGTCAAAGGACTGGAGATATATTCTTGGTCCCCCAGCTTGTTGTACCATCCTGCGATATTCCACGATAATAGATTTAAAAAATTTGACTGACAGGGATTATCATCCAAGGGATCCTCCCTTGGGGGTGCCGAGGACACTGCTGTGGGCATATCGCAGGGTGTCTTGATGGACAGCAAACCCGAAGAGGTGGGAAGTTTGAAGTTAGTCAGCTGTTGCTTCTGCCCTGTAAAAGTAATCACTGGGTTGGTCAAGCAGGGGTGAGTATCATCAGGGGGAGAAAGGACAATCTCCGGGCTATGTCTTAGGTCGGCCCTGGGAAAAGTATAAATGCTCGATTTCCGTCTGTGGGGCTTGGTGGAGTTCTTGGGTGGAGGGTTTTTCCCTGGTCATTTTGAAAAGCCCTCCATGGGGGTAATGATCTCCAATGATGGGCTAAGCCTGCTCACATTGGAGATGATAATCCCTGGATGGATGTGGGATATGCCCAGGGGGGCCTGTCCCTTCCCTGGGGAGCCCAATTCCCAACTCTCTAAAAAGCGCATGCCAGTCCACGAGGGACAGGCAGATGGTTTAACATTCTCGATATTTAGGTTAGTTTCCTCTTTAGATAATTGGACAGATGGAGGCAGTCCCTGGCCTTGCGGACTCCTCTCGTTTTCTTGGTGGACGGCTGCCGCCGCTAGCTGACCCTCTTGCGATTGTCTTGGCATAGTATGGCTAAGTTGCTCAAGCTGTAGCTTTTCCAGATGCCTTATTAAAAGGTCCGGTTTCCTAACAATTTCAGATTGTTCTTTAGCAGGTAAAGCTAGAAAGGATTCCACCAACTGCTTTTCTTCGTTGTCAAAGGGTGGTGTCATCCCGGGCATTGGGCACCTTGCCTTTGAAGGTGTTAGCGCTATCGGCAAGCCGACTCCAGCTTGAGGAGGGGACCCTAGCCCAGGGGCAGTGGCCACGTCTGCCTGGACAGGCAATACAAAGGGCACAAAGCCCTGCTCACATTCCTGGGGGTATGGAAACCTTAAAGGCCAAGGAGGCATCATGTTCTCAAATAGTCTATGAACCTTAATCCCGCTTGATACAAGATGGTCTCTGCAGGAATAGATTATGTTAGAAAAGCTCGGGTCCCCAAAGGTGACCACTGCCCGCGCATTTCTGTCATTGTAATACAGATATTTGACAGAGACAATGTCCGACGAATGAAGCTGACTCAGGAGGACTGGATTCACAATGTCTAGGAGATGGAGTTTGCGCTTAAATTGTGATGCAAACCCTGCGGGTTTAGGATAGTTTGTCAATACCAGCTTGCACCGATTCAGGACTAAGTTCCAGTGGGCAGAAGTATTGTCTTTACGCCCCCTGGCAGCTGTGCTATGGCCCTGCGAGGGAGGCTTCTTACCGGGGGGTGGAGCTCCTGAGGCTTGCGCTGTCATGACTCGAAACGGCTCTTGGGCTGGTTGCAGTGAAGAAAAGGGTGTAGGGGAAGTACTTGTATCCTGAAGAAATGGGAAAGGGGCGCTGGCGATTTCCCTCTGCCTGGTTCTCTTGGTGGGATTTAGGATAGGACTCCGCGCCTGTGGCCCATCCAGTAGCCGAAACAACCGGTTGAACCTCATCTTGTAGCGAGGAGGTTTAGAGTTTTTAACGTTTTTACTTTTCTTAGCAATATTTCCACATTGGCTACTCGCTCTCTTGCTAGTTGTTAGATGACTGGATTGAGTTTTGGTGGGCATCATTTTGGGGAGTGGATTAGGCATGGTTTGAGAGCCTGCGTTACGCTGTCTATAGCTGGCAGCCACATCCCCAGTGGGCTTTTGGAAAAATCCCACCAGGGTAGTCAGGAGACTGTTGCACTCCATAAGAAAAGATTTTACACAGACAAGGTCTTCCGATAGCAAGAGAAGCCATCCCTCGAGAGATATTTTGGTGGTTGGGGGTTTAGGTGGGAGGTCAGAAGGGTCTGTAAGTGGCTGCTGGAGTCCACTGCAAGTTGGCAGTTCATTAGGTCGGCTGCCCAAGTGATCCTTCAAATTGAGCTCATTTCCGAGTTGCCGGGGAGTAGAAAAACCAGCCACTGCCAATTCCGTGGCTAAATCCGTCAAAGCAGGGTCCTCCTTTAGGTCAACAAGATTGTAATTTAGGTCCAAGGACCAGTCTAAGTTGACATTTGGGGGAGATAGTATAGTTGTCGGCAACTCTTTTGTTTCTGTATCAAGGTCTCCCTCGGGGAGTGAAAAGAACTGGGTAATTTTAGTCTGATAATCCCCCGCATTTAAAGGAGCCTCAGCAGTACAGGGTGCAATTCCCAACTCCCTATATCATTTCCTGGTAAACACCATGAGTTCAGCGGGTCAGTCAGGTAGTGAAAGAATAAGAACTTGGTGGCAATAGAATAGAGGGCAAACAAGAGAGTTATAAATCTTGAAATGTACAAGAATGGAGACAGTCAAACTGCTAGACGTTAGGAGCTCAGTGTTATATTTAGAGTTAAAGTTCTCTACATTCCTGCCTTGGTGCTTCGTCCGGGATAGGATTGTCTCCGCTCGTAAATCTTCCAAGCTTACAGCACCAGCCAGTTTACTATTTAGTTAGCAAAAACCCGTTTGTTCAAGTGGGGGAGGTATATCAGCTCTTCTTGTCTTTGTACTTGGCTCCTTATCACAGTGGGGGAAGGGAAGAGGCTCTGGCGTCTCTCTGAGTTCTAACTGTTTTCCGTACATGAGCTGACAGCAAATTTCCTCCACTGTCTTTCAGCGGTATTTCCAGCCTCTGTAGATTGTTATAGTTTGAATTCGCTGCCTAAAACAAAGGTGAAGCTTACCCGCTGAAGGCAAAACTTGGCAGTAACCAGAGGGTGTTTGAAAGCACATCCATAGCCGATGCCATCTTCCGCCGGAAGTCCGCTTTTAAATAGTTAGGTATCTTATGTACCCTTGGGAGCAGGGTCCCAGCAAGGTCTCTAGGTCTCCAGCATCCTACGAGCTAATCAGAAAGAAAAGGAAGTAGTATGGTATCGTCTGCATATCTTAAATTGTTGATATTTCTCCCTCCAGTTTTCACACCTCCTTCATCTTGGTCCAATCCTGCTTTCTGTATGATATGTTCTGCATATAGATTAAATAAATAGAGTGATAAAATACATCCCTGTCTCACATGCTTTCCGATGGGGAACGAATCGGTTTCTCCATATTCTATCCTTACAGTCGCCTCTTGTCCAGAATATAGGTTGCGCATCAAGACAATCAGATGCTGTGGCACCCCCATTTCTTTTAAAGCATTCCATAGGTTTTCATGATCTACACAGTCAAAGGCTTTGCTGTAATCTATAAAGCACAGGGTGATTTCCTTCTGAAATTCCTTGGTCCATTCCATTATCCAACGTATGTTTGCGATATGATCTCTGGTGCCTCTTTCCTTTCTAAATGTAGCTTGGACATCTGGCATTTCTTGCTCCATATATGGTAAGAGCCTTTGTTGTAGAATCTTGAGCATTACTTTACTTGCATGGGATATTAAGGCAATAGTTTGATAATTACTGCATTCCCTGGGATCTCCTTTTTTTGGAATTGGGATGTATATGGAACGCTTCCAGTCTGTGGGCCATTGTTTAGTTTTCCATATTTCTTGACAAATTTTAGTCAAAATTTGGACAGATTCAGTCTCAGTAGCTTGTATCAACTCTATTGGTCTGCCATCTGTTCCTGGTGATTTGTTTCTTCCAAGTATTTTAAGAGCAGATTTCAGCTCACATTCTAAAATTTCTGGTTCTTCATCATACGGTTCCTCCATGAAAGAATCTGTCATTCTGGCATCTCTTTGATAGAGTTCTTCAGTGTATTGCTTCCATCTTCCTTTTATTTCATCTCGGTCAGTCAATGTGTCCCTGTGACGCCCTTCCCTGGCTCTCCCTGTCAGGTTCCCACCTGCTTGTGGCTACTGCCTTTCACTAGGCACCACCAGGGACACCACCAGTCCGGAACGTCCTTTATATGGTTTCTCACTCCGCTCTAGCACAGATCTCACTAGATCCCACTGCTAGGCAACACCACCAGTCATGTCCTGTAACCAATACTCCCAGAGACTTTGCCTGAGTCTCTCTCTAGCTGGTTACTTTTGCGACTGCGTGCTTATGCTGTTCCCAACCCCCTTGTATCTTTATATAAAAAGCATACAACTCTGGGTTGCTCTGGATACTTGACTTGTTACAATTCCTCCCTTCACCGCTGCCACCATTAGATACTGTTTCTGTTCAGCCTTGGTAATTACCTTGCCCTCCCTTCTGGTCTGTATATTCCCCAGCCAAGGATCAGGCCTTTGGTAAACCAAATAAGTATTTATTTACTAATAACAGGAAATAACGAGATTACTGTAGGAATGTTTCACAAGCGTATGGTTTCATATATATATCCTCTTTAAATATCAGCCAAATCCAATCCAAACTTCCCTCAGAACTCTGCCAACCCACTCAACAACCTCTCTCTCTCAACTCTCTCCTTCCAACCGCCCCCCCGATCACTCACAAACCCCCATTTATACCTTCAGCTAGCCAGCCACTCAGCCAATCATCATCCAGCATACTTCAGCTTCTCACCCATGTACTCCCCCTTTGAAGAGCTTGGAAAAGTTACTTTTTTGAACTACAGCTCCCATCAGCCCCAGCCAGCATGGCCACTGGATTGGGCTGATGGGAGTTGTAGTTCAAAAAAGTAACTTTTCCAAGCTCTGCGGCCCTTTCTCTCTCAGTCAATTACCATACATTACCCAATAGACCGGCACTTACCATATTTACAGATGCTAACTTACAGGAACATCACAGTGCCCCTGTTGTTTATTCAACATCCCTACTTGTGGTTTAAATTTCCCTTTCATTTCTCTAATCTTTTGGAATAGGGCTCTTGTTCTTCCCTTTTTGTTGTCCTCTTCTATTTCTATACAATAGCTATTGTAATAGTTCTCTTTGTCCCTACATACTAGTCGTTGTATTGTTGCATTTAGGGTTCTGACTATGTTTCTATCTCCTTTTGCTTTTGCTTTCCTTCTCTCTTTAACCATTTTAAGAGCTTCTTCAGTCATCCATTGAGGTCTTTCTCTCTTTTTAACTAGAGGTATTGTCTTTTTGCATTCTTCCTTGATAATGACTCTGACTTCACTCCATAGTTCTTCTGGTTCTCTGTCAACTAAGTTTAAAGCCTCAAACCTGTTCCTTATTTGATCTTTATATTCTTCTGGGATGTTATTTAAATGGTATTTTGGCATTATGATTGCTTTGTTCTTCTATAACTTTACTCTGATTTTCGATACGACCAGTTCATGATCTGTACCACAGTCTGCTCCTGGTCTTGTTTTCACAGAAAGTATGGAACTTCTCCATCTTCTGCTACCAATTATATAATCTGTTTGATTCCTATATTGACCATTTGGTGATGTCCACGTGCAAGAAACAAATTATTGGCTTCACAGAATTCAATAAGTCTCTCTCCTGCTTCATTTCTGTCTCCTAAGCCCCATTGCCCCACAATTCTTCTCTGTTCCCTACTTTTGCATTCCAGTCCCCCGTGATCATCAGCACATCTTGTTTTGGTGTGTGATCAATTTCTTCCTCTACGTCTGCATAAAATCTCTCCAATTCCTCTTCTTCTGTGTTTGCTGTTGGATGATGGTTATGTTAATAGGTTTCCTGTTAAATCTCATTGATATCACTCACTCAGACCTTGCATTGTAGCTCCTAATTGCTTTTGCTACATCACTTCTCACTATTAAAGCAATCCCAGTTTCTTCTTAATTTCTCATTTCCTGCATAAAATATTTTGTAGTTGCCTGATTGAAAATGTCCCATTCCCGTCCATTTTAATTCACTCACGCCAAGTATTGTAATGTTGATATGTTCCATTTCTTGCTTGACAATTTCTAATTTTTGCTGGTTCATGCTTCTCATATTCCATGTTCCTATTGTGTGCGTCGTACAACTCTGGACTCTCCTTTCGCATCTGTGCACATCACCATCTGGGCTTCCTTTCGGCTTTGACCCAGCTGCGTCATTAGTCACAGCGCTACTCATACTTGTCCTTTGTTCTTCCTCAGTAGCTCAGTGAGTGTCTTCTGACCTGGGGGTCTCATCTTCCAGCACTCTCTCGTGTTGCATTTTGGATACTCTGTTCATAGGGTTTTCGTGGTAAGAGATATTCAGAGGTGGTTTACCATTCCCTTCCCCTGAGTTTGGATGCATCTTAGTCTGGTGTCTCAGCTTTGACCATTCCGCCTTGGGTGCCCCTGCTAGTTTCTTCAACACTCTCAAACCCCCTCACCACGTTAAGGTGTGCATCCTAGAGGAGGCTTTCAAAAATGGCTTTCAAACAGCTCTACTCAGCTCTTAGAAATTGTAATTTTTGAAGGTTCAAACAGCAGCACTGGGAGGGAGAAGCTGCCAAGCTGAAGATTTCCTCCCTCCATTTTAACACTGTTTTCAGCAGAAACCACTTCCCCTTCCTGGAGCAAGATGTGCTTGCACTGCCCATTTGCTGATGGGGGTGGGATTGTGCTTTGCCCCAGCAAAGGAACAGTCAGGAGCTCATACTAAGCTCCTGATTCTTCTGCTGAAGCCCTTACTTGCCTCACACCTGATGTCATGTATGATGTCATAGATGGCATCAGTTGTAGGCTGGGTGTGGCTTGCCCTAAAAGGCCAGATGGGGAGGCATCTTGGCCCACGTTTGGCCCACGGACCAGAGATTCCCCACCCTTAGGTGCATTACAAATGGCATCAGCATTCAAAAAAGCAGGCAAATCAGGATGAATGCTCATTAAAAAGGTTGTCTGTAGGAACCATACATGAGGTATCCATATTCAAAGATATACTTTGGCCGTGGCCTGGTGATTGCAACTTTTATTAGAGAAACAGAGATATAGTGTACAGAGTTATTAGATAATTATATAGATATAGATATAAATCTAATAAATAAAAAAGAGAGCACAGAAAAAGGGGTTTTTGACGTCATGGTTCAATGTGGAGAGAGATAAAATTGCCCCAGATCACCCCAATTTGCCTCTAGCACAGACCAGTTGCACACCCATAATGGTTACCAGGTTCTTGAGCAGTTTTTTTGGGGGGGGGGTAAAAAATGAGGTGCCAGTACTCCTGTCTTGATGAAAGTGCTGTGGGTGCCAGCACAAAATGGTTGCCAATGGTAGCCAAAAAAAGAAAGAGGAATTAACACTCTGTACCAGTGAGTTCTATCACAAAAAAGCCCTACACGTTATCATCTCCCTCAAATCCATAGAAATGAGCCACACCTTCTTTCTGTTCGAACTCTGAGCACAAATATTGGGCTTCCTCAGTTATGTTCTGTTCCAGTGATTTCTTCCCTACTCCAAAACGTTTCCAGGTCAAATGTAAGAATTTTTTCTGCTCCTTCCAGCCACGACTATAGCTTGCAAAGAACAATCCTAAAGGGATTGGAAAGAAATTTGAGTCAGTCAGCTTCTTGACATCATATTGTTTGGCCTCATTGTCTCCTAGCTGTCTTACTCTTTAAATTTATTATTATTATTATCAACTTTATAACTGAGACACTCTCAGTAGTCACCAATACTAAACAGTGGGTTGTATCCACCTAAATTCTACTCAGAGTAGACCCACTGAAATTAATGAAACTAAGTCAGTCATGTCCATTAGTTTCAAAGGGTCTACTCTATGTCTAGCACTGGATACAACCCAATGCACTCTTAAAATAAATAACTCAATATTTAAATTTACGAATCAATATTTAAATTTATGAATTAATATACATAGCTTAAACCTTTTCAAACTTTTGGGTATGTTCCATATAGCCAACAACCCTCTTTTAATACCCCATCAAGTTAATCCAATTAATATCCCAATTAATATTGCTAAACTTCACAATCTCAGCATCACTGGTCAACCCCATTAGATATGCAGCATATCTGCCATTTCCCACCAGCACTCAGTCTTCTCTTCTACTTTCATCATTTTGATCCACCATGGATGGGGCCATATGCCATCTTGCCAGTATTTTAAATGAAACCACTGGTAACTTTATGAGATAAACCCTTGCTTTGTCTTTACAGCCACTGCTAGATCATACAGAACCTGCCTTTACAGAGAAAGGACAGTAGCCCACTGTTATCTCTTCCAACTGGCAGTAGCTCTCTGGGAATGTGTGCAGGAGTGTGTCTTAGTGCTGCTGCATTTGGATGGTCCAGGCAGGGATTAAACCTGGGACCTTTTGCATTACCACTGAACTATGGCTCCTTTCATAGAGACCCTTGCAAAGAATATTCCAAAAGGAAATGGGGAGGAAGAGAAGGAATAATTCAACCATCTTCCAAGTGAATAAGTCATTAGACTTATTTGAGAGAAATTATGGCATGACATTCAGATTTATACTTCCCTTAGTATTTCAAATTTGTTTTCTTGGCTCCCAGTACAAACTTGTATTGACAGAGAGTTTACAAGTGCACATTACTTACTTTCCCCAGAAGGGTAGCCATGTTAGTCTTTTGCAGCCAGGGTACAGGTCCATTACATGAATTTACATATGCTGATGTATATTTATATATACATGTTTTGACTTTTCAGCAAGCTAAGATGGCAGGTGGTTGGGGGTCTCACTGGTACTATGGTTTGTAGCATGCCTTAGAGGCCCTTAAGCAAAGTAACTTTTTAAAAAAAATAAAAATGGGCAGGCAGGGAAGGGGCAGGAGATCTGGAGCCCAGCACAAAAGACCCTGCCCCTCGAGACTATCCTATAACAATCCCCCTAGCTGCAACAAAAATGACAATGAGTTTTGTGGCACTAAAGATTAACAAATGTATTATGGCATGAGCTTTCATGAACTACAGTTCACTTCATCACATACCCTTGCATGCAGGCCTGGTGGTCCTTTCAACACTGGAACCTGAGTGATTGTGACAGGTGTCTATCATTTTAATGCCCCCAGAATGCCTCTGGGCCCCTGACATAGCATTGTCCCAAAGTGCCATTATAGCTGTGTACACACCATACATTTAAAGCATTAGGGGCTACTGCCCCTGATTGCTTAGCTCACCAACCCTGCCTACTGACACCAAAGCCCCCCTTCGTCCCTACACATGGCCAGAGCTCTCCCTTCCTCCACCCCACAGGGCACCATAACTCCCTCCTTTCCCTCCATGGGTTGCCATGGCTGGCCCCACCCACACATTGTGGCTGAGATTCAGGCTGTGACTTGTGGCCTCTGGCCTCCCACTCAGCCACTGCTGAGTTCCGAGCCATGCTGCCACTAGGTTCCAGGACACTTGGTCACCACCAGGTTCTGGGCCACCCTACCATTACTGGCTTTCTGCAGCTGCTGGTGTGCCTTCTTGCTAGGAAGGGAAGGGAAGGATGGCCGAGTCCACCACCAGGAGGAGTGATGCCAAGGATTTTGCTGGCACTGACCCAGCACATGGCAAAATAAATATACTTTAGCAGCCAGGCAAGCAAAAAGAGAAAAGAATGTATTGTGAAAGAAAGTGCCATCAGCTCAATTGGAGCAGCAACTCAAATCTGATTTTCCTCTATCTGTTTTTTGAGCAGTAGCACATGGAGATGTTTGACAAATAGTGTCACTGTCACCAGATGTAGTTTATAGTCCCCTTTTCATGTTAATCACATAAAGGTGTTCCACACAACTGAAGTGCGGCTGTACTGCTGACTGCATTCCCAATATGTTGCCTGTCCTCCTGGCTCCCCCCCCCCCCACACATATAAAATCAAGACCCGGAAGGTGAACCAGCTGCACTCATGTGGAAGCTCCTACATAAGCTTGGGAGTCCTGTGCAATTGGAGCTTCTGATATGTGGAGGAGCCCCCATGAATATAGCAGACTCTCCCTTCAGACCTTTGCTCAGCATATGAAGATTGGGGTATGGAGCCAGGGCAACAGGCATAAGATCAGGGGTCAAATGCAGACCAAGCAACTATTACATTGAAATAAGAAAGAAAGAAAGAAAGAAAGAAAGAAAGAAAGAAAGAAAGAAAGAAAGAAAGAAAGAAAGAAAGAAAGAAAGAAAGAAAGAAAGAAAGAAAGAAAGAATGAATGAATGAATTTATGCTATATCAAACTGGGGGTGGTGGTCACTGGCTATCAAGACTTTCTCAGAGTCCACAGTCTCCTGCCTCTCCACGGGTCCTGTCAGCAGGTCAGTCAGAGTGGTCACTTTCCGAGGCAAAATTTCCAGGACCCAAGCTCTTCAAACTCCACTTCCTGGAGCAAATCCTGCAGACCACCAGCTCCACTCCTCGTTGGTTTGCCCTATGCCCCTTGCTCCAAACTCTTCCCTTCCTGTCTTTGTGCCCATTAGCCTCTGTGCTCCTTCACTTATCTGCTAGATGGCTGTTCTCTTGTTGCTTTCCTGGTCTCCTGTCTGAGTCTTCTCCATGGTCACTCGCCATACATCCATTGGTTCTCCCTCCTGGTTTGCCTCAGCCTCTGCTGCCTGCTTTCCTCTACCATCACTTTCTTTTCTCCTGCTTCCTGTGTCTCTCTCCTCCACTTTCCTTCCTGCTCAGCTATTTGGGCTCTCTTTGATCAGAGGCTGGAGCAACTTCCCTATGAGGAAAGGCTAAACCTGGTTGGCAAAAGGAGGACCTGGTAGAGGTTTACCAAAATTATGTGTGGTATGGAGAAAATGGATTGAGAAAAATTTCTCCTATCATTATTATAATTTGATTTATATACCACTTAATTGCCAAGATGGCTTTTAAATTGTTTACAAGTATAAAACCTATTACAATTATAACAAGCACATAATTAAAACACACAATAAAACAATTTTATAAAAACATTAAAATAAACACCCACAATTAAAATGTGCAATAAAACATCGCTTCTCGGCCTTTTGGCTAAGATCAAGTGTAGTAATAAAACAAGCCCATTAAAACAGGATACCAAAACAGTTACAATGGCAATTAAAGCAGCTAAAACATGAGCTTCAGGTCAGGAGATCAGGGGAATACTTCTCTAAAGAGGTGTGTCTTCAAGAGCTGGTGGGCTAGCCTCTTGTATTTCAGAACTAATACTGTAGCTCTTGGTCATCCAAGAAAATTGATTGGCAGTAGATTCAGGACAGACAAAAGACAACATTTCTTCATGCAAAACAACTGAATTTATGGAATTGAATGCAACAGAATGTGGGGATGCCCCCTAATTAGGGATGGAAAGTTCTGTCCATTTCAGTTCTCTGTTTCTCATTTTTCCATGTTAAATTCAGTTCTCTACATTTCTGCAGCAATCTCCGAATTTTTTAAAAAAAATCCTCATGAAAATTCTCCACCATTTTAGTGCTAATTTCTCCAAATAAACACATTTTTGTAGGCAGTGTTGACAAAGGTAGACATTTGTGCAAGCTATTTCTCATCACATCATGCCTTTTTGCCTGTTATTTTCACTCAGATATTCATTTGTATGCACACTTTCCCTAATACATGCATTTCTGTAAATATTGTTTAGTTGGCGAACTGGATCACAAAATTCTAATAAATGCAAATTTCAAAGGATGGCTGTGTTTCGGTTCTCATATTGTTTTGTAAAGTGCAAATTTGCTAAATTCTGCTTGAAATGCGAACTGAATCAAAATTCTCACCCATCTCTACCCCTAGTTTAGTTGGCTTTAAAAGGTGTATAGATGAATTCATGGAGGACAACTGGATGCATATGAGTAACTTTGGACACATCATGTTATGCGGCAGCCAACTCTGAAGGGACAGGAAGGGGGGAGGCATGAACTTCAGGCGCCTCCGCAGTCAGAAGAAGCAGAGTTGGGGATTGTTGTGTCTGAGCAGGATCGTGAGGGAGGGGGGCAGCCTGCTCTCCAACCCTTTCCCATGAGTAACGCCCTTCCCGAGGAGCCGAGCGCACCGCCCCCAGTTGTTGCAGAGAACTTGCGGGTGGAAGTTTCAGAGGCAGTGCCAGCTCCTCCTTTCTCAAGCAGTTCCCAGGAGGATTCCAATGAGGCACCGCCTCTTGACCTCGAGCCTGTTGCTCGGGAGCAGGTGTCTTTGGATGAGCAGTTAGAGGCGCCTCCCCTGTCTCCTCGTACCCGCTGCCATGAGAAACGGACCGGGCAAAGACAGGAGTTACGAAGAAGTCAGCGATTACGTTCAAAAACATTTCCTATATAAGCCTGCTGCCTCGGGGGGGGGGTTCGCTGAGTCAACTTCCTTCACACGTTGCAGAGCATGTCTAGAGTATAGTTAGGGACTTTAGTGAGTTAGCATAGGTATCCTATGAAGCGCAAAGCTTTTGATGTATCCATTACTCTAATAAAATGAGATTTACTTGCACACACGCTCCAGCCTCATTCTATCGGCTCTGGGCAGGACAGTTTGACTCAGCGACCATCCCTACTTGAGCCTGTTCCCATGGCGGATGACATGGACCAGAACGGAGCAAGAGGGGGAGTACCTATCACCATGGAAGCCTTGTATGCCAAGATCCAGAACCTCCGAGTGACTACGCAAGCCCTACAAACCGAGAACCAAAACCTCCAAGCCACAACGCAAGCATTGCAAATGGATAACCAGAATCTCCATGCCTTGGTTGCCCAAGTCCAGGCTGCGCCTCCAGGGGCGGTAGCCCCAGTGAAGTCTCCAGTGGGGCTCCCCATACGATACGGGGGCCAGAGTGAACAGTTTGCCACGTTTCTAGCCCAGTGTGAGTTGTACATTCAAGTGCGCTGAGCCGAGTTCCCAACTGACGACGCAAAGGTGGCGTTCGTCATCAGTTTATTGGAAGGGGAAGCAGCAAAATGGGCCACCCCGTATTTGATTCGCAACGACCAGATATTGTGCCAGTTTGACGCTTTCAAGAATGCGATGGGGGACATGTTCCGAGACCCCCAGAGGAAAGAGACAGTTGCTCGCCAGTTAGGGACCCTGAGACAGGGAAAGGGGTCTGTAGGGCAATACACGAATGCTTTTCGCATTTTATCTCAGGAGACGGAGTACAATGACCCAGCCTTGATGTACTTCTACAGAAATGGACTGAGTCCAGAAGTGTTGGATGAACTGGCGTGCTCCACACACCCCGACTCACTGAGGGGTTTGATTCAACTGAGTTTACAGATAGACAGCTGCTTAGAAGGAAGGAAGTTGGAGCAAAAAATGGAGACTTCACGGAGTCAGGTTGCGGCTCTGCTGCCCCGGGCGTGCCCCGTGCCCGATCCTGGCATCCCTACTGTCTCGGGAGAGGAGCCCATGCAGATAGGGGGGGCTAGACCGAGGTTGACAGAGGAGGAGAGGGAAAGACGCCGGAGGGAAGGACTGTGTCTTTATTGCGGAAAGTCGGGACACCTTGCCAGAAATTGTGCAGCCAAAACCGGAAGATCCCAGCCGCCAGAAAACTTCACATCCCAGCTCTCGTAGAAGCTAGAGAGTTGGGGGGTGCTACAGATACTGAGCCTCCGTTACGACCGCTCCCATCTCAAGGGGCCCTTCTGTTGCCTATTTGCATCACACTATCCTCAGGCGAGAGCTTCCCAGCCAAGGCCATGATAGACAGCGGAGCATCTTCTTGTTTCATAGATCGAGAGTTGGCGCTACACCACGCTATTCCCACAAGAGAATTGAGCCAGCCGTTGGCAGTGGAAACTATAGATGGCTGGCCTCTGAAGTCTGAGGGGGTGACTAGGGTGACTGAGTCCGTGGAAGTGAAGGTCCCTGGGCATTGGGAAGACCTGTCGTTCTATGTGGCTTCTTTACCGCATTTCCCGGTGGTGTTGGGTATGCCCTGGCTGGTTAAGCACCACCCCACAATCTTTTGGGATGAAGCTGTGGTGGTTTTTACCTCCAAGTACTGCCATCAACATTGCCAGCCTGAAGAGGAGCCACAGGTGTTGGCAGGAATGTCTTCCCCTGGGGAGATAACTTTGCCCGCCAAGTATGGTAGTTTTCGGGAGGTCTTTGATAAAAAGGAAACGGAGCAACTCCCTCCTCACCGACCCTATGATTGTGTCATTGATTTGCTGCCTGGAGCACGCATCCCCGTCAGGCAGATCTACTCTCTATCTGAACCAGAGTTGGCAGCGTTAAGAGAGTTTCTGGACTCCAATTTGAAGAAAGGCTTCATTCGCCCTTCACAGTCCCCAGCTGGTGCCCCCCTGCTGTTTGTGAAGAAGAAAGGGGGGGAGCTCTGTCCTTGTAATGATTATAGGGCTCTAAACCAGATCACTATCCCCAATAGTTATCCGCTGCCGCTCATTAGGGAAATGTTGGAGAGGTTGTGTTCTGCCAAGATTTTCACAAAACTGGACTTGAGAGGGGCTTACAACTTGGTGAGGATTAAGGCAGGTCATGAATGGAAAACGGCTTTTCAGACTCGTTATGGTCAGTTTGAGTATTTAGTAATGCCCTATGGGCTGTCAGGAGCACCTGGAGTCTTCCAAAGTTTCATGAATGACATCTTCCGGGACTTTGTGGACCGCTTCATGATAGTTTATCTGGATGATATTTTGATTTACTCAAATACTCCCGAAGAACATGACTTGCATGTGCATGCAGTGCTGCAGAAGTTACGGGAGCACCATCTTTATGCGAAGCTGGAAAAATGTGGGTTTGACCTAACCATGTTGGACTTTCTGGGGTATCGGATCTCTCCAGCAGGAGTAGAAATGGATCCAGAAAAAGTTCGTTGTGTACTCACGTGGCAACCCCCCAAGACCAAGAAGGATTTGCAACGCTTCTTGGGCTTTGTGAATTACTACCGTCGTTTCATAGCCAACTACTCCCATCAGACCGCACCGCTCACGGATTGCCTGAAGGGCTCAGGACCTTTCAAATGGACAGAAGCTGCACAAGAGGCTTTTGAGAGCCTGAAACGATGGTTTGCGACCGAACCCATACTACAGCATGCCGACCCGGCGCTCCCTTTTGTAATAGAGTCAGATGCCTCGGATGTCGCGATCGGAGCGGTTCTTTTGCAACCGACCCAGAAAGGGGGAGAGCTGATGCCTTGTGCCTACTTTTCCAGGAAGCCAACCGCCTCTGAACAAAACTACACTGTGTGGGAAAAGGAGCTGTTGGCCATTAGAGATGCCTTTGAAGCCTGGAGACACCATCTGAAAGGGGCGCAGCATGAAATCGAGGTGCGCACGGACCATTGTAATCTAGAGAGTCTTCATACCGCCCGCAAACTCAATCAGAGGCAAGTGCGTTGGGCTCAGTTCTTCGCTCGGTTCCACTTCAAAATTCATTATATCTCCCAAGCACAGAATAAACGGGCTGATGCCCTCTCAAGGAAGCCTGAATTCCTGAGGGATCCCACCCCGAGACCATTACAGTACATAATCCCTCCTGAGCGGGGAGTAGTAGGTGCCTGCCAAGACTCTTGGGAAGCTGAAGTGCGCGAGGCGCAACAACGGGACCCTTTCGTGCAGGAGCAGCGGGTTGATGAGGGAGCATCACCCCAGGCAGAACTGAAGGACCTTATATGGAAGGATGACATATTGCACCATCAGGAAGCTGTTTATGTGCCCCCCGGAGATCTGCGAGTGAGGGTATTACGTCAGTGCCATGACACCCCACGGCAGGCCACTTTGGGGTTTTTAAGACCATTCAAGCTGTCACTTGGGAGTTCTGGTGGCCCAAGGTGAAGAAGGACATAGAGCATTACGTCCGCTCCTGCCCCACTTGCATGAGGGCTAAACATACCACTGGGAAGCCACCGGGGCTACTAGAACCCCTCCCTACTCCAGGAGGGCCCTGGAGAATGATTACTATGGATTTTATAACAGACCTTCCACCTTCGCAGGGGAAAACCACAGTTTTGGTGGTTGTTGATGCCTTCTCGAAAATGGCTCACTTCATTCCGTGTGCAGGACTCCCAAGCGCTCAAGACACAGCTAAGTTGTACGTGCAAAATGTGTATAGGCTGCACGGTCTGCCAGACAGCCTGGTTTCTGATCGGGGCACACAATTCACCTCATGTTTTTGGCAAGCGTTGTGGAAGTTACTGCACAGTGAGCTGAGACTGTTGTCTGCCCACCATCCCCAAATGGATGGGCAGTCCGAGAGGGTCAACGCAGTGTTGCAACAATATTTACGTTGTTTTGTGGGATATCAACAGGATAACTGGATGTCCTACCTGCATTTAGCAGAATTTGCCTATAATAATGCTGTGCATTCACACACGCAACAGACTCCTTTCTTCGCCAATTTTGGATACCACCCCCGAGCCTTCCCTGCCCCAAAAGACAGTCTCTCCGTCCCAGCCGCTGAGGATTATTTACAGGAACATCACGCTATGCAACAGCTACTCCAAGAACAACTAGAACAGGCCAAAGCGGATTACAAACACGCAGCTGACAAGCACCGGAGAGAGGGGGACCCCATACGAGTGGGGGACAAGGTCTGGATCTCTACACGTTTCCTAGCTATGACTGGCCGGTGTCGTAAACTGCAGGATCGGTGTGTAGGGCCCTTTGAGGTGGAGGCACTGATTAATCCCGTGGCTTACAGACTAAAATTGCCGCCCGCCTTCAAGATGCACCCAGTTTCCCACAGGGCGTTGTTGACCAAGGACGCTGGCCCAGACCCTCACCATCTGAGAGTGGAGCCCGCGCCGCCGTCGTTGGTGGAGGGGGAGGAGGAATACGAAGTAGAACAGATTTTGGACTCGCAAAAACGCAGAGGGCATCTTCAGTACCTGATTCATTGGAAGGGGTATGATCCAACCGAACGTTCCTGGGAAACAGAAGAGAATGTGCACGCTTCGACTTTGGTGAGAAAATTCCATGAGGCTTATCCAGAGAAATCTAGACCTCAGGGGTGGGAAGGGTTAAAGCATGGAGGGGGGGATGATGTTATGCTGCAGCCAACTCTGAAGGGACAGGAAGGGGGGAGGCATGAACTTCAGGCGCCTCCACAGTCAGAAGAAGCAGAGTTGGGGACTGTTGTGTCTGAGCAGAATCGTGAGGGAGGGGGCAGCCTGCTCTCCAACCCTTTCCCACGAGTAACACCCTTCCCGAGGAGCTGAGCGCACCGCCCCCAGTTGTTGCAGAGAACTTGCAGGTGGAAGTTTCAGAGGCAGTGCCAGCTCCTCCTTTCTCAAGCAGTTCCCAGGAGGATTCCAATGAGGCACTGCCTCTTGACCTCGAGCCTGTTGCTCAAGAGCAGGTGTCTTCGGATGAGCAGTTAGAGGTGCCTCCCCTGTCTCCTCGTTCCCGCCGCCGCGAGAAACGGACCGGGCAAAGACAGGAGTTACGAAGAAGTCAGTGATTACGTTCAAAAACATTTCCCATATAAGCCTGCTGCCTCGGGTTTTTTTTTTGCTGAGTCAACTTCCTTCACATGCTGCAGAGCATGTCTAGAGTATAGTTAGGGACTTTAGTGAGTTAGCATAGGTATCCTATGAAGCGCAAAGCTTTTGATGTATCCATTACTCTAATAAAATGAGATTTACTTGCACACACGCTCCAGCCTCATTCTATCGGCTCTGGGCAGGACACATCATGAGAAGACAGTAATGCTCAGGGAAACAGAAGGGAGTAGAAAAAGAGGAAGGGCAAAGAAGAGATGGATTGATTCCATAAAGGAAGCCACAGACCTGAACTTACAAGATCGGAACAGGGTGGTTCATGACAGATGCTCTTGCAGGTTGCTGATTCATAGGGTCACCATAAGTCATAGTCGACTTGAAGGCACAGAACAACAACAAACAACATAGTAACAAAATGCAGCAGAACAGTGCTGCATGTTGTGAATGGAAAACAATGCCTACTTACATCCCTCGCACAGAGGAACACATTCATTCTGCCGGGGGGGGGGGGGAATTAGCTTTCAGCCAATGAGTGATATTCACATACCTTCTTTTTTCCTAGCATATCCCAAGGTATGAAGAAAAGGAATCAGTAATCGGTCAAGATAGACATCAGACTTTGGGCCAAATGTCTCCCTGATCAGCTCGTACCCATTCAGCACAACTATATTTGTCCATCCAAGTTGAACAGAGAAGGCCGCTCCAAATTCCTTTCTTTTCTGTTTCACATAACAGGAGAAAGAGAGAATTAGATCTTTAAGAAATTCAAGAAACTGATACATTATACATGTATAATATATCAGTCGTGCTCAAGTTGAACTGTGATGGTCCCCAACCCAATCCCTCAGACAGGGATGGGATACCTGTGGCTCTCCAGATGTTGCTGAACTACAGTTCCCATCATCCTTTGGCCAGGCTGGCTGTGGCTGATAGGAACTGGAGTACAAAAACAACTGGAAGGTCATGGATTCCCCGCCTCTGCCATAGGAGCTGTAGTTTGGTGAGGGTGTTGAGAAGCCTCCAGGTCCCCCTAAAGCTCTCTAGGCCTCCATTAAAAAAAGACAGTCCATTCATATCCCACTGGGAAATGGAATGATTATTAAGTCGGTCTAGTGTAGATTTATTTCTTTAATCTGTGTATATCTCGACTTATAAAAAATTATTTCCGAGGCAGTTTACAAGATTTCCGTGATAAGAGACTCATGGGCAGCAGTGCGGGCAGTATACTGGCATAATTTCTAATCTGTCCTGAGATCCCAACACAAAGTATAAACACAGAAGATTAGCACTCCACCAAACTGATGACCTAGAGAGGAAGATTAATTTCTATAGGCTGCAGAAACCCCCCTTCCCTGATCCTCAAGTCTATGCTGGTGCTGCACTGAGTACCCAGAAGGTCACTGCAGAGGGAGGTCATCTTCTCCAACCAGGTATTGGTACTGCAAATTAGGTCAGCTCCCATCATTATAGATGAAAGAGATTTTATTGCAGACTGATTTGGCATTTATGAACAGAACCAGAAGAACCAAGAGTAAACTGGGATATCTACCAGGAATCACCCAGCTGGGGAATAATGGAATATGGAATAGGCCTGTTGACCCATCCACACCATGCCTTCCCCTGTCCAAGCCCACCTTTATGGGGGTACTCCCCCCAGTCCCCTCCCAGATACAGGATTAAAATCCCAGTGTGCAGCAGCTGTGAAAAAGGCAAATTCCATGCTAGGGATAAGTAGGAAAGGTATTGAAAATAAAACAGCCGATATCATAATGCCGTTGTATAAATCTATGGTGCGGCCGCATTTGGAATACTGTGTACAGTTCTGGTCGCCTCATCTCAAAAAGGATATTATAGAGTTGGAAAAGGTTCAGAAGAGGGCAACCAGAATGATCAAGGGGATGGAGCGACTCCCTTACAAGGAAAGGTTGCAGCATTTGGGGCTTTTTAGTTTACAGAAAAGGCGGGTCAGAGGAGACATGATAGTAGTGTATAAAATTATGCATGGCATTGAGAAAGTGGATAGAGAAAAGTTCTTCTCCCTCTCTCACAATACTAGAACTCGTGGACATTCAAAGAAGCTGAATGTTGGAAGATTCAGGATAGACAAAAGGAAGTACTTCTTTACTCAGCGCATAGTTAAACTATGGAATTTGCTCCCACAAGATGCAGTAATGGCCACCAGCTTGGATGGCTTTAAAAGAAGACTAGACAAATTCATGGAGGACAGGGCTATCAGTGGCTACTAGCCATGATGGCTGTGCTCTGCCACCCTAGTCAGAGGCAGCATGCTTCTGAAAACCAGTTGCCGGAAGCCTCAGGAGGGGAGAGTGTTCTTGCACTCGGGTCCTGCTTGCGGGCTTCCCCCAGGCACCTGGTTGGCCACTGTGAGAACAGGATGCTGGACTAGATGGGCCACTGGCCTGATCCAGCAGGGTCTTCTTATGTTCTTATGAATAAAACAGTGGTATCACCCCAAATCACAGTTACAACAGCAGCCCCAAATTTAACATGCATACCCAGCCAGTCAATCAATCAAATATCTGTTTCCTTACTCTAAGGGCCTCCAGACTTCCCAGAAGAATAAATGCTTTTAGTTTTGTTAAATCTGCCTATCCATCATATATTTTCTGCTCCCAGTGAAAACCCAAAATTGCTGAATGGTAAGGCTCAGAATATACACAGTCATCTGGCCCCTTGGCATTCTTACTCCTTAGGATGAGAAACAGCCTTGTCCACTGAATATTGCCTAAGTAGGATTGGAGACTGATTCCAAACATTGTCCTAATTCCTTCATTGCCCCAGCTCCTGAGTGTACCAAGGAGTTGAATGGGCTTTATTCAGTGGGAAATGGTACTTAGGAGCAAGCATGGCTGCAGCTTGGATCATTTCTATATTCAGACACATTGACCAGGGATGTTACAGAAACTGCACACATGCCAGAAGCTCATCATTCTCAGGAATCCATCAGGATCCATCTATCATGTGTGACAACACTCCACAGATGTATGTTCTCCAGGCTATTATGGAGCTGTTTGTATCTCTGGAACTTACCTGTTCAATATCTTCAAAAATATTGTTGATATCAAATTGCAACAAATTTCCCAAGAAAGGCAAACCGGATGGGCCTGGTGGATAATGGCTCCAGCTCGTCCTTCTCTTCACATGATCAAGCAACAGAACAAAGAGTATGAGAAAAACAATCAGAATTGTAAAATTATTCCAGCAGAATATGATCAGTGTCCATAACCATGGCACCTCCTGCATCTTTTCCCCCCTTCGTTGCTTCCACTCTTGAATTCTTTCCCTGTGAATGTCTTCTTTACTTTGTAGTTGTTCTAATTATATGGGTTATAGAACATCATATCGGTAAGATTTAAATAGAAAGGCAAATTGCCACACCTCTGAAGTCACATCATCTATATAATATATAATTATCTTTGTTATGAGGCAAGGTTTTTCTGAATTTTAAATAGTGACTGGTGCACATTGAACCTTGTGGGATGAAGCTCAGGGCATCTAAAGTGCTAGATAAGCTGCTGCACACCCTGCCCCCCCCTGAAGCTAAAGGAAATGGGAGGAAAGACTAAGACTGTGGGCACATTATTATTATTAATTATTATTATTTATTAGATTTATATCCCTCCCTTCCTCCCAGTAGGAGCCCAGGGTGGCAGTTACTTCACCAGCAGCCAGAGTAGTTGCAGCAAAGCCTTTTCATTGGTCACACCTGGAAGACAAATGGGTTGATCTACCAATCAGGCGTGAAATCTTCCTGAAGCTGATTTAAAAAAATAAATTTAAAAAAATTGCACTCAAGCTGATCTGATCAGAGTTTTAGGGCCTGTCCAAACTCACCCAGATAATCCACATTTTCCCTATTCGCTTTCTGATTGGGTGGTCCCCACTTCGGCTGTTTGTTCACTGTTTTAAATGTAAAGAAAACCGTTGTTTTTGCGCCCACACGTCACACACATTCTTTTCGGGTTTTCCCAAAGTCCCACCTCTAACTCCGCCCCATGAGGCAATTGGTCCGCAAAATATGACATGTGCTCTCCCCCGCTGCAGGGAAGCATACTAACGTGCAGGTGTTTGGATGCAAGAGCAGGAAATTTGAATTTGCTGTTAGGTTTGCAGTTGGGGCAGACTGGTTTAAGTTGCTGTAATGGAGTTTGCAGACTTTTTGTGTCTTGTACAGCTTCATGTACAGTTATTAACTGTCTGCCTTGTGCTGCTGAGGGATGTTTCGCTAGGGCGCAAAATAGTGTGGCACCGGCACTGGTTGTGAAGGATGCTGAGAGTTGTTAGGGCAGCTCTATTCTCCTCAGAGGGCTACAGTCTCCAGAGTTCATTGGAAAGAGGGATTGACTGTTAAACCACTCTGAGAATTGCAGTTCGGAGAGGGGAATAGGGGTCTCCTAACAACTCTTGGCACCCTTCACAAATTACACTTCCCAGGATTCTTTAGGGGAAGCCATGACTGTTTAAAATGGAATAATAGTGGAACAAATGTATGGTGTGAATGTGGCCCTCCCTTTGAAGGTAATGACACACTGCACACCCACCTGAAGGCCTGTGAAAGACAGAAAGAAAAAGGGCTCCATGGAGCCCTATGGGATAACCTACCATATAGGAGAGGCTGGAACATACCAGACATTTGTTTCATTGTACATTTTAATAGTCACTGTTTTTAATGTTTTGATGACATGGTGTATTTTAATTATGTGTGGATATATTGTTTATAATTAGTTTTAATTGATTGTGTTTGATGGATGTTAGCATGTTGATCATGTAAGGGTATCTTTGAGTGAACAGAATATGTATGTTGAGCTCTAGTTAGATGAAGTTGTTATATAGGGGGCTGGGAATTTAATGGTATTGGTTTGTTTAATGGTCTGACTGTTCTTATTGGTAAGATTTAAATAGAAAGACATATTGCCACTTCTGTGAAGTTACATCATCTATATAATACTGAATTTTAAATAGTAAAAATTGCACTGAAGCTGATCTGACCAGAGTTTTAGAGTAAAAAGGGGTAGAGTTTGGCTAGTGTTGTGGGCCCCATTTTCAGAAAAGGGAGGTGGAGACACACTGGAACAGGCACAACAGTAGGTGTGTCTCTATCCTGAGACTAGGGTTGGAAGTGGGCGGTGGGGAGAATGAAGCTGGGCAAGGTAGGAAAAGAGTGTTTCTGTGCATCACAGTGAGAAAGAACACTCGTATCTCAGTATACAGCACAGCAGGCACCAGGCACCTTCTGCCACCAGAGACCAGTACCTGGCTATGGGATTGACCCCTTCACTGCAGAGCTACCACCACCACCACCTATCCTCTACAAAGAAAATATGTTATAACATATTGCATCCATTGGTTCCCAAAAAGGCTTCAGGAATTGTGTGACAGGCAGGCTATGTAAAGGTCCCCAAAGGAAAAGAGGTTTCTTACTTGTTGAGGCACTACTGGCATCTTTGCATGTACATATCTGAGAGTGACTCCCCTGGATCAAAGGGCCTAGGTGTATAATGGTCAATGGCCATAGAATTTGAAAATCTGCTTCTGTGTTGAAATTGTCTGCTTCTGTGTTAGAATCGCTTTTTAATATGTTTTTAAATCTTTTTTTAAAAAACAACATTTTTTTAAGATGTCTTCAAAGCTTTTAAAATGTTTTAAAAGTTGTTTTGTTTTAATGTTAAAGTCTGTTTTTATGATGTTTTAAACTGTTTTTAGTGCTTTTGTTGCCATCCTGTGCTCCTGCTGGGAGGAAGGGCAGGATATAAATGCAATAATAAATAAAATAAAATGCTGCTGGAAGTGGATTGGTTGTGGGCAATGGTCATGAATGCTCTGTTCTTATGCAAGTGACTGTGTCTGAGAGCTGTGAATGGCTAGGTATTGCCAGTAGCAAGGAAAGGAGGCTAAGAGGGGTATCACTGGTTTACATGACCCTTCCAGAAGGTTGTTTTATGGGAAGTGCTTTAAAAATAATAACATTATTGTTATTTTCTGGAGAGGGTGGGGTTGGGCCACAGGGATAAAATGTGTGAGCTGCAGATCAGGCCTCATTCTCTGCTGGCCAAAAGGACAAACTCCAGGAAGCAAATAGTCAGAGATAATGAGATCTGCATGAAATATGCTTGGGAAAGCTTTGTCTCTGGACGTCTGCCACCCTCTTTGCTCATTACAACCAGTTGCTTCTGATTTCAACTAACATTTTGTGTTTGATAAGCAACAGAGCAGCGAGAGAATTAAGAGGAATGGGGTGGCTCTTCTGTCTTGCCCCTTCCTTTTTGTCATTGGATGCAGCTTTTGAAGACAATTTGAGAGCCAAAGAAAATGGATACAACCAGCCTCATTTGAGGAAAATGGTATTCTCATTCTGGCTTCACCTTCTAAGGGGAAAGGGCTGAAGCTCAGCGGTAGAGCATCTGCCTTCATGCAGAAGGTTCCAGGTTCAATCCCTGGCATCTCCAGGCAGGGCTGGGAGAGACTCCCTGTCTGAAACCCTGGAAAGCTGCTGCCGGTCAGTAGGACAACCCTGAACTAGAGAGACCAATGGAAAGAAGGCAACTTCCCATTCCTTATGGTAGCAGATTGTCAATAGTACAGAATAATCCCTGACCTGCACAGGATGGAATAATCATAAAAACAAACTACTTAATATACACAGTTATGCTATAACAATTACTGTGCTTATTAAGTAATTGGTGTTGCTTGTTTGTGTGTGTTGAGTTGTCATCCTTCTCTCTTTGAATGCATTTTTTAAAAAATTCAGCTTCAAAGAGATTTCGCAACTGATCAGCAGATCAACCCATCCCCCCTCCAAGTGTGGCTAATGGAAATGCTTTGCTCTGGCGACTAGTGTGTTCACAGTCCTAGTTACGTTTTACCACTCCCAACATAGAGTCCGATCTGTCTGGGCTTTAGATGAAAGTAGTTTGAGTCCAGTTTTTTTGAGCATCATCCATATGATGTTCCCCTTTAGCAGCACCTATCTCACTTTTTTAAAAGAATAAATTCAGATTTCCTGGATCCTGGGAAAAATCCAAAAAGAAAAAAGAAAATAATCTTCAGCCTGCTCTTACCTGGTTCCTGGTCATGTTCCTGCAGTTTGCTTTCTTTTCTCTAATTAAATGCCCCTCCCCATCCATGGCTCCTCTTCCTCTGGCTTCTTCGGGGTGCTCATTTCCCTTCCACTGATTGTCATGTTAATTTCCAGTAATGAGTGGCTGTCAGCAGAACTGGCTATCAGTTTTCCTTACCCTACCCCTTAACATAATTTCTGAAGAATTGTCAAAGTACATAGCTTAATTTTACACGCCTAAATGCTGCTTTCCTTTCCTTTCTCCTTCCATTTTATTTCAATTTTCCACATGTATCTTTCTCCCTCACTATGATTTGGTAAGTGGTTTTCTCTTTTGTTTCTTTGTTTTTAATATAGGATAGTTAACAATTATTTTTCTTTGTTTTTGATGGAGGATACAAGTTTGCCTGTGCACAATTCTGGGGTCAGGGTCAGGTTGTCCTTGGCACAGGACTGCAAATTTCCTTCTGTACATACCCAGATGGACACTCACTATTGCACACTTCACGACAGTGGGTAGAGGGGAAGGTGGGCAGCTCATTCCTTTGCACAGGCATTATTTCAGTTCCAGTAGAGGGGAAAGACTCCTGTAATGGAAAGGTGGGACACAGGAATGGAGGGCAGATGGCGCTGGACCTCCTTAGAATGCTCACAATAAGCAGCAGTTTGGGACCTAAGGGAGCGGTGTCAAATTTGCTCAGATATGCACTGTTCTGAGCCAAATCAAAATGAAAAAATGTAGATTTCACTTAGATTGTACTTGGGATCCTGCTCATGTGTGGACTCTGTGAATCTTACAATTACTGTAACTAGGAGTTCATACACACATACCTTGAAAATCCACATTTTTGCTATTCGATTGGTCATCGGAGAGTCCCCACCTGAGCTGTTTGCTCATGGTTTTCAATATTAAGGGCCCATCCATACTGTATAATCTGCAGTGTAATTGCTTTGTGTCCTTATTAATTCACTGTCGTCTATATGATGCTGCAAGCTAGTATGGATTTTTGCGCTCACAAATCCACATTAGAAATACCCCCCCTCAAAACCAACATGCTTTCCTAAACCGATAATCACATGTCTGTGCACTTGGACGCAATGCTGCAGACTTTCCTGCAATGGGCAGTCCATGGACATGCCTCTGTCATATCCCAAGCCCCTTGTCTCTTTCCCACCCAATAGCACATCTACAAACCTGTGCATGCGTGAGAATGTGAAAAACGCTTCCCAAAAAGCGCGCGAAAAGCAAACGACCATTATGGACCAATCACTGAAAAGAAGTGGACATAGGGGAGTGGTCAATGCTTCTGCACAGATGCAAAAATGTGTAAGTGTGTATGTGTAAATCAATGCTTCTGCACAGATGGAAAAACTGCATTTGCGCAGAAACAGCTCTTGCCACTCTCATTTTTTGTGATTGTAACTTTGCGCCTATGAACGCCATTTCATGTTACTGGCTTGTGAGGAGTAGAGTGGAAGATGGCACAGCCTCTTCTGAATTTTGCGGTCTGGAATGTTCCAGTGGGGCAGAGGTCCAAATTGGTGTTTCTGCATGGTGTTAGATCTATTAGATGTTTAGGGGGAATCGAAAATACAAGGGCAACTTAGAAGTAGCCACAGAAATATCAACACCTTTGATCACATTGCGCAGGCAGCAGATGGCAAGTAGAGGACACATCCGCACAGCTCTTAAGTGCAGAAACAAGACGAAGGTATGCAGAGGAGAGTGTTGAGGGGTCATAGCCCACTATGCCAAATCTGGAAATAATAGAACCACTTGCCCATACTATGAACAATTACACAGAGGGGATACTAGTGTCATGTCAATTTGAGTGTCCAGGAATATGAATGTTCATAATCATAAAGCTGTGGAGCAATGTACATCTTCAGTTATGCATTTGCCTGGTTCTGTGTTAGCACATCCTGCCACACCAGGCTGGCCAGCAGCTTCCTGGCCCAATGATCCGGGAACTATAAATTTAAGTGACATCAGGAAATGTAATTACTCAGGTAAGTTTCTGTATGTTTTAAAAAATGGTAAATGTTTCCAGCTTTATTTCATTGTTAGACACATATTCTATGTTGAAAATGCAAGTATTTCACGTTACTTGATGGAAACATGTATTCCTATTTCTGTTTACCTTTCTGAAGAACTGCTGCTGATGTTTCATTGCTTATAAAAAAATTACGGAAGAACACAAGTTCCATAACTTTGGACAAAGTAATAAAAATAAGCCAAGAGAGGGACTTCCCGGAAGTGAGTGCTCAGCTGGTGACTGTCTCTGAGAGATCTCTGCCTCAGAGGAAGCTTTTTTCAGTTTAAAAGCCAGCCAAGAGGAAACTTTGACTGGCTTAAATGTTCTCCAAGGTATAGGAGAACCGATCAGATTTTCCACAGGACTTCGTTGAGCTGCCGGCTGCTGGAATTGATCAGGAAATTCCTGAGATAAGAAGGCATGCCGATCGGCTGAAGATGGAGTCAGGACTTCCAGCAAGCTGCACTGGAAAAAAGCAAAGCGTTTTTTTTCTTCTTAAAAAAACGTCCTTAACCAGCGAGCCTACTTCTGTCTAAATCTTATCATTTGGCTTAAATTACTACAATAAAAGGGATTTGTTTACGAATCAGCAACTGAGAAATCTGGGTGAGTCATACTTTTTCTCTTTTAAATATAATTAAGGAAGAAAGAAAATGTAAACAACTTATATATATATATTTTTACGACAAAAAGCTGGCCTGAATTTGGAGTTTTAAAGTTTAAAAACGGATGAGAGGTAATTATTATTTGATGGAAATATATTTTGGACTATTTTTCTCCTTGGACTATTTCTTTTTGGACGAATCTGCTGTTCATATATGTTACTAATCGCTTGGTGTTGTGAACCAGAATTGTTTTGCATTCCTGGACGTAGATAAGAACTGTGCTGTGCTGGCCGGACTATAATAACAGGCCTGGAATATTAACTCTTTTGTTGGTGGAGGAAAAAAGAAAGAAATAGACTGCCTCTAGGTTTTGGAACAGTGGTTAATATCAGAAATTAAAGGCTTCTTTCGAGAATGACAACTAAAAAAGCAACTAAGGCCCAGGAGCGAAGAGGTTCAATTGACCCACAGGAAGGGGCTATACCCCCAGATATGTTTCAAAAAATAATGGAAGGGATTAATGATATAAAACAGGAAATGAAAACTGAATTGATAGATATAAAAGACTATATTAAAACACAAGTGGATGAGATTAAAGGGACAATTGGGCAAATAAAGGAGGATGCAAAAAATACTAAAGAAAAGGTACAAATCTTGGAGAATAGAACAGATATATTAAATCTGGAATTAGAAAAAAACTTGGACTATATGGCTGTGACTGAAATGAGAAATAAAGAACATTGTTTGAGATTCCGTGCAATCCCTGAGGAAACAGGTGAAGACATCAGAGATAAAATTGTTAATGCTTTAGTAAAATTTCTGGATCTGAATGAAGATCGGATGAAATTTGAAATAGACAAAGTTTATAGAATTAATTCCAGATATGCAACAATGAAAAAAATTCCAAGAGATGTGCTTGTTCATTTTATAAAGAAGACGACCAGAGATATGGTATTACAGCAACATTTTAAAAATACCTTTAAAATTGATGGTAAGGAAATACTGGTGATGAAAGAAATTCCTATTAGACTTTTACGTAAGAGAAAAGAATATGCTTTCTTTACAGAAAAACTTAAGCAATGCAAAATTCAATTTAGATGGGATGTTCCAGAAGGAGTGATCTTTACATTCAGACAACAGAAATATAGATTGAATACTGTTCAAAAAGCAAGGGACTTCTTGAGAAAAGCTTCAAAAGACATGGAAGAAGATAAACTCAAAGATATGGATATAACTCCTGGGAAACAAAGTCAACAAGAACATGCAGAGGAGGGGAAGGAAGATGATGGATTAAAAGGAGCATCAGGCACATTTTAAAATACACGCTTAAAGATGGATTACAAATATCTAACTTGGAATATAAATGGAGCCAACACGGCGCAGAAGAGAAAGAAAGTGTTTCATTATTTGAAAAAATTAAAATTGGATATAATTTGTTTACAAGAAACTCATATTAAGAAGAAAGATTCCAAATATTTGATTTGTAAAAATTTGGGTGAAGAATTTATTTCGGCTGGACCAAAAAAAAAAATGGAGTTGTTCTTTACATTAACCCACAATTGCTTCCTAAATTGGTATTACTGGATGATAGTGGTAGATTTGTGGGGGTTGAAATTACTTTACAGGGTACAAACATTTTGATAGTGGGTATTTATGCCCCCAATGAAGATAAAACAAGGTTTTACACAGGACTTATGGAAAAATTGTCAGAGTTTTCATATGATCATTGGTGCATCATGGGTGATTGGAATGGGGTAATCTCACCAAAAATTGATAGACTTTCTGAAAAAAATATTAAAGAGACACAGGGTAAATTACCGAAGATTTGCTTTGAACTGATGGAACATTTAGAATTGGTGGATACCTGGAGATATATAAATGATAACGCAAAGGAATTTACTTATTTTTCAGAAAGACACAAAACATTCTCAAGGATTGATATGATTTGGATGTCTAAAATTCTAGCGAAGGATATTTTTAAAATGGATATATTACCAAAAACTTTTTCGGACCACAATCCTGTGATATTAACTTTAAAAAAAAAAAATCTTGGATTTAGATGGAGACTAAATGAATCTTTATTACAGAATGACAAAGTAGTACAAGAATGTAAGAAGAAATTAAAAGAGTTTTTTGAACATAATTTACATAAAGGAACAAATGAAAATATCGTTTGGGATACAAGTAAGGCATTTATGAGGGGATATTTTATTAAATGTAACTCTGAATTAAAAAAAAGAAAACAGAAAATGCAATTAATTTTGGAAGAAATAAAACAAAAAGAGGAAGAATTGAAAAAGAATCCAACTAAAGTTTCTATTGTAAATCAAATTAAAATGTTACAGAAGCAAGTATCAATGCTGACAGTTAGAGAAATTGAAAGGAAATTAAATTTTGCTAAACAAAGGACTTTTGAATTTGCAAATAAACCAGGGAAATGGTTAGCATATAAATTAAGAAAAGAACGTCAAAAAAATATTATTTTAAAGATACAAGAAGGAGATGAGACGCTGACAGATAATGTAAAAATCAAAAAGATTTTTCATCAATATTATTCAACATTGTACAAGTGTCAGGAAATTCCATCTGAAAAAATAGAAGAGTATATATCTAAACAGAATTTGCCTAAAATTACAGACTTTCAGAGACAAGCTATTAATGGCCCTATTACGTCAAGAGAGATATCTGAAGCTATAAACAAAATTAAATTAGGAAAGGCGCCAGGACCAGATGGGTTATCTGCAATGTATTATAAATGTTTGGAGGAAGAACTCTTGCTACCTTTACAGTCTACAATGAATTTTATTCTGCAAGAGGGAAAGATACCGGATAGTTGGAAAAATGCTAATATAACATTAATACCTAAAGAGGAGCAAGATTTAACTAAAACAAAAAATTATCGGCCAATATCTCTATTGAATAATGACTATAAAATTTTTACAATGATCTTGGCAGAAAGATTGAAAATAATATTGCAACAATTTATCCAGGACGATCAATCAGGGTTTTTACCTAAAAGACAATTACGTGACAACGTCAGGAATGTCTTGAATGTGTTGGAATATTTAGAACAACGAAATGATAAACAAGCAGCTTTGATTTTTTTAGATGCTGAAAAAGCATTTGATAATTTGAATTGGAAATTTATGTTTCATGTTTTGGAGCAAATGGATTTTGGAGACAATTTTATAAAATGGATTAGATCGATTTATACATCTCAGAAGGCTCAGATAATTGTTAACGGAGATTTAACGGATTCATGTGAAATACAAAAGGGTACAAGACAGGGATGTCCATTATCTCCCCTTTTATTTATTCTGGTCTTAGAAGTGCTGCTTAGAGATATAAGGCAAGATAAAAGGATTTCGGGATTAAAGATAAAAAAAGAAGAATATAAATTGAGAGCATTTGCTGATGATTTGATAATTGTACTAGAAAACCCTTTGGAAGGAATTAATGTATTGATGGACAAATTAAAAGAATTTGGACCGTTAGCAGGATTTAAGATCAACAATCAAAAAACAAAGATGTTGGTGAAAAATTTAACTTTAAGGGAACAGAAAGAGTTAATGGACAAGACAGATTTTACAATAGAGAAAAAGTTGAAATATTTAGGTATCATTATGACAAATAAAAATTCAAAGTTGTTTCATAATAATTATGAAAAAATATGGACAGAGATTAAGAAAGATTTGCTAAAATGGGATAAACTACAATTGTCATTAATGGGTAGAATATCTGTGATAAAAATGAATGTATTACCAAGAATGATGTTTTTGTTTCAAACAATACCTGTAATATCCTCTGATTTACATTTTAAACAATGGCAAAAAGATATCTCTAAATTTGTATGGCAAGGAAAAAAAACAAGAGTTAAATTTAAACTACTACAAGATGCCAAAGAAAGAGGAGGACTGGGATTACCAAATCTGAGACTTTATTTTGCTGCCTGCTGTCTAGTCTGGATAAAGGAATGGATCTTATTGAGGAATAAAAGACTATTGGATTTGGAGGGCCGTAATTTGAAGTGGGGATGGCATGGATATCTATGGTATGACAAAGTAAAAGTAAATGTAGACTTTAACAATCATTTTATAAGACGTCCTCTGTTGAAAATATGGAATAGATATAAACCAAGGTTTTATTTGAAAATACCATTATGTGTCTCAAGTCAAGAAGCGTTTTACAGAAGAGAAATGGCTGGAAAAGAGAAATGGTTAACTTATCAAGAACTATTAGAAAATGTACATGGAGAATATATAATGAAAGAGAGAGAACAACTGACAAAGGAAGGATATAGTTTTCAATGGTTTGCCTATTTACAATTGTTAGAAAGATATAAAATGGACAAGAAAATGTATGGGTTTGAAATAAGTAAATCTGATTTTGAAATAGGATTGTGTACAAATGATGAAAATATAATTGCGAAAATGTATAAACTCTTACTGAAAATGGATATGGAGGAAGAACAAGTAAAAGAGTGTATGGTAAAGTGGGCAAAAAATTTTGGTTATAACATACAAATGGATCAATGGGAAAATATGTGGAAAAAAGGCTTGAAATTTACACTATGCTATAATCTTAAAGAAAATTTCTATAAAATGATGTACCGTTGGTACATGACTCCAGAAAAGTTGTCAAAAATGTATAGTAATGTTTCTAATGTTTGTTGGAAATGTAAACAACAAGAAGGATCATTTTATCATATGTGGTGGCTGTGTAAAAAGGCAAAATCATTTTGGGCACAGATAGGTAGGAAGATGCAAAAAATTCTAAAGATAAATATTCAGTCAAAACCAGAATTTTTTTTATTGGGTTTTATGGATAAACAAATAGAAAAGAAATATGGAAGAATAATATTATATATGATTACGGCAGCAAGATTATTATATGCACAAAAGTGGAAAATGGAATCAATACCAACAACGGAAGAATGGCTATTGAAATTAATGGACTTAGTAGAAATGGATAAATTGACATGTCTACTTAGAGAAAAATCGACAGATACATTTCTTAAGGAATGGAAGCCTCTCTTAGACTTTTTGTTGAAAGATCAAAATAAAATGATGATATTGGGATTTGACGATTAACTAAGACAGCCTATGGAGAAAAGTGATCCTGTATGTATATATTAAGGGACAGGTTTGATGTATATTATATACTTATAGCTGATCTGCGACAAATCGGAAGTCAACTATTTTTTTGTTGTTGTATTGTTATGTTTTTTGACTTTGTTCTGTTTGTCTTTTGAAAAATTTGAATAAAAATTATTAAAAAAAAAATAAGCCAAGAGAGGAGTCCACCATTCAGAGTTACTCTTAAAAACCTCCAGTGGGATCATATCATCACCAGGTGCTTTATCTGTTGCTAGGGCATGAATAAGTTTGCTCACTTTTTGTTCTGTAACCAGGGGCCATTCTGGCAATGCTGCCAACAAATCCAGATGCCAATGTTTTCATCACTTCTAATTATATTGCTATAGTAGGTATGCCAAGTGTTTGCTGAAATACATGCCTCCAATATTGGGTTTGATCCCTTATCTGACATAGAGGTCGTATCCCAGAACTTTCTCTCATTCCTTTCCTGGGCTGCCAGTCCTAGCTTTTTCCATTGAACCACCATATGTCTCCTTTTCTTCTTTCTAAGAAGGTCCTTATAGGCTAAATGGCAATTTGTTAAACTGAAGCTGTCTGCACTTTGTTATTGTATATATATTTTCTTATTCAGTTTGTGATGGCTTTTAGTCAAACACAATAAAATGAACCTGGTAAGTAATAAAAATATTATTTTTTTGCATTTCTTTACACAACAGGCATGAATGTTAGTACTTACACTAATATAAAGCAAACATTTGAAACAAAAACCAAACAAGATATTAGTTACGTACATATAGATAATGTGAAAACATATTATATACATTAAATCCTCTTTTTAAAATACACTTCAGAATGCCCCCCCCCAAAACCCCTTCCTTAAAACCTGAAGGGTCAGGACAGCAGACAATTAGTACTTCTAAAAGGTGCTGTATAACAGCAAAACTTAACTTTGGCTGTAAACAAAAAAGGGCAAAAGACACCTGTGCTTCAAGATGCAGAAGTACAAATTATATATATATATATATATGGGGGGGGAAAAACCAAGATGAAATAACATTCAGCCAAGCCCAGAAAAATAATAACAACCCTTCCTTAAAACATGAAAAGTCTGGGCAGCAGACTGTGCCAGCTTCTGAAAGGTGCTTTATAAAGGCACAACTTAAATTTGGCTTACACATCAATGCAGCCAAAGTGCACCTCTGCTTCAGACTGCAGATGTGGATAAAAGCAAAATGTTATTCATGTTTCCAAGAACAATTAGCTTTCTCAGCAGTGCAACCGCAGCCTCGCCTGCAATTTTCTGTCCTGAGAACGAAGTGGACTCCCATCTCATCAAGCCTGTTCTCGATTGATTGAAGAGATGCCATTTTTCTCACTGCCTGTTCAGCAGCCCTGAACTTACAAGACCTGAACAGTTCATGACAGATGCTCTTGGAGGTCACTGATTCACAGGGGTGCCATAAGTTGTAATCGACTTGAAGGCACATAACAACAACACGTCAGCAGCCTGCACCCACAACTTCAATCCCTGAGCTGTTTTCTTAAAAAAAATAAGAATTCTAATTAGATGTTCATATTTGTCTTGTATCCCACAGTTACTAAATTGTCACCTACTCCCAACTCTTTGGTTTTACTTATACAGCAACTGTGAACATCATGCAGCTTAACTGTAAGTATTATACAGCCACAAGAGTGGCTGTATAGTATAGTCAGCATGGATTTTTCGCATTCTGCAATGTTAAATTGAAAATACCCCCCTCATGCCGTTCTGATCCTTCCCATAAGCTCATTTCAAAACAAAACCTTACAAAACTTATAGTCCTGATCTCAGAAACGCTTGCTTAACAACCCTCTAAATTTTCATGGTGATACACAAAACAGTAAGAGAGAATCAAGAGTTTGAAGTGTAAGAAACTGAGAAAAACCAGACCCCTTTTGGACTTTTTCCTGACAGAGTTCTCATAATCTGTTGAAATTAGTTAAAAATCAGCCATGTTCACTGAGTACCTGTAATCCTATTACTGACCTTGCCCCATACTCTGACCTTCATCTTCTGCAGTTTAAAAGTTAAAAAAAATACCTGGCTGATTTTTAATTAATTTAAGAAATTTTGCATTGACCTGAATGATAGTGTAGGACATGCTCAGTAAGAACCAACTGTCAGTGTTCTAAAAGCCAGACTCCCAGCTGCTCGGCTTACCTAATCAGGGGGCCACACCCACACCTGTCAAAGATTGCTGACTGAAGCTCTGTGACTGGAGCAGGGCATCTCCTAGCAACTCTCAGTACCCTTCACCAACTACACTTCCCAGGATTCTTTGGGAGAAGCCATGACAGCCTAAAGTGAAATAACAGTCTGGTGTGGATGTGGCCAGGGACAGTTTTGGTTGAAATTTGGGTGGGAGGCTACATGTGCCTGCTGTAGAATAAAAAGGTGGAGGAAACCCTGAAAAAGAATGATAGTTCGCAATGTTTTCCTTTTGGACAGGAAAGGGGCTTCCCCTCTGCCCAGTGCCCGCACACCCAATCTCTTCCCCTCCCCCTCCCCTCTCCTTCCTGCCCTCCTCCTCTCCCTTCCCCTCCCCCAGGTCAGTTTCACCTATCTTAAGCATGATTGCACAGGAGTAAATCCCACTGAACTCAAAAAGCATGCAAATGATCAAACCTGCCCTCCCCTCCTCCTCCCTCCTATCCCCTCCCTCTTGCCCCTTCCCTCTCCCTTCCTTCACCACTCCCTTCCCCTCCCCCACCCCTTCCAATCCCCTCCTCCCCCCTCCTCCCCCTCTCTCCGCCCTCCCCCATTCCTCCCCCATGGTCAGTTTTAGCTATCCTAGGACTACGACCTGGGAGACCAGGGTTTGAATCCTCACACAGCCATGAAGCTCACTGGGTGACCTTGGGCCAGTCACTACCTTTCAGCCTTAGAGGAAGGCAGTGGTAAACCACCTCTGAATACCGCTTACCATTAAAACCCTATTCATAGGGTCGCCATAAGTCAGAATTGACTTAAAGGCAGTCCATTTCATTTTCAAGCATGATTGTATGGGAGTAAATCCCATTGAACTCAATAAGTATGCAAATGATCAAACCTGCCCTCCCCTCCTTCTCCCTGCCATCACCTCAATTTTGCCTCTTCCCTCCCTCTTCCTTCACCCCTCCCCCTCCCGTTCCAATCCCATCCTTCTCCCTCCCACTCCTTCTGCTCCCCTCTCCCCCTTCTTCCTTCCCTCTATTCTCCCCTTCTCCTCCTCACCCATGGTCAGTTTTACCTATCCTAGCCATGATTGCACAGGAGTAAATCCCATTGAACTCAATAAGCAAGCAAACGATCAGACCTGCCTTTCCCCTCCTTTCCGTCTCCTCTCCCTTCCTCCTCCCTTCTTCCTCCCCTCCCCTCTTCCTTCTTCCTCCTCCAACGCCCACTCCAGGCTTCCCCCTCCATGGTCAGTTTTACCTATCCTAAGCATGTGATGGGGAATTTTGTAGTTTGTTGGACTGGGGGTCCTTGAGTAAAATCAAAGAACACAGGTTTGTAGCAAAAAGGTAGGCCTTTATTGGATGACAAGCATATGCTTGGTCAGTCTCCCTCTTAGTGAATAGAGAACTGCAACCTGGCACTCATTGCCTGGGGTTTTTTATATATTTCAGGACAAAGACTTTAGCATCTACCAATCAGGAGGTTACACATCTGTATGACATAGGCATTACAGTATTACACAGGGATTTGCACAGGTATTACATAGACACTGTACTTTCTGCATCATGTTCTGGTGAATTTGGCAATGTTCAGTACTTCACATAAAAGTACATTTTCGCCATGAGCTGAGTACTCCAGCTAATAAGCAAAGCAATTTAGCTACGCATTTTAGCTACTGCATTTCTTTCTATGTCTTAGAGATACCGAGATGTTCAGCACAGTGTTATTAATTGTTTAAAGTACAAGTTGTTCCAAACAAACCAGCACAGTCAGGGAAGACAGCTGCAAGAAGAAAAAGGGTTCTGGTTGGCTACTAAATTTATTAAATGTTAAACTAAATGATTAAAATGTTATAAACCTTTATAAACCTTTATAGCTTTATAAAAGAATGTTTTTGCTTATTGTTTGTATATAATAATTTCTCCATCACATGATTGCATGGGAGTAAATCCCACTGAACTCAATAAACATGCAAATGATCAAACCTACAATCCTCCTCCCCCTCCTGCCTGCTCTCCTCCCCCTGCTCCCCTCCCCATCCCCTGTGGTCAGTTTCACCTATCCTAAGCATGATTGCAGGGGAGTAAATCCCACTGAACTCAATAAACGTGCAAATCCATTCTCAGAAAACTTGCACAGGATCCCATTTCTTACCTTGTGGACTAAAAAGCAGGGAAATTCACCAATAGGCAAAAAACCTTGCTGTTTAAGAATGTATCTATAGCCAACAGATATTTCTATCAAACTTTAAAAAGCTGGGAAATTGGGCAGCTATAGTGAATGTACCAGGGGAGCAGGAGACCTGACCTCCTCTCTGAGATATTGGACTGCCCTACAAATTTGTCAAAGTGCAAACACCATTTGGGTTGGTCTTTCACAGTCCAATCCACTTGCTGTGTAGCTTGGAAGAATTTGGTAACATGTGCCTCTGAGCATATGGTGAGGGGTGGCAACACCTGCAGTCAGCCCAAATAACAGAAACAAGACATATGCTGTTCTGATCTTGTTTTAGCAGGGAGGAAGCAACTATATTAAAACAGTTAATATCATTCAGATAGTCACTTTAAATATTGTTGCATGCCTCACCAATCTCTGAGCAGTGAGAAGGTCAGCAGAGACTGTGGTGTCTTTATGAAATATGGTTTGTTTATTTACACACATTCCAACCTGAGCTTAGGATGGAGGGGTTCAAGGCATCAGCAGTCCAATATCCAGCTTTCCCATCAGTGTTACAGGAGGCATCCTATAGCCATCATGCAGAGAGATAGCCTCGCTGCCTGCCTCCAGCCCCAGCCCTTCCCTAGACACATCTAAAAACACTCAAAGCACAAAACCTTTGCTAGTCACCAGGAAGTGGGGGAAGGCTCTCCTGAAGAATTTTAAATGACAAAAGGATCTTCCTGGCTCATTCACTAGTTGCTGGGCACCTGAAAGACCCACTAGCAACCTGGCCATGCTATTAGCTTAACAAAAGAAATTCCAGCAGAGCCAGCCCCTCACCCCAAGGCATAGGATTCCAAATCAGAGGCTGGAAGGGGACTCACAAGGATCATCCATCCCAACCCCTAAATTCACAACAATATGTTTGATTTACTTTGCAATTTTAGTGAAGTTTTGCTTCTGTTTCTGTAAATATGTGAAGTACAGCAACACTTTGCAACACTAAAAAAAAGCTCCAAAAACAATTGTGGAATAATGGCACTGAATGTTCTGCAGAATAGTTTCCAAAGGACATGAAGAGTGTCTCAGTTTGCACAAGATAAAACAGTGGGAGGTGAAATATACTCTAGCAAAATTCTAGGTGTGCTCTATGTTTTTAATTGACCATGCTCACCTAAGAACAGCCTGTTGGATCAGGCCAGTAGCCCATCTAGTCCAGCATCCTGTTCTAACAGTGGCCAACCAGGTGCCTGGGGGAAGCCCGCAAGCAGGACCTGAGTGCAAGAACACTCTCCCCTCCTGAGGCTTCCGGCAACTGGTTTTCAGAAGCATGCTGCCTCTGACTAGGGTGGCACAGCACAGCACAGCCATCACGGCTAGTAGCCATTGATAGCCCTGTCCTCCATGAATTTGTCTAATCTTCTTTTAAAGCCATCCAAGCTGGTGGCCATTACTGCATCTTGTGGGAGCAAATTCCATAGTTTAACTATGCGCTGAGTAAAGAAATACTTCCTTTTGTCTGTCCCGAATCTTTCAACATTCAGCTTCTTTGAATGTCCACGAGTTCTAGTATTATGAGAGAGGGAGAAAACCTTTTCTCTATCCACTTTCTCAATGCCATGCATAATTTTATACATTTCTATCATGTCTCCTCTGACCTGCCTTTTCTCTAAACTAAAAAGCCCCAAATGCTTCAACCTTTCCTCGTAAGGGAGTCGCTCCATCCCCTTGATCATTCTGGTTGCCCTCTTCTGAACCTTTTCCAATTCTATAATATCCTTTTTGAGATGAGGTGACCAGAACTGTACACAGTATTCCAAATGCGGCCGCACCATAGATTTATACAACGGCATTATGATATCGGCTGTTTTATTTTCAATACCTTTCCTAATTATCCCTAGCATGGAATTTGCCTTTTTCACAGCTGCCGCACACTGGGTCGACATTTTCATCATGCTGTCCACTACAACCCTGAGGTCTCTCTCCTGGTCGGTCACCGCCAGTTCAGACTCCATGAGCGTATATGTGAAATTAAGATTTTTTGCTCCAATATGCATAATTTTACACTTGTTTATATTGAATTGCATTTGCCATTTTTCCGCCCATTTACTCAGTTTGGAGAGGTCTTTTTGGAGCTATTTGCAATCCCTTTTTGTTTTAACAACCCTGAACAATTTAGTACCATCAGCAAACTTGGCCACTTCACTGCTCACTCCTAATTCTAGGTCATTAATGAACAAATTGAAGAGTACAGGTCCCAATACTGATCCTTGAGGGACTCCATTGTCTACAGCCCTCCATTGGGAGAACTGTCCATTTATTCCTACTCTCTGCTTTCTGCTTCTTAACCAATTCCTTATCCACAAGAGGACCTCTCCTCTTATTCCATGACTGCTAAGCTTCCTCAGAAGTCTTTGGTGAGGTACCTTGACAAAAGCTTTTTGAAAGTCTAAGTACACTATGTCCACTGGATCACCTCTGTCTATATGCTTGTTGACACTCTCAAAGAATTCTAATAGGTTACTGAGACAGGACTTTCCCTTGCAGAAGCCATACTGGCTCTGCTTCAGCAAGGCTTGTTCTTCTATGTGCTTAGTTAATCTAGCTTTAATAATACTTTCTACCAGTTTTCCAGGGACAGAAGTTAACTGGCCTGTAATTTCTGGGATCCCCCCTGGATCCCTTTTTGAAGATTGGTGTTACATTTGCCACTTTCCAGTCCTCAGGCACAGACGAGGACCTGAGGGACAAGTTACATATTTTAGTTAGCAGATCAGCAATATCACATTTGAGTTCTTTGAGAACTCTTGGGTGGATGCCATCTAGGCCCGGTGATTTGTCAGTTTTTATATTGTCAGATGCAAAAAATTCATTCAGCTTCTCTGCAATCTCCTTATCGTTCTTTAGTACACCTTTGACTCCCTTATCATCCAAGGGTCCAATTGCCTCCCTAGATGGTCTCCTGCTTTGAATGTATTTATAGATTTTTTTGTTGTTGGTTTTTATGTTCTTAGCAATGTGCTCCTCAAATTCTTTTTTAGCATCCCTTATTGTCTTCTTGCATTTCTTTTGCCAGAGTTTGTGTTCCTTTTTATTTTCTTCATTCAGACAACACTTCCATTTTCTGAAGGAAGACTTTTTGCCTCTAAGAGCTTCCTTGACTTTGCTCGTTAACCATGCTCAGAGCTTGGAAGTAACTCGTTATTTTTAATGAGTTACTTGTAATTCATTAGAATTTTAAATAACGAGTGGGTAATTCCATTACATTTGGCAAGTAACGGAACGACTAGTAATTTCCCTACTTTTCAGCTGCAACTTTAACGTTTCCACGTTAGGTTGGACGTTACTTGGGGGCGGGAACAAGGGGAAGTCAGCTCCTGGCTGTGATTGGTTAACACAAGACATGTGCCTCACACTGATTGGACCTCTGCGCAGACTCTCTCTTCCCTCGTGATCTGTGTTAGGAGGCACGAGGGAAGAGGTGAATAGGCAGGGCCTGCTAGCGTCTGACTCTGAGAGGAAAAAATGGACGCCGGAGGAAAAAGCCAGGGCAAGGACAACGGAGAAGGCAGCAGCAGAATGGCGAAGAGCTGTGGAGGTGAGTGACGATGATTTGTGTTTGTGTGTGTGTGTTTGTGTGCGCACGCGCGTCCCCGTGGCACCTTCTGCCCCCCCACTGCCTCTCCTTGCCTTGCTGCCACCCCCTCCGTCAGTCACAAGGCACTTCTGAAACTTCGGCCTACAATGCTTCTCTTCCTTCTCCCCCTTTTTGAACTCTCCCCCTTGTTCCCATGCATACCTGTGTGCTGTATTTATCCAGACAGAGCACTCCTGCCTTTTAAAATGCCGGCTAGCTTTTTATTGTATATTTATTTGAACTCCATCTTTCTTTTTATTTGTATTTTTGTCCTGTTTAATCACAAGATTGAATTGTATGTGGGACAAAAACTGTCTCAGTAATAATAATAATAATAATAAAAATAAAAAATCATTAGGCGTATAATAAATGGCTTAAGGCTGATTTTTTTGTTCTTGGCAGAGATGAGGTGAGAAGTAGGGTCCTTGCAGCTCCTCCTCTCAGTCCCCCAGCTCTCAAACTCATGTTCTGTGAGAAAGAGAGAGATTCCCAGTCCCAGAGAGAGACAACTCCTGTAAACCCCATTCTCTCCAACAGCATCCCCAGGCGGGGTACCTGTGAAGATCACCTCTTGTTAAAAGAAATCCATTTATTGCAGCTGAATATCTGGGCAATGTAAAATTAAAATATTTAACTGATTAATCCTCTCCCTTTCAATAAACTGATCAATTACATTTCAATTGATTTGCTTATCACCAAGACTTCAAATCTATGAGAATTTCCAGAATATAATAATTAAAAGGAGTGCAAGACAATGAAGAATTCAATACAGAAGCTCTAGGGCACACAGTTAAAAAAAATCAAGGCTAATCTTTGCTATTGTTTCATGCATTCCCCAGTATAGTAACACACAAAATTACTCTAAAAATAATAAACAAGTGTCTCATATTAAAACTCATTCTTACCAATAAAAATAGGCCCCACTGATTAATCAACTCTCCTTTTAGTTAATTAATCTGCTGAAAATTAAAGCTTGTAGCCCTAGAGTTGGTTTTTTTTTTTTAAAAAAATCATTTGAGCAGGAAGACAAGTACCGTTCAGTTCGCATACAGTGAATTTCAGAGTTGAGATTAATCTGTTCTCATCACAGCCCAGGCTTGTGTATTTATGTGCAAGCCCTTTCTTGATGACATTGCCATGTGATGACCAAAGCAAGAAGGAGAGAAGTCTCAGGCTGTGTGGTGCAGTCACTGCAACACAATTGCTGCCTAGAAAAGAATGTGCAGGTGCAAAAAGCAGAAGCTCAAGTAAGCTTCAATAAGATGAACAGTGCCAAAGCTGCACAGGCTGCAATAGGCAATGTTGAGGGGTTTCATCATTACTGCTTTTTAGGAAGGTCAACCACTGTCAGTGCCGCCCTGGGCTCCTACTGCGAGGAAGGGCGGGATATATATAAATATAAATAAATATATATATATATACAGAAAGAAAGGAGAGATGTAAAGGGGAGTATTTCTTTAGATGTTACCCTACTTTCCATTTTTGCTTTCTATTTGCTTCTAGCCCTACTCTGTCACTCTCCAGTACACATGAAGAAGGGGCAGTGAGGGCAACTCCAAAACCTGGGTGTTGTGCCTCCAAGTTAGTTACTTAGAACTAGGTATGCCTTTCCTATCTACGATGTATTTCTATAAATGAAATAGCTTTTCTTATTTTACTAAGTCTTAAGTCTCAGTGATCTCAGTGCAGGGTAAAAGCCTGCCACAAACACACACATTGGCACACACAAGCATCATAGACTGTTGACAATCTCTGCTAATATCTATACAAATGTACATAACATGCATCACCTGAACTCACATGATCTAGAGTTACCTTAGATCTTGCAAGATTTGCAAATGAGAAGCAATAGGGTTTTATATTAGTTCTGATTGTCTATTGGGCTATCATAGGTTATATGTTTTTTTCATTTTCTATGGCAAAAACTCCAACTTCAGTGGAATTTATGTGATGTGTTCTAATCATTTGAATTTGGCTAATGAATGCTTTATTCTTTCATCAGAACTTTAGCAGTAGTACTAAAATATTAATAAAAAAGAAAAGGGAAAGAAAAAATACTTTACATACATCATTCAGCTGTATTGCTAATTATAGATATAGATATAAAAGATAAACGGCATTTTGTCAAAAGTATTTTTGTCTACATTTTATACCTCATGCTTGGTTTTCCAAGCTTGGCATGGAATGCTTCTCATACAGAATTAATTTGAAATGCTACATATTTATTATCATAATCATCATATTCAAAATAAAAAATATATGTACCGCCTTCAAGTTGATTCCAACTTATGGTGACCCTATGAATAGGGTTTTCATGAGGCTGAGAGGCAGTGACTGGCCCAAGGTCACCCAGTGAGCTTCATGGCTATGTGGGGATTTGAACCCTAGTCTCATTTTGTTCTCACAACAACCCTGTGAGATAGTAGGTTAGACTGGCCCAGGCAGGGTTATTCAGTGAGCAAAAATGATGCAAATAGGATCTCTTTTAATTGTGCTATCGACCTGCTTACTTCCACTCTGACTGGGGCATCTTGCAGCATGGGGAAGAGATGGGGGCACATCACAGCTGACGTTCACCCATATAGCAGCATTATCTCTTGTTTATTACAGAGATGCCTGTTGCAGGTTTTGCTGCTGAGAGCAGCAGTCAGTTAGTGCGGCCACTTGAGTCACAGCTTGTTGATCCTGAGGAGGCAGAACTAGAAAGTGAGGTTCAGAAAGGAGGCCTTGTGCATGAGGAGGAGGAGGGCATGAAGCAGTGCCAGTTGCCCACAGCCACATCTGCAGAACAGCAAGTACCATGGTTTGGCTTTGAGAAAGCTTGTACATTTGTGAGCCAGAGTGGGAAAAATGTTGTTGTACGATGCAATTACTGCCTTCCAAGGATCAAAAATCTGAGATCAGCTGTTTCCTCCTCATCCAATGTGAAGAAACATTTTGAGGTAAGCCTTTGTCATGCTGGTCCTCAAAGAGTGTCCATTGTCTATTTATGTTTAAATTGTGAAGTTCCTCTTCCATTTGTTCTTGGATTCATGCTTTGTTCTTCTTCCTCAGAGGGCACACCCTGAGAAGCAATTGAAGAAGCAATAAAGGCAAGGAGACGTGGCCTTCCTGAACCAATGCATGACATCCCTCCTCCCAAAATGCTGAAGCAGCAGCAGACAACCCTTGAGAGGTGGGGATCTGGCAGGGAGCCTGTCACCCAGAGCAATCTCGACAGGAGAATCATTGATTTCATTGTAGAGGAGACATTACCACTTCAGACTGTGGACAAACCATCATTCATTAATCTGGTTCGCATTGGACTCCCCAAAGATCTCACCATCATATGTGCCAAGACTCTGAGAGACAGAATTGAGAAGAGAGCATGCCACATGAGAGAAACTCTTGCAAACCGAATGGGTGCTGTGGCATATATAGCAACCACTGCAGATTGTTGGACCAATGGCTAGAAGAGTTACTTTGGGGTAACAGCCCACTGGATCAACCCAACTACCCTGAAACGTGAGGTCGGGGCCTTGGCTTGTAAGCGTCTGAAGGGGCGCCATACATACGATGTCCTTTCAAAAGGACTGCATGATGTACATGTGCAGTACAGGATCCACAACAAAGTTATGTGCACTACTACAGACAATGGCTCCAACTTTGTGAAAGCGTTCAGAGTTTTCATGGCCCAAGAACCAGTGGAAGCTGCAGGCACCAGTGATGATGATGGTGATAACCAGGAGGAGGAGGAGGCTGAGGTGGAGTTTGTGCCTATCTGTGAGATCCTGGACACAGGACCTGAGGCAGAGGAAGAAGCTGCAGACTCAGGAGAGGATTTTGTTTTACCACCACACCAGAGATGTGCTAGCCACACCCTCAACCTTGTGGCAACACAAGACATAGAGGCCATGCTTTCTGACTCCTCCAAAAGTAGTCTTCTTGGTCCTTTCAAGAAACAGTTTCGTTCCTTGATGGGAAAGTGCAGCAAGTTGTGGCCCAAGCATAACCAGTCAGCCCAGATTGCTGAGTATATCCGTGCGCAATGTGGTGTGTATCTGAAGGTACCGAATAAGACCAGGTGGAATTCCACCTTTGATGCGTTGAAGCAACTACATGAGCTTCTGTCAACTGTGCCACTAAAAATGCATGCCATAATGGACCGCTGCTCCTCGCCCAGGATCACAGCTGCTGAGATTGAAGTGGTACAGGAATACACAGAGATTATGGAGCCACTAGCCCAGTCCCTAGATATCCTGCAACGGGAGAACGGCATGTTCATGGGGTATTTGTTACCAACGCTCTGCAATCTGGACCGCAAGTTAGAAGGACTGGAAAACAAACCTGAGAGGTACACATACTGTTTTCAGCTGCTGAGAGGTGTGCGCGAAGCCCTAAGAAAGCGGTTTGCAGCTATCTGGGAGGACAAGAGGCTTCTTCTGGCAGCCTGCCTACACCCTCGCTTCAAACTAGATTGGCTGGAATCATGTCAGGCCACCACCCATACCAACAAGTAAGAACATTAGGGAAGCCCTTTGGGTGGATTACTCCAAGGGAAATGTTGTCTCAAGGGAGGCATCAGAGGGCTTAAGGTGGTAGGCAGGGGCTGGGCCTTTTCTTCCTGGGGCTCCTCATCACAACCTTGGGTTGCTGCAGGTAATCCTTAAGGGTCTGCTATGCTGCCCCATGAGTGTGGTGACTTGGTCACCTTCCTACCTTCCATGTCATCATCCACAGGCTCAGGCTGGACCCTGAACCAGGGGACATGACAAGCATCAGGAAATGAAGAGCAGATGATGGTTTCTTAACATATATGTGTTAACATATCCTCTCTCTTTCTTAGATACACAATGGAAGCCTTGTTGAAAGCTGAAATAAAGATGGGTGTACTTAATGAGGACAGTGATCAGTCTTCAGATAAAGACCAGGAAGGAGATGACTTAGCAGATGACTTCTTTAACTTTCTGCCCCAGGGCAAGAAGTCAGCAGTGGACACTGCTGAGGAGGAACTGGTGAGGTACCTGAGGTCTCCCAGCAGGGAAGTGTCATCACTCCATGGCTTTCCACGTGTGCTGCGGTGTTTTTGCAGCACAACACAGGCATGCCTTCAAGCGCCGCAGTAGAACGCCTGTTCAGTACTGGTGGCAACGTAATGACTGTAAAAAGACATTCCTTGTCTGACATGCTCTTTGAGCATCTTGTTCTTTTGAGACATAACAGAAACATATTATAAAAGCATTTCAAGTGTAAAATTTGATTTCAAGAGTTGGGGTATCTTCATTGCTTGGGGGGATGTGAGATTCTGTTATGCCATTATGTTAATCTTATGGATAATTTTTTTTATTCTACTACCCCCTGTGTGTGTGTGTTTATTTTTAATATTGTTTTAGGCTTCTTAGATGTGCAGCAGCCAAGGCCAGCACCTTGTAGGAGTTTTTTAAAAAAGTAACTGAAATGTAATTGTAGTGATTACTTTTGAGAAAAAGTAAAGTAATCAGTTACTTTCAGAGCGATTGTAGTTGTAATGGTAATTACTACTTTTTTTGGGCCAAGTAATTGTAACTGTAATTTATTACTTTTTAAAAGTAATCTTCCTTTTTTTATCATTAATTTTTATTCAAAGTTTCAAAAAACAAAACAGAACAAAACAAAACAAAACAAAACAAAATTAATAACTAATACAATAAAATGAAATGTTGACTTCCGATTTGTTGCAGATCAGTTATAGGTCTACAATATATAACAAACCTGTCTCTTAATATATTACAAAATCACTTTCCTCCAGTAGTTATCTTAATTAATCATCAAATCTCATTAACATCACTTTATTCTTTCCGCAAAAAGTCAAAGAGAGGCTTCCAATCCTTGAGAAATATATCCATCGATTTTTCTCCAAATAAACATGTCAATTAATCCATCTCATCAAGTCTGCTAGGTCCAGTAATTTCAATAGCCATTCTCAGTGTTAATTCCATCTTCCATCTTCCATCCTTGCACCCATAATAATCTTGCTGTCATAGTCATAGTCATATAATAAAAGTCTGATAGGAATTTCTTTCATCAGAAATATTTCCTTGCCATCAATTCCGAATGTACCACTGAAATGTTGTTGTAAAGCTGCATCTCTGCTCCTCCTTTCCACAGAATGCACCAGCACATCTCCCGAGAGTTTTTCCATTGTCACACATCTGGAATTAATTCTGTAAACTTTCTCCATTTCAAGTTCCATCAAATCCTTCCAATCCAGGAATTTTTTTGAACCGTTGATATCTTTATCTCTAATCTCTTCACCAATTCCTTCAAGGACAGCGCTGAATTCCAAACAGTAATATTTGTCTCCAGGATCCATCACAGCCATAAAATCCAAATCTTTTTCCAAGTCCATATTTGATATATCTATTCCAATCTCCAGGGCTTGAACCTTTCCTTTAATTTTTCTTTCATCTTCTTTTATTTGTCCAGCCATATCTTTGGTCTCATCCACCTCCCCTCTCACAGAATCATGTATTTCCTTCAGCTCCTGTCTCATTTTGCCAAATTCACTTTTCATCTCTTGTCTGCTCTGTCTCAGCTCCTGTCTCACCAGCTTAATCTCATTCATTATTTTCTGAAACATATCTAGATAGAGAACCCCTTCCTGTACATCCAGGGTCTCAGCCACCTTCTTGATTGTCATTCTTAACTATTCCCAAGCAAAGAACAGTTTATTTCTTTTTCCAGTCACAAAGGAGTTAATCCTCCAAGCCTGCTGACATCACCCTCTAGACAGCACAAACCGCCTTATCTCTTATGTGTCCAAAAGTGCAAAACAAATTTAGTTCACAGCATCCAAATAATTAGTGGCATAAAGAATAAGCAGATTCGTCAAAAAAAAAAGTAGACCAGAAAAAATAGTCCCAGACACATAATACTCAAATGTCATAAAATCAGATTTCCTCTTTAGATTAGATGCCCCTCATCCGTTTGTATCTTTAAAATGCTCAATTCCATGCCAGCTTTTTGCAATAAAAAACAAAGATAGGCTATTTCGATTTTCTTCCTCCTTAATTCCGTGTATATGAGAGAAAGTTATAACTCATCCAGGGATTCTTTGTTGCTGATCCTTTAACAAATCTCTTTTACTGTAACGATAACAAAATGATAAGAGTAGACAGAAGAATGCTTGCCTGTTAGAATACGTTTTTCTTTAAAGAAAAAAAAAGTCTTGCTTAATCAGTTTGAGCTTGCTTGTAATCCCTGGCTCCGTCCCACACTGCTGGCTACCTTCTTTCATAGGCGATCCTAATGAATTCCAGTCCCCAACAAACACAATGAAACTTCTGTGGATGATCTCTACGTTTCTCCCTTGCCTGGGAGAAAATTTTCCCCAGTCAAAAAACTCTTCTGACTGGTTTTAAAACTGAAAAAGCTTCCTCTGAGACGGGAGCTCGTCTCAAAAGGCAGTCACAGGCGGAGCAATCCTCCTGGGAAGTCCTTTAAAAGTAATCTTCCAAGCTCTGACCATGCTGGCATCTTCTTGGCGCTGGAGGTACCTTTTCTGATCTGCGGTTTGCATTCCAGTTGAGCTTCTAATATAGTGTTTTTAAACAACTTCTAAGCATTTTCGAGTGATGTGACCCTCTGAACTTTGTCTTTCAGCTTTCTTTTTACCAATCCCCTCATTTTTGTGAAGTTTCCTCTTTTGAAGTCAAATGTGACCGTGTTGGATTTTCTTGGCAATTGGCCATTTACATGTATGTTTAATTTAATAGCACTATAGTCACTGCTCCCAATCTGTTCGACAACACTTACATCTCGCACCAGGTCCCGGTCCCCACTGAGGATTAAGTCCAGGATTGCTGTCCCTCTGGTAGGTTCCATGACCAACTGGTCTAGGGCATAGTCATTTAGAATATCTAGAAATTTTGCTTCTTTGTCGTGACTGGAACACATATGTAGCCAGTCTATGTCTGGGTAGTTGAAGTCACCCATTACTACCACATTTCCTAGTTTGGATGCTTCCTCAATTTCATATCTCATCTCACGGTCTTCCTGAACATTTTGATCAGGGGGACGATAAATCGTTCCCATTATTAAGTTCCTCCTGGGGCATGGTATCACCATCCACAACAATTCTGTGGAGGAGTCCGCCTCTTGGTTTCGAGCTTGCTGGATTCAATGCCTTCTTTCACGTATAGAGTGACACCGCCACCACTACGTCCTTCCTTGTCCTTCCAATATAGCTTATATCCAGGGATAACCGTATCCCACTGATTTTCTCCATTCCACCAGGTCTCCGTTATGCTCACTATATCAATGCTCTCCTCTAAGACCAAGCACTCCAGTTCTCCCATCTTGGTTCAGAGGCTCCTAGCATTAGTGTACAGGCACTTGTAAGCAGTGTCTCTCTTCAAGTGTCTTTGGCATTTTTGGTTTGGCCTGTGGTAATTTTGCCCTTCTGAATTGATGTCCTATGCCCCTGCTCTCACAATGCTACTTCTAGGCCTACCCCTTTTAAAATTTCATCATTTCTTTGGTCTTTATCCCAGGGGGGAGGTTTATTCCGAACCGGACCTTCCTCAGCTCCTGTCAGGTTTCTCCCCTCAGTCAGTTTAAAAGCTGCTCTGCCACCTTTTTAATTTTAAGTGCCAGCAGTCTGGTTCCATTCTGGTTCAAGTGGAGCCCGTCCTTTTTGTACAGGCCCGGTTTGTCCCAAAATGTTCCCCAGTGCCTAACAAATCCAAACCCCTCCTCCCGACACCATCATCTCATCCAAGCATTGAGACTACAAAGCTGTGCCTGTCTGGCTGGTCCTGCGCGTGGAACCGGTAGCATTTCAGAGAAAGCCACCTTGGAGGTCCTGGCTTTCAGCATCCTACCTAGCAACCTAAATTTTGCTTCCAGGACCTCATGGCTGCATTTCCCCATGTCATTGGTGCCAACGTGTCAGCACTGTCTCCCAAACTATCTAAACGACAGGCAATATCTGCAAACTTCGCACCAGGCAGGCAAATCACCTTGCAGTCTGCACGCCCATCACACACCCCACTGTCTATGTTCCTAATGATCAAATCGCCCACTACAATGATTCCTCCACCCCCCGGAGATGTATCCTCAGTACGAGAGGATAGCTGCTCATCCCCCCAAGGAATGGGTCCCTTTTAAGGGATCGTTTCCCTCTTCCTCAGCTGGATGCTCTTCTTCCCCGAGACCATCGTTCTCCATGATAGCAGGAGAGCTATCATCCTTGGAGTGGGACACAACTATAATGTCCCTGAAGGCCTCATCCACACACCTCTCTGCCTCTCTCAGCTTTTCCAGGTCAGCCACCTTGGCCTCAAGGAAATGAAATCGTTCCCAGAGCTCATTGCACCAAGAGCACACCTACAACTTCTGTCCAACAGGCAGATAGTCGTACATGCTGCAGGCCGTGCAAAACACTGGAAAGCCCCCACACCCCTGCTGGCTTCTTACCTGCATAGTTCTGTTTAAGGTTTATTAAGTTATTGGGTTGAAACTGCAGTTTAGTTGAGGTCAGGGAACAGACGAGCAGAGTGGGGGGCCCTGGCCTCCTCACCCTGCTGCCGAACTCGCTCTGCTGTTTAACTCACCTTGATGCTTTGTCAGCTGGGGCCTTGACGCTTCATCAGCTGGGGGCTCCCTCTAACTTGTGGAGCAGGCTCCCTCGGTAGGGTGCTCTGAGTTTATATGTGTGGCTGGTCCCTCCCAGCTACTGCTGCCAGCCAATGATGTGTTAATTGAGGCTGATGGCTCAACTGTTAGCTGGGGCTTAACTCTTTTGGATTATCTCAGGCTTCCTTCCTTTGAAGGCAGGAAGGAAGGCTTCCTTCCTTAGAGAGGGGGGGCTGTTTAAGGACTTTGACTAGTGGTACTAAGAAAGGTTAACTAGCTTTTACTCTATTTTTATTTTATTTGCTGACAACAGCCACTTTTATCAGTGCAAGTTCCCCTATAGTTTTAAGTGGTGCCTTGCACTCTGGCCTGTACAAACTAGACTAGCTTTTGGCTGCTTTTAATCTAAGCAGGGGGCTGAGACTTCCAGGTGAGTCTTTTTTGTTTCCCCACCTAGAACAGCCTGGCCTTTTTTTATCCTAGGGAAACAGAGCTTGTGGTTGTGTTTAAGGAAGGCTAAAGCTGCCCTTTTTAGCAAAGACTGAGCTGACTCTCTCCCTGTATGTATTGGTGGAGTTTCCTTTCCCCCCTTCTCTCCAACTGGAATTTAGCCTTGTTTACAGTGTCCCCTGAAGCTTTCCTGCTAGGGTGGTGTTGCCAACTAGCTTTCTATAGGCTTCCTACCCCTAGGATCTGTCTCCTAAGATATAGGTTCTTTCAGGATTTGTCTCGTAGCTGACGGTGACCCTAGGCTGCCCTTTTTACTTATTTCTCTGAGCTGTTTTAATTCAATTAAATAATGAAATAAATGGGTGCTACTTACCCTCTTCTTGCTCTGCTGCTTAACTAGCCTTGATGCTTTGTCAACTGGGGCCTTGACGCTTCGTCAGCTGGGGACTCCCTCTAGCTCGTGGAGCCTTCCTTAAGTGGAGTAGTTTAAGCATAGCAGGCTGAAAACATGCATCTTGGGCAGGACAAGTTTGTTTTCTCCAACAGCTAGAGTCATTGCTTAAGTAGCAGCATATTGTAATCAGTCTGAGTTTACATCAAACTGCAGTTTCAGATTCAACTGTTAATGCACCCAAAATATAAAATAGAGCATAACTTCCAGTTTGAAATAAAAAAGGCTATCTTCACCATCATATGACATCGATCAATAAGGATTTGAAATGAATAAAAATAAATTTGACACAGATTTTTACAATGAATAATGAGAGAAATATAATTTTCTAGGGTAGATTCTCTGTAGAAACAGTAGCGGAAAAGTTACTTTTTTGAACTACAGCTCCCATCAGCCCAATCCAGTGGCCATGCTGGATGGAGTTGATGGGAGTTGTAGTTCAAAAAAGTAACTTTTCCAAGCTCTGAACAGTAGTAACACAGGAAAGAAGCAAAGTAAGAATAACACCAACAAACATACAAAAATGTAATTCTCCGTCTTTGGAGATGGCAGGTGTTGCCACCCCTCACCACATGCTCAGAGGCACATGTTACCAAATTTTTCCAAGCTACACAGGAAGTGGATTGGACTGTGAAAGACCAACCCAAATTTTGTTTGCATTTTGACAAATCTATAGGGCAGTACAAAATAACTCAGAGAGGAGGTCAGGACTCCTGCTCCCCTGGTGCATTCACTATAGCTGCCTAATTTCCCTGCTTTTTAAAGTTTGATAGAAATATCTGGTGGCTATAGGTACATTCTTAAACCACAAGGTCTTTTGCCTATTAGTGAATTATTTATTAGTTTGGTGTGGGAGAGACCTTAATTGGAAGCCAAGCTCCACTATGAGGAGACGTTGAAGCATATTGATTGGTAGTTTAGAGAAAAGGTGAGTATTTTTTTTTAACGGATCTTCTTTTACTTAATTTTGTATTATCAAATGTGGGTTTTCCTGTGGTGGCTTATGGGTTTGTAATTAAAAAACACAACCAAAGCTAAGGCCTTTCCTATCCATGCAATTTTTATGCATAGCAAACCAGCGGTTCCTCCCTGTACCCCTTTGATTTTCATGAAATCATAAAATCATATTACAATTATATAAATCATCTTATAATTGCTTACAGTGATTGATAATAATGTTAAGGCCCACCAAGTAGACACTTTTGAATCGTATTGTTCTATTATTTCAATCTGTCAAAATTGAAATAAATGGATTAACATTAACATTATTATCAATAATAATATATGTGGCATATGTGGCCAATTTATTAGGGCCAGGAACTGTAAGATGATTTATGTAATTGTAATATGATCGATGATTTATGATTTATCTCCATGCTTGCAATAAATTAATAAACTTAAATAATGACAGCTCGTACTCACATTTTCTCTAAACTACCAGTCCTCAAAATGCTTCAGCATCTGCTCATAGTGGAGCTTGGTTTCTGATTAAGGTCTCTTCCACACCAAACTAATATATTGTTGTGAGTTTGTGGGTTGGAATGGATGATTCCTATGGGTCCCCTTCCAGCCTCTGCTTTGGAACCCTGTGCCTTGGGGTGAGGGGCTGGCTCTGCTGGCCAGATGAGTTTCTTTTGTTAAGCTAATAGAGTGGCCAGGTTGTTAATGGGTCTATCAGGTGCCCAGCAACTGGTGAATGGGCCAGGAAGATCCTTTTGTCATTGAAACTCTTCAGGAGAGCTTTCCCCCCCCTCCTGGGGCCAAGGAGAGGTTTGTGTTTTTAGCATGTGTAGAGTTGGGTTGGAAAAAGGCTGGGAACTGGAGGTGGGCAGAGAGGATGTCTCTCTGCACTATAGCTTTAGGATGCCTCCTGTAACACTGATGGGAAAGTGGGATATTGGACTGCTGATGCCTTGAACCTCTCCATTCTAAGCTCAGGTTGGAATGTGTGTAAATAAATAAACCATATTTCATAAAGACACCACAGTCTCCACTGACCTTCTTCCCAAGGAAACCAAACCCAGGACGAGCACAGGGACCCCTGGAATCTCACTGCTCGGAGATTGGGGAGGTGCGCAACAATATAATACTTACAGTTAAGCTGCATGATATTCACAATTGCTGTATAAGTAAAACCAAAGAGGTGGGAGTAGGTGACAAATTAATAAATGTGGGATACAAGACAAATATGAACATCTAATTAGAATTCTTTATATATTAAAAAAAAACAGCTCAGGGATTGAAGTTGCGGCTGCAGGCTGCTGAAGACACCGTGAGAAAAATGGCATATCTCTTCAATCAGTCAAGAACAGGCTAGATGAGATGGAGTCTACTTTGTTCTCAGGACAGAAAATTGCAGGCGAGGCTCCGGTGCACTGCTGAGAAAGCTAATTGTTCTTGGAAACATGAATAGCATTCTGCTTTTATCAGGGCTGGTGCTATCATTAGGCCAACTAGGCAGCCGCCTAGGGCACAGACCTCAGAGGGGCGCAGTACTGACCTTTGAGGGGCACAGTTCTATACAGATTTGTTTTTTTAACCCTTGTAAAAAATGCAACCGACAATTTATATTTTTTTATTTTAAGATAAATACTACAACAGTGCTATGGAATATAATTAATTATAAAGTCTTATGAAAAATTTCTATATTCTGTTTTTTATTTAGCCTTTTTATATGTATTTTTATTTTTGAAATTTAGTGATTTTTTGGGTAAGAAAAAATCTCTTATTCTTCTCAGTTGGCAACATGTGTTGTTTACAGCTGGATATGTTACATCATGTGACTCATGTTGTCAATCGTCATGGAGTGAGTAACAGCATGATATAAACTCTAAGACAGGTTTCACAAATTGGAGATATTTCTGGAAAACACACAGAGGAAAAAGAGGATGTCAAGAAAAGTGAGAGTACTGCAAAGTCTGCGAAAGAAGATGGTATTGTGCCTGACTGGAATTACAGTGACCCTGCTAACTGGCCTAACTATTGCAGTGATAATTTGCGACAGCTTATAATACAACATGGACCACAGCAGGTTGTATCACATGATTTCCCCAAAGACTCAAAAAACAGAAGATTTTATCCTATACACGACAAGAGGAGACTAGCAAATGTGAAGAAGTGTGGCGTCAATGGTTGATATATTCAACCTCAAAAGATGTGTTTTTTTATTTTGCAGTAAGTTGTTCAGCAAAAAAAAATGGTGCATCAACCCTACAAGAAACAGGTTCAAAAGACTGGAAGAACATTGGAGCAATTCTGTCTTCACATGAGAGGAATACTGACCATTTAGAAAACTATCAGACCTGGAGAGAACTTGAATTGCACTTATCTAAAGGAAAAACAATGGATGATATTAACCAGCAGAAAATTAGGCAAGAAGAACAATATTGGTGAGAAATCTTGGAATGCCTGATTGCTTTGGTCAGAGTTCTTGGCATGCAGTACTTGGCATTCCGTGGTACAACTGAAAAGTTATACAGTGCTAGCAATGGAAATTTTGCGATAAGGGCAGCAAAATGTGGCGATAAGGGCAGCAAAAAAGGATTTTTATGCTGCTTCTATTGCATCCGCAGAGTGCTGTCCCAGGAGGCTGTTCCAAGTGGTCCGAAGCCTGGTCGGTCCAGTTGCTTCGGAACTGATGGGAAATTCAAAGACCTCCTGTGATGAGTTTGCAAAGCACTTCGTGGATAAAATTGATCGTCTAAAGAGTGTGATTCCACACGCTATGGATACAGCGAGCGAGCCAGAGTCGGCCAGTGGTTCTACGGTGGTGTGGGGTCGGTTCCAGCTTCTTCTTCCTGATGAAGTGGACAAGGTGCTTTCAACCTTAAGGCCAACCACCTGCTTACTTGACCCTTGCCCATCGTGGCTCATGATGAGCTGCAAGAACAGACTGGGCAAGGGGATCAAGGCAGTGGTAAACGTGTCCTTGGAAGAGGGTGTAATGCCATCAGCCCTCAAGGAGGCAGTAATAAAACCAATTTTAAAGAAGCCCTCCTTGGATCCCCAAGATTTGAACAACTTTTGCCCCATTTCAAACTTACCATTCTTGGGCAAGGCAGTTGAGTGGGTGGTGGCGAAGCAGTTGCAAGAGCATTTGGAGGAAGCGGATTATCTGGATCCATTTCAGTCGGGCTTCAGGCCTGGACACGGGACTGAAACAGTCTTGGTCGCCTTGGTGGAAGATATGAGGAAAGCGTTGGATGGGGTGAATGCACCTTCCTCATCCTACTGGATCTCTCAGCGGCTTTTGATACTGTTGACCACGGTATCCTTCTGGACTGCCTGGAGAGGTTAGGCATAGGGGGCACTGTACTGCAGTAGTTCAATTCCTTCCTCTCTGATAGGCACCAAAGAGTAGCATTGGGGGATGAGGTTTTGGACCCTTGGCCTCTCACTTGTGGGGTGCCACAGGGCTCCATCCTCTCCCCGATGCTATTTAACATCTATATAAAGCCACTGGGGGCTATCATCAGATTTGGGCTGCAATGTCACCAATATGTGGATGACACACAGCTCTATCTCTCATTTAAATCTTCACTGAGGTTGGCTGTAGAAACCCTATCCAAGTGCCTGGAATCAGTGCATGGCTGGATGGGAAGGAAGAAGCTGAAGCTGAACCTTGACAAAACCGAGGTACTGTTCATGGGAGACAAGGGAAGATTGGGGGATTTGGAGCTGGTGCTCACTGGGGTACAATTGCCCCTGAGAGACCAGGTCCGCTGCCTGGGGGTCATTCTTGACTCCCAACTGTCCATGGAAGCTCAGATCTCGGCTGTAAGCCGGGTGGTGCTGTATCAACTCCATCTGATATGGAGGCTGCACCCCTACCTTCCCAATCATCTGCTCCCATCAGTGGTACATGCCCTGGTCTCTTCTCACCTAGACTACTGTAATGCACTCTACATAGGGCTACCCTTGAAAACGGTCTGGAAGTTGCAACTGGTACAGAATGCGGCGGGGCACCTGATTAAAGGCAGCCGATGATGAGATCATATCACTCCAGTGCTAAAAGAGTTGCACTGGTTACCAGTTGCTTACCGGGCCCAATTCAAGGTGTTGGTTTTGACCTTTAAATCCCTACACAGTTTCGGCCCAGTCTATCTGAAGGAGCGCCTCCAGCATCATCAGCGATGCTGCCCAACAAAATCAGCATCAAAAGACCTTCTTTCCATCCCACCAGTTAAAACAGCCAGACTGGTGAGGACTAGGGAGAGGGCTTTTTCAGTTGTGGCCCCCACCCTGTGGAACTCCCTCCCAAATGATCTCCGCCATGCCCCATCTATGATGAGTTTCCGCCTAGCCTTGAAGGCCTGGCTCTTTAGGCAGGCTTTTGGGGTGGGCTAGGTTTTACTATTATTGCTTCAGATTTTTAATGTTTAATGTATTTGTACATTTTATTTTGTACGTCGCCCAGAGTGGCTGGACAACCAGCCAGATGGGCGACTAATAAATTTAATAATAAATAAATAAATAAACAAACAAACAAACAAACAAATAAATAAATAAATAAAGTTTGTGGAATATCTAGCCCTTTTTGTTCCTATCGTGAATGAACATTTGCTCAGAGTTAAAGATCAAGAAACAACTACCTAGGAAAAGATATCCAAAATGAGCTTATACAGCTTCTAGCAGGTGCTATAAAGCAGAAAATTTTAGCACATGCATACTCAACCAAATACCACTCAATTATTCTGGACTGCACACCTGATGTTAGTCATATTGAACAAATGACAATGATTGTATGTTATGTTGATGTAATCAAACCATCAGATAATGAGATGTCTGAGCCTGAGGTTATCATAAGAGAACATTTCTTGGGATTTGTTCTACTAAAGGAGACTACAGGTGCCTTTATAACAGAAACTCTTCTTGGACAGCTTGTGCAAATGGGATTACCAATTGAGAATCTGTGTGGTCAAGGTTATGATAATGGGAGTAACATGAAAGGCAAAGAAAATGGCGTACAAAAGAGAGTCCTGGATGTAAGCCCACGTGCCTTTTTTGTGCCCTGCAATGCACACTCTTAAAACTTGGTAGTCAATGGTGCTGCTAAGTGTTGTCTGGAAGCAACTAGTTTCTTCAGTTTGGTTCAACAGATGGTATAATTATTTCTTTGCATCAACTCAGCGTTGGCCAATTAACTAGCCATGTGTCAGACTTAGGCATAACTGTTAAGCCATAGAGCAAAACAAGATGGGAGAGTCGGATCAATGCTTTGAAACCACTGAGATATCATCTTAGTAGTTAGTATATATGATGCTTTAATAGAGATCTTTGATGACACAAGCCTAAAAGGTTTATCTGGAAATACTTTCCGAATTGAAGCTAAGGCCCTTGCTCATGCAATTTGTAAGTTCAAGTTTGTGGTATCCCTTGTTAAATGGTACAACATCCTTTTTGAAGTCAATCTTACAAGCAAGCTACTACAAAATAAGGAAGCTGATTTAAATTCAGCTACAAGCCAATTGTAAGTGACCAAGAATTACCTTGTGGGCTGCAGGTGTGATGAAGGTTTTCAACAAGTTTTGATAGATGCTACTGAGATTGCAAAGGAGCTAGAAATACTACCAAACTTTGAAACAGAACAGGTTAGAAAAAGAAGAAACAGCAGTTTGAGTATGAGGCCCAAGAAAAGGCACCGCAAGATGCAAAGCAGAAATTCAAAGTAGGTTTCTACTGTGCTGTCTTTGACATGGCCATACAATCTGTTGAAGAGAGATTCCAACAGCTACAACAATATTTGGCTTCCTGTATGATATATACAGTATCAACAAAAAATCTACTGAAGATGTACTTAAGGCCCGCAAGAATTTGGAAAAATCGTTGGTGCACAATGGAAACAAAGATTTATTATTGTTGTTGTTATTGTTATTGTTATTTATACCCCACCTTTTGGCCAAAGGCCCTCAAGGCAGCTTACAAAGAAAAATAAACACAGGTATAAAATATAATAAAAACAATATAATTTACAAAAATTAAATTAAATAACAAATATTATCATAATATTGTTAATTAAAAGCAGGGAGAGCCCGGGGTTCCAATCTGAAGAAGTTATTGTTGTTGTTATGTGCCTCCAAGTCAACTACGACTTATGGCAACCCTATGAATCAGTGACCTCCAAGAGCATCTGTCATGAGAAGAAGTTATTAGTTAAATCGAATTGATGCTGAAGATCTGTGCTGTGAACTTATAGCAATAGCTCGAAGACTTCCAAAGTCTATGCCGCCACAAGGAGTACTTCTCTTCATACTACAACAAAAACTCCTGGATAATGTGCCTAATGTTTCTGTTGCTCTAAGGATCCTTCTCACACTTCCGGTGTCAGTGGCAAGTGGTGAATGCAGTTTCTCAAAGCTCAAACTTATTTAAACTTACATACACTCAACAATGTTGCAAAAGAGACTAGTTGGCTTGGCAACTATATCAATTGGACATGCCCAAACATCAGCACTTGACCTGAAGGAACTGGTGACAAAATTTGCAAAGGAAAAGGCGCACAAAGTGAGATTTTGATGTGCCTGAAATTGAAACTTTTAAGAGACTTAAATTTTAACATCACAATTCACAAGATTATTCAAAATGATTTGTGTGCTAGAACATTTTCTTTTGTATTTGAGAAAGATAATCAAAGATTGTTGTATTACTTATTCTTGCAATTTAAAATAAATTTAGCAGTTTCAAGTTTTGTGCTTTTCATTTTTTCTACAAGACACCTGTTACCAATTTTTGGGGGGAGGGGGTGCAAGTAGTTAGCCTTGCCTGGCAGCGGCACTGGCTTTTATCCACATCTGCAGTCTGAAGCAGAGCTGTGCTTTGGCTGCTTAGATGTGTAAGCTAAATTTAAGTTGTGCCTTTATAAAGCACCTTTCAGAAGCTGGCACAGTCTGCTGCCCAGACCTTTCATGTTTTAAGGAAGGGTTGTTATTGTTTTTTTGGGGGCTTGGCTGAATGTTATTTCATTTTGGTTTACCCCCCCCCCATATATATATATATATAATTTGTACTTCTGCATCTTGAAGCACAGGTGTCTTTTGCCCTTTTTTGTTTACAGCCAAAGTTAAGTTTTGCTGTTATACAGCACCTTTTAGAAGTACTCATTGTCTGCTGTCCTGACCCTTCAGGTTTTAAGGAAGGGTTTTTTGGGGGGGGGGATTCTGAAGTGTATTTTAAAAAGAGGATTTAATGTGTATAATATAATGTTTTCACATTATCTATATGTACGTAACTAATATCTTGTTTAGTTTTTTGTTTCAAATTATTGCTTTATAGTAGTGTAAGTACTAACATTCATGCCTGTTGTGTAAAGAAATGCAAACAAATAATATGTTTATTACTTTGTCCAAAGTTATGAAACTTGTGTTCTTCTGTTATTTTTTTATAAGCAATGAAACATCAGCAGCAGTTCTTCAGGAAGGTAAACAGAAATAGGAATACATTTTTCCATCAAGTAACGTGAAACACTTGCATTTTCAACATAGAATATGTGTTTAACAATGAAATAAAGCTGGAAACATTTACCATTTTTAGAACATACAGAAACATACATAAATAATCAAGACTGTGGGTAGTTTAAACAACACATAGTGCAATTTCAACACATACAGTCAGGCCTTCAGGCATCAAAGGGGTCTCTCTACACTCAGAAACATTACTACATAGCAAGCTCTCGAACCACATAACGCAGGTAATATGTATTCTTTACTTATACTAACAAAACACCACTATGGCCTATACAGTAGTGGCTTACGAACACGTCATGGTGGCCGACTCATGTTTAGGGCTGAGGTAAGTGGCTGCAAGATGGCGGCTGATAATTCAAATGAACACACTTTGGTAGTTGTATATTGGTTTACACTTTGAGAGATAGGACTTGGCGGGGCCCTAATTTTTGAAAGTGCAGTTGCCTTGTCTACATTTATAACAGTTTCATCATCAGAGTCGCTACTTACACTGATGAGGGCCTGAGAAGAAGGGCACAGATCAAGACTGGGGGTAGTTTTCTGATGGCCCTTGTTTTCCTTTCTTAACCCCAAAGCAGGCTTGTTTGCTCTTCTACATAATTGATTGCTATGAAAGAAAGTGACTGGAATAACTCCAGTAGAGGGTCTCTGTTATTTCTTTTCTTTCCCTTTCCCCCAAACCCAAATTCACATGTAATGAATGCAGAATCACTGTTTTTCTCCTGAAAACTATGAGTTATGATATTAAGATTTGACTTAATGCCATTAACAGCCAAGAATATCCGCTCCATACTCTGGAGGTACTGGTTTCTCTCCCTTCTGTTGTGTTCTGCATGCTGGCTGATAGTGACAAGGGTCTCCCTGAACAAATCATTATTTTCTCTCATTAGTGACATGAATCCTTCATATTCCATTGCTGCAGCACGTTCTTTTGTGCAAGATTCCTCTTGTACCTGTTCCAGTATTGACAAGAGGAATGCCTCAGTGTGTGTTCCTTTGGGTTTCTTTTGTTGGAGTTCAGCAAGGTGAACTGGTGGTGAAAGGGTCGCTGTTGGGTTGTGCACTGCTGAGTCAGCTGATTTTATAAAATATCATGTTACCGATATAGTGCAAAAGGATGCTCCACATTCATCCATCATTTAACCTGTGCAAAATAGTCTGAACTTGCATTAATAATACCATTGGGACAGGCAAGTAAGGACAAGTATCATTTTAATTTTAAAAAACAAACTCCCAAAAAAACCCTACCTACCAATACTGAGCAGAGGGTCCTCCTCAACCTCATGGTCAGGTTCAGTTCCATTAGTTTCCAAACCTGTATGAAAAATGGAGACAGAACATGAAAAAAGAGAGCTTTTCTTAATTTCTTTTTAAATAAACCATATAGAATAGAGAGCAATCCCTAGTTCTAACTATTTGCATAAATCATCATGGAGGGAATGTTCTATTATGGGGAAAAGTGTTGCCTTATGTATGCAGAGAAGAGAATGCACCATCCAACAACCTTAAAAGCCTTGACCGGATGAGTCACTCTTGTAACAAAGCAGTGGATCCCTGCCTGTAACATTCTGGCCAAAACATAAGGTAGGTTACTATCCATAGCCCACCAAAACTCAAGTAATCCAGTTCTGATTAGAATTAGGGAAACAGCTGTGAAATACTTATGAGCAGGAACAGGAGTTATTATTACTTACTCTGATGCTGTGCATGCACCTTGTCAGCAGCAAGCAGAGCTTCAACCTCTTCATTACAATCGGTTTCTGAAAAAAATGTGTTCTCTCCCAGGAAAAAGGCATAAAATCAAGATGAAATAATATATGAGGCAAGGAAAACATACAGTTCCCCCAGTAGTAGCTAGTAGTTCAGTAACAAAGAAAAAAGTATAGGTTGGCACAGAAGGGACATGTTTATTTATAGTAATAACTGCAAGTGGGTTTCTAAGCTCCTTGGTTGGTGGGGGGGACCAAGTGGCTCAACTCTATAACCAAGCAGAAGGGCTGTGACATGGCCTTCATTTACAACTGGAAATAAAACTGGGAAAATAATGGAAAACACACTTACCTGAGTAATCACATTTGCTGGTGTCACATAAATTTATAGTTCTCAGCTCATTGGGCCAGGAAGCTGCTGGCCGGCCTGGTGTGGCAGGACTTGCTAATGCAGAACCAGGGAAATTTATAATTGAAGATGTACGTTGCTCCACAGCTTTATGGTTATGAACATTCTTATTCCTGGACATTCAAACTGATGTGACGCTAGCATCCCCTCTAAGAATTCTGTGTTCATAGTATGGGCAAGTGGTTCTATTATTTCCAGATTTGGCATAGTGGGCTATGATCACTCGATACTCTCCTCTGAGTACCTTTGTCTTGTTTCTGCATTTAAGAGCTGTGCAGATGTGTCCTCTACTTGCCATCTGCTGCACAATGTGTTTGAAGATGTCGATATTTCTGTGGCTACTTCTAAGTTGCCCTTGCATTTTCAATTCCCTCCAAGTGTCTAATAGATCTAACACCGTGCAGAAACACCAATTTGGACATCTGCCCCACTGGAATATTCCAGACCGCAAAATTCAGAAGAGGCTGTGCCATCTTCCACTCTACTCCTCACAAGCCAGTAACACGAAATGGCGTTCATAGACGCAAAGTTACAATCACAAAAAATGAGAGTGGCAAGAGTTGCTTCTGCGCAAATGCAGTTTTTGCATAGGTGCAGAAGCATTGATTTACACATACACACTTACACATTTTTGCATCTGTGCAGAAGCATTGGCCACTCCCCTATGCCCACTTCTTTTCAGTGATTGGTCCTCTGATTTGGAGATTTGCGCTTGGGGATGAGAAACCCACTCTGCTGGTCAGATGAGTTTGTTTTGTTAATCTAATAGAGTGGCTAGGTGGGTTAATGGGTCTATCAGGTGCCCATCAACTGGTGAATGGGCCAGGAAGATCCTTTTGTCATTGAAACTTCTCAGGAGAGCCTCCCCCCTCTCCTGGGGCCTAGGACAGGCTTCTGTAGTTAGTTGAGTCTGAGAAAGCCTGGGAACTGCAGGCACGCAGAGAGACTGGCTCTCTGCACCATGGCTTTGGGGTGCCTCCTGTAACCCTGATGGAAAAGCTGGATATTGGACTGCTGATGCCTTGAACCCCTCCATCCTAAGCTCAGGTTGGAATGTGTATAAATAAATAAACCATATTTCATAAAGACGCCACAGTCTCTGTTGACCTTCTTCCCAAGGAAACCAAACCCTAGGTGAGTTCAGGGACCCCAGGGACCTGAAAATTTCACCGCTCGGAGATTGGGGTGGCACACAGCAATATACATCACATAATGATCCTCAGAAACATGTAGAAACTGTGAAGATTTTCCAGATCTTAGGGAAGGCTGGATATATCATTTCAGTGAAGAAATCTCAAATGGCAAGAAGCTGTGTAGATTTCCTGGGTTTCACAATATTTGAAGGACATGATATATCTGATGGATTCCACACAAAATTATAAAATAATAGGGCTCCCACAACTATCAAACAGTTGCAAATCATATTGGGAATGTTAAACCTTGCTAGATTGTGTGTACAGAATTATGCTTCAAGGAGTAAGCCTTTGTACGAAGCCTTTGTATGAAGCCTTTGTACGAGCTCTCTGGACATGCCGTGAAGATAGAATACTGCAAGACCTGATAAAGGCAGTGACCACAGTAATTGCCCTAGAGATAAGAAACCCGGATACCAGGTTAATAGTCAAAGCACAGACTATGCCAAAAAGTGCTATGTATCAATTCTATAATGAAAATAGTGTGAGACCATCAGCTTTTTATTCATATGTCTTTAAAGGGGCTGAGTTAAGATACACTCAGTTGGAAAAGTTATTGTTGGCAGTTCATTTAGCCATGTTAACTGCACATGACATGGCTCAAGGAAAACCTATCATGTTATATTCTGCATTAAGAAGTCCAACATGCCTACAGAAATCAGCAGTGACTGAGAGAAAGACAGTTAATAAACTGGTTACCCATGTTAGATTAGTGATTAAACTGGTTATCCATGTTTGAGAATACTCAGATAACCTTCCATCATGAAGAAGATACAGGAGCAGCTAAGGACTTCTCTGACTTCGAAACACAGCCCAAGAAAGTGTTTTTGTACCAAACATGCCCCAGTGAAGAATATACCACAATATATTACACTGATGGGTCAGCTGTGAATTCCAAGATAGAAGGGAAGAATAAATCTGCAGCAGCAGCCTGTGGAAAGACATGCTGGATAAATGAAGAAATGCAACTTCTGCAAGAATGGAAGATACCCATTCCACCCAGTATATGCTGCATTAGCTGCGCTGGAATTAGCACTCATAGCTAAAGATAAACCACCAACTCTAATAACTCTCTACTTATTTGGCCCAGCCTATACTGAAGATTTACCCACATGGGTATCAAATGGTTTTATGAATAATAGAAGAAAACCTTTAAAACATGCAGGCAAATGGGAAAAGACAGCCACAATTAAACAAGCGAATCCCCTGATTGAAGTTGTGTTTGTTCCAGGACACCAGAAATTAGAAACAGCACACAAAGCCGGTAACGTTTTAGCAGATACTTTAGCACAGCCTACTTCTAATGCAGCAGCTGTACAGGTGTTAATTCGGACTCAGCAACAGCATCTGCAGGCAAACAGAGATTCTGTGCTAGAACAATGTGTAGACAAGTCTAGAAAAAATCCAGTAGGATATCCTGAAAAGAATGACTATTAGTTTGAAAATGATATATGCATGGTTAAGAAACCTGATGGCATTGTAAGAGTTCTCCCTCCTGTCACGGCACGGTCTACATTGATACAAGATGCCCATGAATCATTGGGGCATGTACACCGTGGTAGGGATGCTACCCTGGTACATTTACAGACTAAATATTGGTGGCCTAACCAAAAGAAGGAAGTGGCTCGACATGTGGCGCAGTGTTTGCCTTGTTAACAAACCAATGCAGCAAACACGCAGAAATTACCTCCTCCCAAGATACAGCCAGCCACTGAACTCTGGAAAAAATGGTATTTAGATTATGTTGGACCCCTAGCGCCATCACATGGCCATGTGTATGTGTTAGTCTGTGCAGATCATTTTTCTGGATTTACATGGTTGTACCCCAAAGACACCAAACAGCTGACACTCAGCAATCTCTTTGGGCTTAAAATTCCCTGAACCTTGCACTCAGATCAAGGGACATGCTTCACTCTGCCACAGTACAGAAATGCGCAGAGGAGAAGGGTATTAAATGGGAATTCAGTGCACCTTTTCATGCTCAGAGCTCAGGGAAAGAGACACATTGGGTCTATAAAAGTGTCTGCCCCCTTCAGAGTTAAAATAACATGCATTTTAAAAAGACAAGCGTTCCTGTACTCATTCTCCCCCTCTAGGAAATCTGGGCGTACACCCAAGATAGTAGCTTTTAAATCAACAAGACTGAGTTTGGAATATAAACAGTTGAAGAGACCAGGAAATGTCACATTAGGTTTCTCCGGATGTCCTGTAGTAACCTTAGGTGAGATTTAAGATAGAGATAGAGATCTGTGAGAATGTCCCATGAGAATGTTTATAACAAGTCTGTGAGAATCTGTTTGCCAGAATGGAGCAGTGATCTAATTCCAGATCAGATTATCTAGATGAGAAACTAAGGGAAAAGAGAGATTAAGGGAAAAGTGAAGAACCCTTGAATCTGTGCATGGGCGCTGTCTGGAACGCCTGGTTTGTGGGCTTGTTGGCTGGAATGGTTATGTGGCAAGGAATTGTGGGGAGGGCAGCTTGCCTGAAATGGGGCCTCTGAGAGGACATGGGGCTGTCGGTTCTCACAGCTGAGCTCAGTTGATTGGGTGGTGAGAGGGAGCACATGCTTATTGGCCTGGGGCTGGTGCCTCGGCGCCACCAGCCTGGGAGGGTTCCTGGGTGGGTTGGAAAGGTGCATGGCTATTGGGTGCTGGAGCTCCAGAGGATTTCATCATTGGAGATCCCCCTGATTGGCTGATTGATTCCTGGCTGTTGGTGGGCTTTTCCCCATGGGAATGGAGCTGTGGTTCTGGGTCTTTGTTCCCCAATGTTCTTTGGTGCTACCTAATGTTGGGGTTCCATCTTCCATTTGCTATCCAGGCTATACATCTATGGGGAGATGTGGAACCATGAAGTTACTTTGCTGGTTTACCTCTATTGTGTGAGTATAGGGTAGACTAGACAGCATTGTTATTTTTTACCTGTGACTTGAACTCCTTGACTTTTGTATTTTTACCTAACCCTAGGGGTGTTTGGTTTAAGGAATTATTTTGCTGCTACATTTTTTGCACTTTTTATTTTAACAAAGCTACCTCTTATTTACCAGTGTGTGTTTCTTTTCAGGGGGAAATTGGCTCTGAATCCAGCACCTTGGCTAATTACCACAGACTACCGTGTAGTTGGGTATTTTGCCTTAAGGCTTCAGGACAAGGAGTACATTCTTGGCGCTTGTCTTTTGAAATCCTTGGCAGATCTATTTCTGGCACTTTGGGTTTCCCCTTGGCCCAGAGTGGGTGGCCAGGTTTAAGGGGTGGTGGCAGTCTACCTACCTTGCAGGGTTGTTGTTGGCTTAACATAGCCCTGGTAAGGGAGGCATAAGATGTTCCTGGCCGGGATCAATTGCCCTGGGCTTGGGAGTTGACACCGGTGGGAACTTGCAAGTTCTTGACATGGCTGGCAGCATTGGGGATTCGAGGCCATACTTTTTTTCCTGGTGAACACACTGTTGAAATAAGTGCATTTGGCAAAATAGAATGCCCCTTTTTTGAAGAAAGACTTCTGTCACAGGGGTTTGTTATTTTGGATAGCTAGAATGGCTAAGACTAGGTCCAAAGCAGCAGCTGAGAAAGCAGTGATGGCAGTGGCAGCCCTCCATTCCTGGAGCCAGAGCTCGGCTTGGAAGGAGACAGGAGTGAATCTTGACAGTGGCTGGTGTTATCAGTTGAAGACAGAATGCAGGTGGGAGAGCCCTCGCAGTCTCATGCCTTGGAAGGTGGAGGTGCCAACAGCAGAGGGAGTTGACCATCATTGGGAAATGCCTCAGATAACTGGCTGGCTGAAATGTGGGACTTTACTAATGTGGGTCAAGGCGAAGGCATTAAGCTCTGCAAAGCTGGCTGAGCCACGAGGAAGAATGGATGAGGGAGTGGAGGGATCCCCGTATGCTGCTGGAACAAATTTTGGGGAATGTGGTACACCGAGCCAGAAACCCCCAACTTCCCATATTAAGGCGAATGGTTGCGTCTACTTTCCTGAGGATGATGACATCACCGCGTCCCAAGATTGACTTCTTTCAATTCTTTCTTGGAATATAAGGGGATGGGACAATAAATTCTATGACACAGAATGGGTATCTTATTTGCAAAAATATAAGATCATCTGCCTCCAGGAAACATGGGCATCCTCTTAGAAAGTTCTGTTCCCCCAAGGATATTGAGCTTTTTCCAGCCCTGCAATTAAATATTGTTCTACAGGTCGAGCCAGTGGCGGACTTTGTACATTTATTTCTGTTGATCTTCTGATAGAAGCGGAGGTTTTGTCCCTCGGCTGTCCACAATATATGCAAGTTGTTAGACTGGAGGATAATCATTTTGGCCCACTTATTTGCATTAACATTTATTTTCCTCCGTGATAGTGGACTCCATTTGGGACCAATTGTCTGATACATTGATGGGGCGCCTATTTCCCTGTAAGAATATAATCTTATGTGGTGATTTTAATGCTAGATTGGGAACTAGCAGCTCCTTGGTTGAGGCCTCTTCGAATCAGGGCCCATGTTTTACACCGGAGTTGGATGCTAGGTTTCTCAGGATACGCAGTCCAACAAACAGGGATGTAGGTTAGCCGAGATAATTAATTTGCTCCAGCTGGAGTGCCTTCATGGCTCCCAGCTGGATATATCCCATGGAGCATATACTTATTTGACCAATAGAGGAGCTAGCGTGATTGATTATATATTTGTTTCAGGGGCTTTATTTTTAGAGGTACTAAGTTTCGATGTAGGCAATAGGGTTGAAAGTGATCACTTTCCTCTTTTGCTGTTCCTTAAGATCCCCCGTTCTCTTTTACCCTCTCATCGGTTTATTCATGAGGGTCACCTGCCAACAGAAAGAAGAATCCGCTGGTCTCCAACCACATATGCTTCAATATCACAATTACTGGTTAGTGCTCCCCTCCAATTATGTAGGCAAAACCTTATAACAGGGAAGAGAGAACCCTTAACTCAATATCAAGACATTATCAATGCTCTGAGACCCTGGTTAACCCAGTCTCCTTCACAGGGACCTATCAATCATCGGGCCAAGAGTTGGTTTGATAAAGAGTGCAAACTGGCCAGGAAATACCTGATGAATTATGCCAGGAGGGCTATTAGAGACCCACTAAATTTTTCCCGGAAGAACTTAATAGTTTTAAGATCAAACTATAAGGCTCTGCTTAAACATAAAAAGGAGTCCTTTGTTAGAACTGGCTGGCAATCTCTGTCACAAGCAGTCAAGGATAAAAACGACAGACGATTTTGGGAGCTGGTTGCCAGAGGGTCTCGCTCTAATTTCCCCCTGACCCCATGTCTGATCCCTGCAAGAGTGTGGTACGATCACTTTGCTGAAAGCCATCAAACTCAGCCGTTAGCCCGAGAGCCCCTCCTCCCACGAAGTGAGCCTTTGCCTCCATTTTGGCCTCCACTCACACCCAGCCACATTAAAGAACTTATTGCTTCCCTCAGTTCTGGGAAGGCACCCGGTGAGGACATGCTGTCCCCTGAAGTTTTTATAAACTTTCCCGATTGGTGGGCACTGGTCCTTGCCAGATTGTTTACCCAAATAAACAATACGGGCATGCTCCCCAATGGGTGGAACCAAAGTATTATTGTTCCAATCTATAAAAAGGGGGAGTGGCAAGATCCAAATAATTATCGCCCTATCAGCTTGTTGGATATTGGAGCCAAACTTTACACCAAATTTCTTTTGCAGAAACTGGAGGACTGGGAGGAGGAAAACCAAATTATCTTTCCAGAACAAGCAGGGTTCAGAAAAGGCCAAAGCACAATAGATCATTGCTCCACTCTTTCCTTTATAGCCAGACAATCAATTAGCGGCCCAACTAAACATCTATACACAGCATTTGTTGTTTTGGCAGCCGCCTTTGATTCTGTAGATAGAGCTAGGCTCTGGGAGAAACTGGCCAAATCTAATATTGATAGACGCCTATTGCTTTTGCTACAGGCACTATATACCGATAACTCTGCTAGAGTTAGGGTGGGTATCAAAGGCTCTCTAACAGACCCTTTCTCAGTCACATCAGGGGTAAAACAGGGCTGTCTTTTGGCCCCTTTTTTATTTAATTTTTATCTAAATGATATTGTCAAAGCTATTTCGGGCCCAGATCTCTTTCCCCCCTCATTGGGTGCTAGGAAAGTAGCGCTACTCCTCTACGCGGATGATATGATTTTATTATCTCTCACCTGCGTCGGACTGAGACGGGGCCTGACAAGACTGGCCAGCTATTGTGATTCCGAAAATCTTCGAGTAAACTGTGCCAAAACCAAGATTATGGTTTTCGGCAAAAGGTCTCCTATTCATAAATGGTCACTCAATGGTCAGTCAATTGAACAATGTAGGACCTTCAAATATCTAGGTGTCCATTTTACCGACTCCCTCTCTTGGAAGAAGCACATTGAATTTACAAAAACGGCCGCCTTGAGAACGTGTGGTTCAATACTCACCTTTTCTCGTTCAGTGGGGGGTAATTTGATCACCCCGGCATTGAAAATCTACCAGAGCAAGGTACTTGCACAGATACTGTATGGGGCCCCGGTTTGGGGATGGAAGGACTCATATCTAGATATATTAGAGTCAATTCAAAATATTTTTTTAAAAAAACTCCTGTTCTTACCATCAAGCACCCCGGCGGCCCTTTTAAGATCAGAGGTAGGCTTTCCTTCCATTAGAGCCAGAATCCATCTGGCCCTACTAAACTACTGGAGGGCCAGCTCACATCCTCCCTCTTCCAAGCCAACCCTAAAAATAGGCGTTGAAATCGCTTTGCTGGACAAGTTTTGGTCTTCTCAACTGGCTAAGATCTGTCATTTATACCATATTCCTCAACAGATTCTATTAGACCAAACCAGCAAGTTAAGCCTCAAGGAGGCCATTTTTCATCATAGTGCTTGGCTTGACAGACTGGCAATAATGAATTCTAAGTTCTCCAAGTGGTATGGCCTTTTCAAATATGATCATTGCAGAGCAAACTATCTGGACCAGATCTCAGTTTTGAAATTACGACAGGCACTTGCAGCTCTCAGGTTCCAGACAATGCCAACTGCATCCTTGTCTGGCCGATATAATAGCACTCCATGGACCTAGCGGTTATGTATCTGTGGAGCCCCTGAGGTGGAAGACCTTTCTCATTTTTTCTTAAAATGTCTACTTTACAAACACTCTCGGGTCAAATTTCTGGATGGGCTTTTGCCTTGTGGAAGCCCAGAGCAGTTAGTTCCTTCTATTGTGTTTCTTCTGTCAGACACTGACCTGGAGATTTCATACCGCGTGGCTCTCTTTGCCCTAGCGGCCTCGAAGCTTCGGGTAAAGTATCTAGCCGACAAGCAGTCGGCCTGACAGCTGCAGTCAAGTACATATTTTAATCCCTGTTTTTTGGTGGGTAACGATAGTGCTTGTATTTATAAATTTGTATAAATTATATGCTTATTTAAATTGCCTCCTGTACTGGCATCTCCTGCTAAGGCCTATGGCCAGGCAGTAAACAATAAACTGAAACTGAAACTAATGTGGGTAAATGTGGGAAAACAAATGAAATTCATGAACTTGCAAATGAAGGCTATGCAGGACCAGGATTGTGAACGTGATCAGCTTGCCTGAGAGGAGCGTGCCCGAATGGAGAGTGACCGAGAAGAACATGCCCAAGAGGAACGTGCCAGGGAGGAATGTGCACAGGGAGAGCATGAATGGGAGCAGGGATGGTCCCAAGATAGCCTTGAGAACATTAATAAAAAGCTGTTCCCAGTTTTTCATCCTGGGGAGGACATTCATGCTTATTTCCAAATTTTTGACTAAGCCTGCAAAGACCAAAGGCTGAACAGGCACCAATGGATGGGTATGCTGAGAACACAGGCTACTGGGGAGTTGCGTGAATTGATGAGAACTGTGACCAGGGAGCAGGCTGATGATTATGATTTCTTTTATGGGCTGGCACGTGAACATTTTGCTTTGTCTGCAGAGGCATGCTGCCATAAGTTTGAGACTTTGCAGAGAAGTAGTAAAGAAAGTTTTTCAGCCCTAGCGTCATGCACGGGAAAAGCTCTGGACTTATGGCTTGAAGCTACAGAGGCAAGGACTGCAGAGCAGAGGTGTGATTTATTTGTTATGGAGAGGTTTTACAAGTTGCTGCCTAGAGACTTGGCTATCTTTGTCAGAGACTAGAGACCAAGGACCCGATGTGATGCGGGTCTTGCGGCAGACAGATTAGCTGCTCACCGAGAATGTGGTGGGGAGAGTCAGTGGCCTTCAAGAAGCCGGGAGCTTTTAAGGGCAGATGGCCCGACAAGGGAGCTGAGGGGAAAAAGAAACCGTGGGCACAGCTGAAGGAAGTGGGGGGGGGAGAGAAGTTGTCTCCTGCTATCCAAGTACCTTCTGCAACTCAACCAGATGTTACCTGTTTTTTCTGCAAAATTATCAGAAAAATAAAAGTATTCTCTTAAACATAAACATTATGAGTTAAGAATCAAATACAAAATACAAACTCCCCAAACAGCATCACTAGTTAATTAATTAAAACAACTATACTAGGAGCTACACCCCCCCAATAATCCCTCCCAAATATGTCCTTAATAGTCCTCCATGTCTAAATCCCACTCTGATTCATTCCCACAACAAACCATACAGATAACTTCTCTCCAGCCAAACCACCATAAGGAACAAACACTTAGCCTACAAAAATACATAGCATCCAACGCAACCACTCCCTCCCCGTCTCTCACCCAGGTAGGGCCATACTCAATACCAGTTCAGTTTCTCATACTGAGTGGTACTGGGCATTTTGATGCATACAAAAACATGACAACCCAGACTCTCACTCTGGGCAGCACATGCACAATTCAACTATAAACCAATAATACAACATCACTATCTCTCTCTCTCTACTGGATAATACATTCAACGGTACAATATTAAAGGGGGTGATACCCTCATGGAGACCCCAAACGTTCTGCATTGCAGCAACCTTCATAGCTTATCTGTGGGCTGGGAGCAGTCAATTAGCTGCAGGTGTTTCCACTCTCCTCCTCTGGAATTAGCAATAGCGTTCTGACTCCCAAAGTCTTCCTGAACAATATTTTTTTCCCACTGCTCACTGGAAGGCAAGCCGTTGATTGGGTCAGAAGGGCCATCCTTGGAAGCATGTTCCACAGTCATGATACCATCACTGAAACGGTCCTGTCTCTTTTGTTCATCCATTTAGCGGATTAGTGGGCTAAACCATTGCTTGTTTTCACACACATAGACTCCACAGGAATGCCAGTACTGTACCAGCATCAACAGGAAGTATATGTGAGACTGGCTTGGAGTAAGACCTATTGAAAATAATCACTTCTGGACTGCACTGTTAAGGAACTGGGGGATAAATTTATTTATTTATTTATTTATTATCATTATTTTTACCCCACCCTTTGCCCAAAACTGGAACTCACGGCGGCTTCCAGATAAAAGCACACATATAATTAAAAACATACAAAAGTCTAGATTAAAATCAAATTAAACTATTTACAGTATTAAAACCATTCATACATACAATTAAAATAACTCAAACTCAGTTTAAAATAATACAATTAGGCAACAGCAATACAGCACCCTTCAAGACCTGTCCTTAACAGCTTTCAGTTCCAAAGGCTTGTTGAAATAAAAAAAGTCTTTGCTTGCCAACGGAAGGACTGCAAAGAGGGGGCCATTCTTGCTTCCCTAGGAAGGGAGTTCCAAAGCCTTGGGGCAGCCACCGAAAAGGCCCTATCTCGCGTCCCCACTAGTCGTGCTTGTGAGGATGTAGGTATTGAGAGAAGGGCCTCTCCTGAGGATCTCAGGGCCCGGGCAGGCTCATATAGGGAGATACGGTCTGACAGATAGCCTGGACCAAAGCCATATAGGGCTTTATAGGTCATCACCAGCACTTTGAATTGTGTCCAGAAACAGAGTGGCAACCAGTGGAGCTTTTGTAACAGGGGAGTCATATGGTCCCTGTAACCAGCCCCAGTTAACATTCTGGCTGCAGCACGTTGCACCAACTGAAGTTTCCAAACAGTCTTCAGCCCCACGTAGAGCGCGTTACAGTAATCTAAACGGGATGTAACTAAGGCATGTGTCACCGTGGCCAGATCAGATGGCTAAATGAATCTAGAAAGAAAATAAATTGTAGACATTGGATCTATTAATTGGGGGGGGGTCATAGCAAGCCACCCACACCACACCACATATAGCCAGTCCCAACAGCCATCAAAAAGGCATTGCCATCAAAAAGGCATTGCCATCAAAAAGGCTAAAGTTGCACCACTCTGCAGTGGTGAGTGTTATTCAGTCAGTTCTGGGACAGGAGAAGGGGGAGGGATAAGGTAGACAGCCCTCTGGAACTGTTTTTATATGCTTGATCCAGCCAGGAGAAACCAAATGGTCCCAGACACAGTTTGGAGAGACTATTAATGTTAATTATGTGAAAGTAAGTGGCTACAGAGACACAGGGTCTGAGATAACATGCCTGGCCCATCATTTGGTGAAGCCTGAACAGATTCTTAAGGGAACTATGTATACTGCCACCCCTTATGGATATCAAGAGCTGGTTGTGGATGTGGCCAGGGTTCACCTTCGTTACCAAGGATGGGAAGATTGGCATAATGTAATTATTCATGATCATCCCCTTTGGCAAGTTTTGATTGGCAATAATGTAGGATTCTGAACATATTTGCATAATTTAATGCCATTACTCTAAGTCCGAGTGGAAAGTTGAGGTGATGAGTGGAGAGCTTAAGTTACAGCCAGGCTGCTGTTCAGCAAAGGAATGCATTCCATAGCAATGCCAGCTGCAGATGCCTCAGAGGGAGACAGCTCTGTGTGTGTAGCTGAGGGGGAAGAGCTGAGCCAAGTGGGCTGTGAAACGGCTGAAGAAGGGCTGCAGTTCTTGTCTGCTACTTCTGAGGAATTCTGGAAAGCTCTGTTTGAGGATGCCAGCATTGAGCAATGCCGTCAGCTTGCTAAGAATGCCCCAGCCTCTCTGTCTAAGACTGTTAAGCTACATTTTTTCTGGGACAGCTGTATTGAGAATTTGTTCCTCAGGGGAGTTTTGTGGATTGGGATCCCACAAAACAGCTGGTTGTGCCAAGTTCTTACAGAGATGCTATGTTGCAGATGGCCCATGATTCTTTCTGGGCTGGCCACATGGGAATGAAATGTACTTTGGCCAGAGTTACCAAGTGTTTTTACTGGTCTCTGGTGGCTAAGACTGTTAAGGACTACTGTCATACTTGTGATGTTTGCCAAAGGGTGGTGTTTCCATGAGATCATCCAAAAGCCCCCCTGCAAGTCTCCCAAATTGTGGCAGCACCATTTTCCAGGATTGGAGTGGACATTTTGGGTCCTTTTCAGCAAACCCGGGGGGGGGGAAGTATTTAATTCTGACCTGTATTGATTATGTTTTTTTTTTTTTTCAATAATTTTTATTCAGATTTTCATAAAACATACAAGACAAAATCATAAAACATTCAAAGACAAAAAACAAAATCAAAAATAGTTAAACAAAAAGAAAAAAAGAAAAAAAAAAAACAAAAATAAAAAATAAAGAGTAAAATATTGACTTCCCATTTGTCAAAGATCAAATCAGTTATAAGTCTATAATATATAACAATCCTGTCTCTTAAGTCATATTATAAAATCACTTTCCTCCAGTAGTTATCTTACTTAATCATCAAATCTCATAAACATTACTTTATTCTTTCCACAAAAAGTCAAAGAGAGGTTTCAATTCTTTAAGAAATATATCTATCAATTTTTTTTTCCAGATAAGCATATCGATTAATCCATCTCATTACTAATTATGATAATCTTATTGTCATAACCATAGTCAAAATAAACATTTCAATTAATCCATCACATCAGAATCTGTTAGGTTCAATAATTTCAGTAGCCATTGTTCTATTATCTCTATTAGTTCCATTTTCCATCTTCCATCTTCAGTAGTCTTGTTAAGTCCAGTAATTTCAATATCCAATCTTCCATTATCAGTATTCCATAATAATCTTGCTGTCAAAGCCATAGTCATATAGTAAGAGTCTGATGGGGATTACCTCTATCCCAAATATTTTCTTGCCATCCATTCTGAATAGGTTGCTGAAATACTGCTGTAAAATCATATCTCTGTTCTTTTTTTCAAAATACACTGGGTCATCTCTTAAAAGTTTTTCCATTGTCACATGGCTGCAGTTAATTCCATAGATTTTCTCTATATTGGGCTCCATCACATCATTCCAGTCCAGAAGATTATCCATGCCATTGATAACTTTATCTCTAGAATCTTCATTCATTTCTTCAGAGATAACATTGAGTTCCAAACAATAGATTTTATTTCTAAAGTCCATAGACTCCAAATCTTGTTCCTGTTCCACGTTGGTTCCAATCTCCGGGATCTCCTCTCTCACAGGGACCCCTATTCCAGTCTCCAGGGTCACCTCTCTCACAGGGACCCCTGTTCCAATCTCCGGGGTCTCCTCTCTCACAGGGACCCCTTCCAGGGTCACCTCTCTCACAGGGACCCTTATATCTTTAATCTCCTGCTTCATTTTACTCAATTCAATTTTCATTATCTCAATCTCATCCATTATTTTCTGAAACATAGTTATTTCCAGATTTTCAGCCACTTTCTTAATTGCCATTTTAAAAGAAAAATATAGGAAAACCACTTCTTATTTCAGCAACAATTGGGTTAATACTCCAAACTTGGTGACATCACAGTATAAACAGAGCAGACAGCCTTATCTCTCCAATAGTTAAGTAAACAAAATGCAGTTCCCAGGATCGAAACAATTAATGGCAATCGTCAAGAAACAGATTCGTCAAAATAAAATAGACCAAAAAGAGAGTAGTCTCAAAACAGTATAATATTTTTCAAAATAAAAATCTGGAATAGAAATCCCTCTTCTGTGTATATCTTTAGAATGCAAATCCAGGACAGCTTTTTGCAACAAAAACAGAGATAAGCTATTAATTAGTGCGTAGCAGAGAGAAGTTATGGCTCCCCAGTGAGATGTCAAAAACTGATCAATCTGGCAAATCTCTTTTAAACAGCAACAATTTAAGTCAAGTAAAAGAAAAATATAGAAAGAAGGGTGCTTGCCTGTTAGTGCGTTCTCTCTTAGAAGATAAGGTGAACGTTCGCTTTATCAGATAGAGCTTGCTGTTAAAAATCCGTCCCACCTTCGTCGGCTGGACCTCGTCCCATAAATTAATGAGATCTGGTCGTCCCAACAAAAATAGGCTTTGAGGTTAATCTCTTCGTTTCTCCCTACCCGGGAGAAGTTTAATCAGTCAAAAAAAAAAGAAAAAACTGACTGATATATCTGAATAAGCTTCTTTTGAGGCAGGAGCCCGTCTTAAAAGCAGGCACAGGCTAAGTCACCCTTCCCGGAAGTCCCTGACCTGTATTGATTATGCTACGTGTTTTGCTGAAGCTGTTCCCCTGTCCAGTATAACAGCCACAAACATTGCATGGGCCCTCTTGGAAATTGTTTCTCATTGGGGGTGGCCTAAGACTATTCTGTCTGACCAAGGCCCTGGGATTGTGGCCAAGGTGACCCAGAAGTTTTGGGAGATTGTTGGCATTGAACACCTTACATCTGTTGCTTCTTGCCACCAAACTAATGGACTGTGTGAGAGACTGAATTTAACTATCAACCACATGTTAAAGGCTTATGTGATGAAGCATCCAGCTGACTGGGACTTAGCTCTGCCTTATTTGATGGTTGCCTATAGGGATGCCCCTCAAGAGAGTTTGGGCTTTTTGTCCTAATCAGTTGGTCTTTGGAAAAGACCTGGTTGGACCTCTTTCCTTATTAAAGGCAGAGTGGGAGGCGAAATTGAAGTCTGTGCCTGTTCCAGTTGTTTCTTACATGCAGAAGTTGTAGAATACTCTGAAGGATGTGTTGGAAGTGGCCCATGAGAACTTGGGGGAGACTAAACAGCAAGAGGCTTTGTATGATTCTCAAGCCAAAGCCCGGCAGTTTGCTGTGGGGAGTGAAGTCCTGGTTCTGAAAGTGTACCAGGCAACAAGTTATCTGTGATCCGAGGAGGCCCCTTAGTGGTGAAAGAAAAGCTAAGCAATACTAATTACTTTCTAGCTTACCCCAACTCTTCCAAGTGGCCTAGAGTGTTTCACGTTAACATGATGAAGCAATATTTATCCAGAAAGAATTTAGTATTGGCCTACACTGCTGCAAAGGAGAATGCAAAGGATTTTGTGGACTTAGTGGCTGAAAGTCAGCAGGAGGGGGGTATTTCTGAAGCCTTCCTGCCTGACAACTTGTCATATGACAAGTGGTCCCAACTGTTTAAAGTATTGTCAGAGTTCCAGGCCATGTTTTCCAGTAGGCCTGGCAGGATTCATTTGCCCACTCATTCTATTATTACTGGGTACCACACACCTATCCAGCTGCAGCCCTATTATGTTACTGGACCACATGCAGAGGAGGTGGAGAAGGAGATCCAGGCTGTGCTGGAGCTTGGAGTTATTGAGCCATCAACTAGCCCCTGGTCTTCACTCATTATTCTGGTGGCCAAGAAGGAGGCTAATGAGGTTCGCTTCTGTGTGGACTATAGAAAGATCAACCAAGTTACTCAAGTGGATCCTTATCCTTTGCCTAGGATGGATCATTTGATCAAGTGTTTGGGAGCTGCCAAGTATATAACTACTCTGAAATTGCCCAAGGTTTATTGGCAGGCGCCTCTGGAAAACCACTGAAGGAGAAGGAGCAATGTTCTCTTTGTCTCCTGTCCTCTCACATGAGGGGCAATGTCCAGACATGGTCATTGCAGCCTCCAACTTATTTAGCTAAATAGAAGTGCACCTTCCCTATCCAGTATGTATTTCTATTAATAACATGATTTTTTCTTATTTTGAAACCAAGTCTGAGTGATTTAAAGCTAGGTAAAAGCTTGCTCTCTCTCAGGTAAAATCACACCCATGCAGCACAGAATGCTGAGCAAGTTAAATTAAGCTAAACTCTGCTTATTTACTAAATTTACCAGCAATTTGGTGCATGGGACAGTGTTAATTAGCTGCTGCTGTGTAGAGGCTGGCAAACTGGACTCTACCCAACCTGAGGGTATGTTTCAGGTTGAGGAGAGAGAAGCCAGGCATGCTGCAGGCAGTGGGCGACCAGTGATAGGCCAATGCCAGTAGGGGTCACCTCAAAGGTCACAGGAGACTTCCCCATCATCCTTGGCCATTGGCCATGCTTGCTAGGGCTGATGGGATTTGTAGTATAGCAAAAGGATCCCCATACCTTGCACAGAGTCAATGAGATTTGTACATGCAATTGTAACTCAGCAACCATTAGGCTGGTAGTAAAACCCAGTAATTTTGGGTTTGTTTGTTTTAAAAAATCCAACCTTATTTTTTTTTTCTTTTGTTGGAAAGCCTCGCCCGGTTCTAAATCAACTTGGCTACCTAAAAAATCTTCAGTGTGTGAAGCACCTCTCAATAAGGCAGTATTTCCAGAGATGACATGGTTCAAAAAGTATGAAGGATTAACCCTACCAAAGGATTAAAATACTGCAATGTTTCTAAATAAATATGTCAGTGCTGATATTGATGCTGTTTCCTTGATTTGTAGGATTTCCAGTGTCCCCATTCTCGTTAATCATTCTTGCTCAATGCAATAATTTACCCACTTACACTAATCCCTTCTTTATCCTCCCAGCCTGAGCAGGAAGCATAGAGCGCTTACAGTTGTCGCTGTGGAACACACTGTGATTGTCTGTAGGAAGTAACAATGGTTGCACTTCAGAAATGTTCTTTAGGAGGCTAGAGTGGTTACATGACCAAAAACTGTCCTTTATCATGAGGACTAGAAACAGCTCTTTGGGTTTAAAATTTAATTTCTTTCCCAAGATTCATAAGATATGGAAAGAAGTCCAAGTCTCTTCAAGAAGTCTGTTGCTCAGAGCAACCTGATTTGAAAATGGCTGGATTATCAGAACATCAGAACCTGCCTTTTTCCGAGTCAGACCATTGGTCCATTTGCTCAGTATTGTCTATACTGACTGGCAGGAGCTCTCCAGGGTTTCATGCAAGGGACATTCCAGCCCTACCTGGAGATGCTGGGAATTATGCTTTGGGTTCTCTGGCTGTGTATATATCGTAGCTTTTTAGAGAAGTGGAACTGGTATCCCAGTATCATTACTTCCTGTTGTACACATGCACATTTTTGTGGGGGGCTTGCCATGGTCTCTGGGCAAACTAGTCCTAGAGTTCTGTAGCACTTGAAGTTGTGCTTTGGAAAAATAGCTGACAGAAGCATGACTGATGTTGCTGTAGCGCAGCAGGCATGTATGCTGTGGTGTGACTGCCCTGGACACTTGGAGGATACTGTCCATGGTGACTAACATGCTTTTCCCTCCCCATGTCTGGACCACATTTGGACAGGTTTTCCTAACAGAGTCCTGGGAAGATTTAGTAATGGAGGAAAAGTGCTTCTCCAGTCCTGCTCAGTCACCATGGGCGACGCTGTCATCAGGCAGAGTGAGGTGACTGTCTCAGGCAGTCGATGCTGGGAGGAGGAGAGATGTGGTGGCCCCTTAAGCATACCTGCCAACCCCCTCTGCTGTTGCTCTCTGCTGGAGAACAAAACTGTTGGTCCCCTGCAGATTGTCCTGCTCCCTCCCCCCCACATTATTCTGCTGTCTTCAGACGCAGTGAAGAGCACTGTTCCACGCCACTAGTAACGTAAAGTTCAACCGCCAGTCCAGTTGGCTTCTGTACATAAAATGCAGTGGGGCAACATCTTGTCTTTAGCTCAGGGAGCACAATGTCATGGGCTGGCCCTGCCAGTCAGTTTTCCAAGGAGTCTTTAAACTGTGAAAGGGGCAGAGCCTCTAACAGCTTAAGACTTTCCTCTTCTCCCAGGCATTTTAGCATGTGTTTTTAAATTGCTTTTTAAAATGAGTTTTTAAATTTGTATATTTGTTTTTAATGTTTTTAATTGTTGTAAACCACCCAGACATCTTCGGCTATGGGCGGTATACAAATGCAACAAACAAACAAACAAACACAATGTCTTGGATGGAGGAATGAAAATAGGGCCTGGGGATGCGTGCTGTGAGAAGAACACATCATTTGAGCCAAATCACATCCCTCCAAGTCTCTCTTACACCGCAGAGAAGGAGCTAAATATATTCCCTATCCTGTATTGTCCTGCTCAAGTGTGGGACTGAATGAGCAGCTTCCTACCCACTTAAGCAGAGAGCTGCACATCTAGCCCCAGAGCTCAGTAGTCTCTCATTATAGCTCTACAAAGGTGAGAATTTTCCAGCTGTTTGCCTCCCCCACAATTCCTTGTGGGCATATCACTTGTATGATATGTTTTCCATTTACTGTGGAAATGTTCTCTCACTCCCCATAGCAGTTTTTGCTACTGTTGAGATAAATGCCATGGTGTTTAAACGTTTAACATACCCTGGGTGGGAATAAATTACAATGGTGGCATATCAACATGTTGTGATTTTGGATTTGAAAAGTATATGAAGCGTCAGGTGTAGAAAGTAAGCAGGGGGTAAAAATGTAGCCCCCTAGCTAGAATGCAGTGTCTCAGATTTTCAGTGTAGTTTCAGCTTCACAATCTAAAAATAGTTTTTCTTTCTTTAAATGAATATTCCCCCAAATTCCAAAAGCATCTTTCATTTACCTAGACAACTTTCTATCTATATCCAAATCAAATAGCATAAATACCTTGGCTGTCTGGATGGTTTTTCTGTTTATAGTTGCAAATATTATGGCATTTCTTCTCGGGTTATATATTCAATTAAAATGAACTGTAGGATGCAATACAAAAGGAAAAAAAGAACAAAAATACTGAGCATATTGTAAAGACCAGAGTGTTTCTCTTTCTCAATATCTTGTATTTAAACGTTTTGTCAATTTGACCTAAAATTCAGAAATGTAATGTCATAATAAGACCCTCCGTGGCGCAGAGTGGTAAGCGGTGGTAATGCAGCTGAAGCTCTGCTCATGGCCAGAGTTCGATTCCAACGGAAGGAGGAAGTCGAATCTCCAGTAAAAGTGGTCGAGGTCCACTCAGCCTTCTATCCATCCTTGGTCAGTAAAATGAGTACCTGGCATACGCTGGGGGGTAAAGAAAGGCTGGGGAAGGAACTGGCAATCCCACCCATATATATGGTCTGCCTAGTAAACATTGCAAGATGTCACCCTAAGAGTCGGAAACGACTCACACTACAAGTGTGGGGACACCTTTACTTTTAATGTCATAATAATATAATAATAGTTGCTATTGCTCTTGACCCTTTCCCTTCTTGGCTTATTAAAGCTTGCCGAGGGGGTTTGACTGAGTGGATCCATGGTGTGGTCAATGCATCATTGTGGGAGGGAGTGGTTCCAGCTGCCCTGAAAGAAGCGGTGATCCGACTGCTCCTGAAAAAGCCTAACCTGGACCCATTGGTCTGCGACAATTACTGACCAGTTGCAAATACCCCCTTCTTAGGGAAGGTGATTGAGAGGATTTGGCACAGCAATTTCAGGTACTCTTGGATGAAACAGATTATCTTGACCCATTCCAGTCTGGGTTCAGGCCTGGTTATGGGACTGAATCAGCCTTGGTCGCCCTGACGGATGACCTTTGTTGTGAGAAGGACAAGGGGAGTGCCACCCTGTTACTCTTACTTGATCTCTCAGCTGGCTTTTGATACCATTGACCATGGTATTCTTCTGGGCCAACTTGGTGAGTTGGGTATCAGAGGCGCTGTTTTACAGTGGTTCCAATCCTATCTCCAAGGTGTTTTCAGAGAATAGTATTGGGTGATTGTCTTTCGACCCCCTGGCAGTTGTGCTGTGGGGTACTGAAGGGTACCATCTTGTTCCCCATGCTGTTTAACATCTATATGAAGCCCTTGGGAGCAGTCATCAGGAGATTTGGGGCAAGGTGTCAGCTGTAAGCTGATGATACCCAGCTCTATTTCTCTGTAACATCTGAGGAGAGGCCATGCAAGCCCTGGGCTGGCGCCTGGACTTGGTGGTGGTCTGGATGAGGGCCAATAAACTGAGTCTGAATCCTAGCAAGTCGGAGGCGCTGTGGTTGGTGGTTCCCGAGTTCAGATAATTAGTCAGTTGCCTGCTTTGGATGAGGTTGTACTCCCTCTGAAAGAGCAGGTCCGTAGTCTGGGGGTGCTCCTGGATCCATCTTTGTCACTAGAGGCCCAGATGACCTCAGTGGCTAGGAGTGCTTTTTACCAGCTTCAGCTGGTAAGACAGCTGTGGCCGTTTCTGGACTGGGATAGCCTGACCACTGTTGTCCATGCACTGGCTGGTCCAACCTTGAGGTTGGTCCAGAAGCTGTAGCTGATGCAAAATGCGGCGGCGAGACTGCTCACTGGAGCAGGGTATTGCCAACATGTCACCCCACTGCTGAAAGAATTGCACTGGCTGCCCATTTGCTATTGGGCCAAGTTCAAGCTTCTAGTCTTGGTGTACAAAGCCCTATACAGCTTGGGACCAGGATACCTGAAAGACTGTCTTATCCCTTATATACCTAGCTGATCACTGTGCTATGCAGGTGAGGGCCTCTTGCAGATACTATCTTATCAGGAGGTCCATTCGGCACAACATAGGAGACAGACCTTTAGTGTGGTGGCACCTACCTTGTGGAATTCCCTCCCCTTAAATATTAGACAGGCGTCATCTCTGTTATCTTTTTGGTACCTATTGAAGACCGTCCTCTTTCAACAAGCCTTTTAAGTAGAGATCTTATCCCAGTCTGCATCTGTGTTGCTTTTTAATATGTTTTTAAACCTTTTTTTAAAAAGCAATATGTTTTTAACCTTTTTTTATGTCTTGAAAGCTTTTTAAAAATGTTTTTAAAGATGTTTGTTTTAATTCTGGAAAGAAGGTCAAGATATAAATCAAATAATAAATAAATAACTAAATATTACATGTAGTGCAATAGCAATGTGCTCTCCAGGAAGCTGAAGATTATACTTTAAAGTGGGGAGAAAAAAAGTAGGTGGGGGAGAGAAAGTATGTGAATATTAGCCTTTTTCATGATGAGATGATTGTAACCACTAGAGGGCAGCAGAATCTCAGGAATATAAATATGTCATTACATTTCTAAATTGCAGACATCAGCTTGTAATTTGTTTAAAGTATGCTTGGAACTATTTAGCCTTCTGTCATGCAGCCCAAGGTGCAGGACAGGAAAGCACCTTGCAACTTGCCAAAGACATTTGCTTGTTAACTGATTTATTTATTGATGACCCAATGTCCTGCCTTCCGAGAAGGAGCAGTCACCCCCTGTGTTCTGATGACCTTGTCAGAGAATTAAGGAGAGAATAAGACTGGCCTTTGATAAAGTGGTAGATGGAAAGCATGGGCATATGCAAATAAAACAACACATAGGTCAAGAGTTTGCCAAATAGTTGCTACAATAATTTTTGAAAGAGTTTAGCAGAAATCATTAGGGCTAGAATGTCAAAAGAGATCAGTTGCTCTTCTCTCCTTCATCTTCCACATTTTGTAGAATTTTGAAAACTAGGGTACGAAACAATGAAGTTCCCCTTATATTTATTTATGTTACTATCTATGTTACCTTCCTCTTTCAACAAGCCTTTTAAGTAGAAACCTTATCCCAGTCTGCATCTGTATAGAATTGCTGTGTAGGAATTGCATCAGATTAAGACACATTTATTTCCCCAAGTTTATAATTTTGGTGGATGTAAGAAACTGATTGTTGCTGGATTATCTGAATTTCTGGTTTCTGTTTTTTATATTTTGTTTTGATATTTGTTTTATTTTGTGGGTTTTATGGTTGCCGTATTGATTTGTGTATTTTAATGTGTTGTTCTATACCACTCTGGAAACCTTCAGTTTGAAGGACAGAATACAAATTTAACAAATAATATTAAGTCACACAGCTGTTAATAATAAATGCAATGGCCGGCAGGCACATAGGCAGTCAGTGTCCATTCAGACTGATCTTCAAACTAATACATGAGACCCAGGGACACAGTGTTTTGATAAATTTAATTTCAAGACTGGCTTTTTCTAAAGCAATTTAAGAGGAAATTTGCACTTGAACATACATGTTTCTCCTAATCTATGTTCTTAATCTAAGAACCATAGAGAGGTCTTTAGTTGGTGTAAAATAAAGTGTGGCTCAGTCTTCGGGTTTACTCCCTGGATGCAGTTATTAACTTCCTCAAGGACTGGAGTACATTCTCCGGTAAATGATGACCCTGAGACACCCATTGCTTGTTGCGTGTCATTTTGTGTATATATCTATGTGCGCTAGAATTATTCTATTGCAATTCCATGCCTCTTTTAACTTTTCTAACATTATATGATTGTCCATTTCTCTCTTTCACAGGCCCATACATTTTGACCATTGCTGTTTTCACACTTACTGGAACAGTGGTGCTGGTTCTGATCGTTGCTTTGCTGCTACTTTGGTACAATTGTCTTTTCCTCTTTCTCTGTCCTTCCTCAGTGCTAAGTCCACAAATCCTTTCTGAAATTTGCATTTTTGAAGCCTCCCCTCTATAAAGGCTATCCAGGACAAATGAATTAGATTACTTAAGTTCCAGCATTCCTTGCACTGCTAACTGATCAAGTCCCTTGTGGTAGATTCAGAGCTTGGAAGATTACTTTTAAAAAGTAATAAATTACAGTTACAATTACTTGGCCCCAAAAAAGTAGTAATTACCGTTACAATTACAATTGCTCTGAAAGTAACTGATTACTTTACTTTTTCTCAAAAGTAATCACTACAATTACATTTCAGTTACTTTTTAAAAAAACTCCTACAAGGTGCTGGCCTTGGCTGCTGCACATCTAAGAAGCCTAAAACAATATTAAAAATAAACACACACACACACAGGGGGTAGTAGAATAAAAAAAATTATCCATAAGATTAACATAATGGCATAACAGAAACTCACATCCCCCCAAGCAATGAAGATACCCCAACTCTTGAAATCAAATTTTACACTTGAAATGCTTTTATAATATGTTTCTGTTATGTCTCAAAAGAACAAGATGCTCAAAGAGCATGTCAGACAAGGAATGTCTTTTTACAGTCATTACGTTGCCACCAGTACTGAACAGGCGTTCTGCTGCGGCGCTTGAAGGCATGCCTGTGTTGTGCTGCAAAAAACACCGCAGCACACGTGGAAAGCCATGGAGTGATGACACTTCCCTGCTGGGAGACCTCAGGTACCTCACCAGTTCCTCCTCAGCAGTGTCCACTGCTGACTTCTTGCCCTGGGGCAGAAAGTTAAAGAAGTCATCTGCTAAGTCATCTCCTTCCTGGTCTTTATCTGAAGACTGATCACTGTCCTCATTAAGTACACCCATCTTTATTTCAGCTTTCAACAAGGCTTCCATTGTGTATCTAAGAAAGAGAGAGGATATGTTAACACATATATGTTAGGAAACCATCATCTGCTCTTCATTTCCTGATGCTTGTCATGTCCCCTGGTTCAGGGTCCAGCCTGAGCCTGTGGATGATGACATGGAAGGTAGGAAGGTGACCAAGTCACCACACTCATGGGGCAGCACAGCAGACCCTTAAGGATTACCTGCAGCAACCCAAGGTTGTGATGAGGAGCCCCAGGAAGAAAAGGCCCAGCCCCTGCCTACCACCTTAAGCCCTCTGATGCCTCCCTTGAGACAACATTTCCCTTGGAGTAATCCACCCAAAGGGCTTCCCTAATGTTCTTACTTGTTGGTATGGGTGGTGGCCTGACACGATTCCAGCCGATCTAGTTTGAAGCGAGGGTGTACACAGGCTGCCAGAAGAAGCAGATCCCTGCCAGATCCCCACATCTCAAGGGTTGTCTGCTGCTGCTTCAGCATTTTGGGAGGAGGGGTGTCATGCATTGGTTCAGGAAGGCCACGTCTCCTTGCCTTTATTGCTTCTTCAATTGCTCTCAGCTTCTCAGGGTGTGCCCTCTGAGGAAGAAGAACAAAGCATGAATCCAAGAACAAATGGAAGAGGAACTTCACAATTTAAACATAAATAGACAATGGACACTCTTTGAGGACCAGCATGACAAAGGCTTACCTCAAAATGTTTCTTCACATTGGATGAGGGGGAAACAGCTGATCTCAGATTTTTGATCCTTGGAAAGCAGTAATTGCATCGTACAACAACATTTTTCCCACTCTGGCTCACAAATGTACAAGCTTTCTCAAAGCCAAACCATGGTACTTGCTGTTCTGCAGATGTGGCTGTGGGCAACTGGCACTGCTTCATGCCCTCCTCCTCCTCGTGCACAGGGCCTCCTTTCTGAACCTCACTTTCTACTTTTGCCTCCTCAGGATCAACAAGCTGTGACTCAAGTGGCCGCACTAACTGACTGCTGCTCTCAGCAGCAAAACCTGCAACAGGCGTCTCTGTAATAAACAAGAGATAATGCTCCTATATGGGTGAACTTCAGCTGTGATGTGCCCCCATCTCTTCCCCATGCTGCAAGATCCCCCAGTCAGAGTGGAAGTAAGCAGGTCGATAGCACAATTAAAAGAGATCCTATTTGCTCACTGAATAACCCTGCCTGGGCCAGTCTAACCTACTATCTCACAGGGTTGTTGTGAGAACAAAATGAGACTAGGGTTCAAATCCCCACATAGCCATGAAGCTCACTGAGTGACCTTGGGCCAGTCACTGCCTCTCAGCCTCATGAAAACCCTATTCATAGGGTCACCATAAGTTGGAATCAACTTGAAGGCGGTACATATATTTTTTATTTTGAATATGATGATTATGATAATAAATATGCAGCATTTCAAATTAATTCTGTATGAGAAGCATTCCATGCCAAGCTTGGAAAACCAAGGATGAGGTATAAAATGTAGACAAAAATACTTTTGACAAAATGCCGTTTATCTTTTATATATATGAGCCTGGGTAGGGAACATTTAATCTAGCCTACTTGCTTTCAGCAAGAAGGGTTAAGTGCCTTCAGGCTAGGGCAGTCACCAGAAGGCCACAGCAGACACAAAGGAGCCTAGTGTTGTGGAGATGTTAGATGGGAGCTTTGGGGAGTAAAGATGGAGGCTCCTGGAGGCTGCAATTCTAAACACACTTACTAAGGGATTAAGCCCCATAGAACTCAACAGGACTGACTTCTAAGTAGATATAGTTTGGACTGTGCTGTTGGTAAACCTTGACTAGGGTTCTTCTGCAAAGACATCCATATCCAAGCAGGGTTGGCAACCCCCTGCCTGGAATACCCTGCCCTTATCTTTTAATGTGGCTGCTCCAAATGTTTTTACAGATTTGACCCTTTACTTCAGAAAGAGGTCTGAAAAATGAGTAAGAGTAAGAAGTATCTTTTAAAATTGTTCTTTTCAATTCACTCTTGAATGAACATCATACCTAGGGCAGATCCACACCATTCCTTTAAAGCACATTCAACACCCATTTGAAGCACATGAATCCCACCACAGAATCATGGGAACTGCAGTTTGTTAAGAGTGGTGAGACCTATAACTGTGAGGGGGAAATGACACTTCCCAGGATTCTTTAGGGGAAGTCATGCGCTTTAAATGCGAGTTGGATGTGCTTTACACATATTGTGTGAATCCGCTTAATAAATTTTGCCTGCATGTAAATTGTTCTAATTAATTTTTCAAAATGAAAATAAGCTATAAAGTGTAGTGGGTGACCATGGGCTACTCACCATTTCTCAGCCTATCTGCCCCTCAGGATGAAAACAATGGAGAACCATGACTACCCCAAGGCATACTTAAAATGTAAAGGAAGTATTGTACAACCATAGTATGCAATTGGATACTTATAGGGACACAGCATGACAAAACTGGGTGGAAGTAAAAGTTCTACACTTAGGAAAAAGAAACCAAATGCACAGTTATAAGATGGGGGATACTTGGCTCAGCAGTACGACATGCAAGAAGGATCTTGGAATTGTTGTTGATCACAAGCTGAATATGAGCCAACAGTGTGATGTGGCTGCAAAAAAGGCAAATGCTATATCAGGCTGCATTAACAGAAGTATAGTTTCCAAATCATGTGAAGTATTAGTTCCCCTCTATTCAGCACTGGTTAGGCCTCATCTTGAGTGCTGTGTCCAGTTCTGGTCTCTGCACTTCAAGAAGGATGCAGACAAACTGGAACAGGTTCAGAGGAGGGCAACAAGGATGATCAGGGGACTGGAAACAACGCCCTATGAGGAGAGACTGAAGGAACTGGGCATATTTAACCTGGAGAAGAGAAGACTGAGGGGAGATATGATAGCACTCTTCAAGTATTTGAAAGGTTGCCACACAGAGGAGGGCCGGGATCTCTTCTCAATGATCCCAGAGTGCAGGACACTGAATAATGGGCTCAAGTTGCAAGAAGCCAGATTTTGACTGGACATCAGGAAAAGCTTCCTAACTGTTAGAGCCATACAACAATGGAACTAATTACCAGAGAGGTAGTGGGATCTCCGACACTGGAGGCATTCAAGAGGCAGCTGGGCAGCCATCTGTCGGGAATGCTTTGATTTGGATTCCTGCATTGAGCAGGGGGTTGGACTTGATGGCCTTATAAGCCCCTTCCAACTCTACTATTCTATGATTCTATGAAAATATTTATATAAGCATGACTATCAAATATGTTTATTTATATAACCTGTAAAGATATTTGTAGTGCAATCCTATGTTTGTTTACTCAGAAGCAAGTCCCAATGTATTCAATGGGGCTTACTCAACCAGGGAAAACTGCAGCCTCAAGTGATAAGGAACTTGTTCTTTTAACAAGTCCTTTAAGTTGAGAGCTTATCCCAGTCTGCGTCTGTGTTGAAATTGCTTTTTAATATGTTTTTAAATTTTTTCTTAAAAAAAATGTTTTTAAAGCTTTTAAAAATGTTTTTAAAGATGTTTTGTTTTAATATATTTTAAAGTCTGTTTTTATGATTTTTAAAGTGTTTTTAGTGCTTTTGTTTGCTGCCCTGGGCTCCTACTGGAAGGGTGGGATATAAATAAAATAATAAAAATAAATAAATAAACTTCATTCATTTTTTTAAAAAATGAGTATTAGTTTCCTACATAATAAAAACTGTGATAAACCCTGCCTAATTTCTTTAAAAGTAGGGTTGGAGGGAGAGAGATTTACAACACAAACACAAGTCTGCACTTTACTCACAATCATGAAAGGGCGGGGTTGAAGCCAGAGCTTTGAAAAGTTACTTTAAACTACAACTCCCATCAGCCCCAGCCAGCATGGCCACTGGATTGGGCTGATGGGAGTTGTAGCTAGAGCATGATCTGTTTAAAAAAAAGTTGTGCAGGGGGGGTTTACGTTTTGGTGTATATCTCGGGAATTAGACCACCTAGAAACTTTTTTTAAAAAAATTGAAGCGGAGAGTCCAGAGAGTAAGGGGTGGTAGCCAGAGAGCCGGAGCACCCCCCCCAAACCCAGAGACTCCAGCCGAAAACACACACACCGGGGCACACACACACACAAATCATCGTCACTCACCTCCACAGCTCTTCGCCATTCTGCCTTCCTTGCCCTGGCTTTTTCCTCCGGCGTCCATTTTTTCCTCTCAGAGTCAGCTAGCAGGCTCCCCCTGCCTATTCATCTCTTCTATCGTGCCTCCTAACACAGATCACGAGGGAAGAGACAGTCTGCGCAGAGGTCCAATCAGTGTGAGGCACATATCTTGTGTTAACCAATCACAGCCAGGAGCTGACTTCCCCTTGTTCCCGCCCCCAAGTAACGTCCAACCTAACGTGGAAACGTTAAAGTTGAAGCTGAAAAGTAGGGAAATTACTATTCGTTCCGTTACTAGCCAAATGTAATGGAATTACCCACTCGTTATTTAAAATTGTAACGAATTAAAAGTAACTCGTTAAAAATAACGAGTTACTTCCAAGCTCTGGGTAGATTTTCTGCCCATGCCTAACCATGTCCTTCTTTTTCCACCTACCTGACCAGAAGGGTTCCTTCTCACTCTTTCCTTCCCCCTACACCTCACACACTTTGGCAGATACTCTTCAATAATGGATTCTCTTCACTCTATCTTTGAGAAGTAGCAGCTTAGTCAATAGGACTTTTGATACTGGCTTCAGTGTAAACATGAGTCAGATTTGTGTGTGGTCAATGCACACTTTAAAGTTACGTCTAAAAAGACTGCTTTTGACTTGAATCAAAGAAAGGACAATATTTATATTCATTCATTATGTGATAAGTAGCTTCTGAAGTCCTTAACCTGTCCTATCTATCCATGAGTAGTTCTAATTCCAGGTTCAAATGCTTCAAGAATCACTGCAATTGTACATGTGTTTTTGTCATACAGGAAATATAAAAGAGCCAATGAACTCCGGCTGAAGAGATGATCCCACATTCCACCAGACAAGATCCTACCTTTGGAGACTAATGAGACAAGCCATGTCAGTCTGAAGGTAGGAGGCAGCAGCCATCTATGGCACCAGCTCCCCTTCACAATTCAAATGGTACTAGGTGTCTCCTGCACACTGTATGGGCTGCGGCAGTGTAGCGGCAAATTCAGAAGTGCAGGGTCCCTTTATGACAATCACAGCCATGCCCTCTCATAGCTGCACCCCCTTCTAAGACTATACAACCTTCTATGAACATGAAAGGGGAGTGTTAGCTACTGAGAAGAGCCTTCTCAGTGAATGACTCAAGTCCTTTCATTGATTGGCTTCAATCAGCAGGAAAGCACAAGAAAGCATGTTAGAAGACTCTTCTCAGTAACCAACACACTCCCTGTTCCTTCTTATTGGCTCATAGGATAATAGAGACAAAGGGACCCTGCTGGGACCCTGCTCTCAAAAAAGTAAGGGGTCTAAGACACACACACCCCGAGACCTTGGACAACTACACCCCTGATGGGCTGTGATGATGGAACCATAGATGCTATCTGTAAAACCATTTTGTGATATCCTAATTTCTGAACTAAAGCAATTACCCTGTAGTAGGCCCATGTAAATAGTACTATATAAGTTGATATAATTAGAATGTTTTGCCCCCTTCAGAGCTGAAATAAAAAGTGCTTTGAAAAGACAAGCGTTCCTGTACCCATTCTCTCCCTCCAGGAAGTCTGGGCTACAGCCAAGATTGTAGTTTTTAAATCAACACGTCTGGGCCTACTCTTAAGCACTGAAGAGACCAGGGAGAACACTTCATTAGGTTTCTCTGGATGACCCGTAGTAACCTTAGATGAGATCTGAGATAAAGTTCTATGAGAACGGAAAGGTGACTGTGAGAATGTCCCATCAGAACATTTATGAGAAGTCTGTAAGAAATTGTTTGTAAGAAAAGACTGTGGGAACGGAAAGATGATGCAATTTCAGATCAGATTATCTAGATGATAGACTATAAAAGACAGATCACAAATGCAATTTTTATCAGTCCTTATGGACTGGTCATGCTGCTGCCAGTTTGCCTAATTATTAAGTCTTATCAGAGCCCCCATAGGTGAGATTTAAATTGTCATTTTTTCTATCTAAATGTTAAGAAATCTAGACTGTAGAAGAATATATTATATTATTTAATAACCTTTGGTTTTGTGTTGCATGATTAATTCTGATTTATTCATATGACCAGACTATGTATGCTAATATATACTCATATAGAAATGTGTAGTCAATAAAAAGCATAACCTCCTTCTGCTGCAGAACTCCATTCTTTTTTACCCTGATTTATCCCTAGTCCTGAGATGAATCTCTGGTGGGAGTTTCCTCTTTAAGTCTGCTGATTTAAATTTATTGCTGGAGCAACGACACAAGCCTAGGTGAAGTGCAGTTGCTACATACCAGGATTCTGAACAGCTCTAGGCTTAAGGGAAAAGTGAAGAACCCTTGAATCTGTGCATGGGTGTGTGAGAGGTAGTTCAAACTATTTCAATCCAGTCGACAGTGTAATCCCATGGGAGCAGGTAAAGAAGAGCCCATGGTGGAAGAACTGCCAAATCTCATTGGCGATCACTTGTGGCCAAGTAAGATTGTCTTCCAAGATAAGGTCTTTAACGGTGGGTCCGTAAGTGACCGTGGAGGCCAATTCTGGATCCACACAGCCTCCCACAGTGAGGACATACGTTTCCAGATAGAAGATGGTCACGATGAGGATTTGCTTGACGTGCCTTCCGCTTAGCTCGTTTGTCCCTTTCGCCCTGTACTCGTGCTTCTTCAAAGTCCATAGCACCTTTGATAATGGCCGACCTCCAATTGGGACGCTCATGGGCCAAGGCTTCCCAGTTCTCAATGCTTATGTTACATTTTTTTAGATTAGCTTTGAGAACATCTTTAAACCTCTTTTGCTGTCCACCGATATTCCGTTTTCCATCCTTAAGTTGGGAGTGAAGTAGCTGCTTTGGAAGACGGTGATCAGGCATTCAAATAACATGGCCAGTCCAGCAAAGTTGATGTTGGAGGATCATTGTTTCAACACTGGTGGTCTTTGCTTCTTCCAATATGCTAACATTAGTCTGTCTATCTTCCCAAGTAATTTGCAGAATTTTCAGGAGGCAGCATTGGTGGAATCTTTCAAGAAGTTGGGAGAGGCTTTTATAGATGGTCCATGTTTCACAGGCGTACAGTAAGGTTGGTAGTACAACAGCTTTGTAAATAAGCATTTTTGTCTCCCTGCGAATATCCCGATCCTCGAACACTCTATGCTTCATTTGGGAGAATGCGGCACTTGCAGAGCTCAGACGATGCTGAATTTCAGCATCAATGTCAGCTTTTACAGAGAGATGGCTGCCAAGATAAGAAAAGTGATCGACATTCTCCAACATCGCACCATTAAACTGGATTGATGGTGCTACAGAGGGATTGGTTCGCACTTGCTGATGAAGCACTTTGGTTTTTTTGATGTTAAGTGAGAGGCCAAGCTTTTCATATGCTTCAGAAGGATAGTCCAGAGAGCAGTTCAATTTACAGTATCAAAGGCCTTAGTCAGATCAATAAACGCCATGTACAGAGGTCGGTTTTGCTCCCTGCATTTTTCTTGAAGCTGTCGTGCAGTGAAGATCATGTCCACTGTCCCCCTGGAAGGGCGGAAACCATTTTGGGATTCAGGGAGGATGTCTTCTGAGATAGGTAGGAGGCGATTTTTGAGGATCCTTGCAAGGATTTTACCTGCGGTAGCAAGAAGACAAATGCCTCAGTAGTTCCCACGATCTGTTCTATCACCCTTTTTGAAAAGAGTGATAATAATGGCATCCCTAAAGTCTTCCGGGATCTCCTCTCTCATCCAGATTTTTTCAATGAATTTATGAAGTTGTTGTGTAAGTTCAGACCTACCTTGTTTAAAGACTTCAACAGGAATCCCATCAGGTCCACTAGCTTTGTTATTTTTCATTTGATTAATGGCTTTACTGACTTCATCCAAATTAGGGGATACTGCAAGCTCATCTCTAATTTGTTGTTGTGGGATTTGCGAGAAGACCTCATCAGCCACACTAGAGTTATGATTAAGGAGGTTGTGGTAATGCTCTTTCCAATGCAGTGCAATAGACTCTGTCTTTAGAAGTTTGGTACCATCTATTAAACGTAAGGGATTTGTACCATAATTTGTTGGTCCATAGATGGCCTTTGTGGCATTAAAAAAAGCCCCGTGCATCATGAGCATCTGCAAAATGCTGGATTTCTTGAGCTTTCTTTATCCACCAGGCATTCTTAAGTTCTCTAGTTCGTCTTTGGAGCTCAGTGATTGCACTGGCATAGGGCTTTTTCTTAGCAGCACAGTTAATGTCTTTTTGCCATATCTGGAAGGCTTTCCTTTTCTTGTCAATGATATGTTCAATCTCACTATCATTCTCATCAAACCAGTCCTGATGTTTCTTAGTTTGGTATCCAATAGTTTGTTCACATGCTGCAATAATGGAAGTCTTCAGCTTAATCCAGTGTTCCTCAACGTTTTCAGGGAGTTCCGTAGGTAGATGTTTCTTGAGAGTTGTTTGAAAGCAAGCTCACTTAATAGGATCATGAAGGGCGTGGGTGTTCAATTTACACCTTGTTTTTTTTCCTTGGAGCCTACATTGAGGAACAATATTAATGCCCATAGTGGACTGAATTAATCGGTGATCTGTCCAGCAGTCATTGGCACTCATCATGGCCCTGGTGAGGAGTACATCACAACAATCTCTGGCATGGACAATTATGTAATCCAGGAGATGCCAGTGCTTCAACTGAGGGTGCTTCCATGATGTTTTAAATTTATTTTTCTGATGAAAGAGTGTGTTTGTAATAACAAGATTATGCTCTGCACATTTAGTCAGAAGTAGAATTCCATTCAGGTTGCTATTGCCAACTCCTTCTTTCCCAATGGTTTCTGGCCATAAATCAAAATCACACCCAACTCTTGTGTTGAAATCGCCCAGGAGGATAATTTTATCCTCCTTAGGTATCTCTGATAAGATGGTGTCCAGCTGGGTATTAAATTTTTCCTTGATGTCTTCATCAGCATCTAATGTTGGTGCATAAGCACTTAGAATAGTTGCCTGCTGGTTTTTGGTGAGTTTTAATTGGAGAGTTGAGAGTTGTTCATTAATGCCAGTAGGAACTTCTGACAAGAGCTTCACAAGATCATTTTTAATAGCAAAGCCTACTCCATGTATTCGTCATTCTTGTTCAGGCAGGCCTTTCCAGAAGAAGGTGTAACCTCCTTTTTCTTCCTTCAATTGTCCCTCTCCTGCTCTTTGAGTTTCTTGGAGTGCTGCTATGTCAATATTAAAACGTCTCAACTCCCTCGCAATGATGGCAGTCCTGCGTTCAGGACGTTCACTATCTGTATTGTCCAGCAATGTCCATATATTCCACGTTCCAAAGTTCATTTGTCTTTTGCGATTGCTAAGTGGTGACCCCATTGGACGCGGTGATCCAGTCAGGGAGAGAGATGAGGCAGACTATGTTTAGGGCATGTTTTCTAGCCCCCTCCCCATATGGGGTGAGCAGAGTGGATCCTGAATAAGACTGCTCAGTCGTGGATACAGCTGCCGAACTACTCGTTCTTTGCCTGGTTCCTCTCCCTTGACCTTACCGCCATGGGTGACCCTGCTGGGAGTACATGACTCCCGACGGCATCGCTCATAGGGTTCATTGGAATACGCAAGCCCACTCACCACGGCAAGGTGACAATCCAGCGAGGGGATTGAAGATATAATCCATTACCTGCTGTACTGTCCTTTGTGTGTGGATCCCAGGGAAAAATTCCTGTCAGATATTATTTGGATGTTCTCTGATCAAACACCCCAAGGAATGGCAGTGGAACTTTTAGCTGACAAATATTTATATATCACATATTCGGTAGCCCAGTTTTCATTGACAGGTAAGAAGTTGAGGGCTCTCCATATTAAGAATTATGTAGCATTATACAATTTTATCTTTAAGGCCCTAGTGTTTAGCCTTTTAACGGATGTTTCATTTTAATAAGACCTTTGAGTAAGAAGGGTCTTTTAAGCAATACTTTGTATACATTGTTAAGGCCTTTGGCTATATACAATACAGTTCTGACCGGCAAGACTGCCGTAGCTGACGGTTCTTGCTTTCAATGCGAACACAACGTGAACAATGGCAAGATACAGCATTAATAAAGTATAGCCCCTGAAATGTATTCTGGTGGAGTCCAGTCCTACATATGTCTACTCCGAATTAAGCTTCATTGAGTTAAATGGATAAGTATATAGGATTGCAGATTAGTTTTTACCTCTGAAAGGAACATGCTGTCAGACATAGAATTTGAGAGGCATACTTTTCAAGTCATGTTTGAAACAGGTGGGTAGGGAGTTGTGTTAATTTAATTGGGTCATCAACATAATACCTTCCAGATGTTGTTGGACTACAGCTCCCATTAGTTTTACATAACATAACCGATGATCAGGGATGATGGAAATTGTAGTCCTACAACATCTGGAGGGCACCTCGCTGGCTATTCCTGGTCTGTAAGGCCCCACAAGTAACTTTTGTTGTTTGTTGCAATACATACAAGAACATAAGAAGAGCCTGCTGGATCCAACCAGTGGCCCATCTAGTCCAGCATCCTGTTCTCACAGCAGCCAATCAGATACCCTAAAGGGAAGCCCACAAGCAGGACCTGACTGCACGTGCAGCACTCTCCTCACTTCTATTCTCAACAACTGATATTCAGAAGCATACTGTCTCTGACAGTGGAAGTAGAACATAGCCATCATTGCTAGGTGCCGCTGATAGCTTTATCCTCCATGAATTTGTCTTACCCACTTTTAAAGCCATCCAAGTTGGTGCCCATCCCTGCTTCTTGTGGTAACAAATTCCATATTTCACTATATGCTGTGGAAGACTAGATTTTTAATTGCAGGAGAAGGGATAATGTTTATTCTGGTGGATTACTTTTAATATGTGCATTTCTGTTTATCTGTGTTATGTCTTTTAAGTTCTACTCAGAGGCATCACTAGGTGGGTGTGGGGGGTGCGGACTGCACCCGGGTGACACCATGAGAGGGGTGACACCCAGAGCCGCCCCCGTCACGGGGCAGGGTGCCGTTGCCTGGCAAAGGAGCCGAGAAGTGCTCCGGGGTCGGTGTCAGAGCAGCCAACTCCTCCTCGGAGGCAGGCAGACAGGCAGGCCACAGGCGGGCAGGTGAGACCGGGAGCAGCATTGGCGGGGCAAGGGAGGTGCGCCGGCGTTCCCAGGCCTGCTTCTCGTGCCAAGGGGGCGCAGAGAGCGGCGTGTGAGCATGCGAGCGCCATGGAGGAGCCAGGCGAGGGCGTGATCCCAAACAGGGGAGATATTTGAACCTGGAAAGGATTGTTTGAAAAGGTCAAGTTTGAAGCTTCTCAACCACTGTTGTCTCTGTAAAACAGACTCCATGAGAAACTTTGAAGGAAATAACTTAAACTCTGCTGAAGTGTGTTTGACTTTCATTGGCTCATTCTGGATTAAATCAGTTGGCAGCCCCCAAACAAAAATTTTGTATTGACTTGGGCATGTGCTTGTAGAGCAAATTCTTCTTTTTCGGGTGGGTGTGGGTGGAACCCTTGGTCATTCGGAATGATTTTCCCAAGTCTGTCCACATTGATTAGCAATTTGGGTTCATTTTTCTCCCCCACATTACAAGTTCTTTGGACTAAGCCCCTGTTAGTGTAAAAAAAAAAAATTGAAGCCTGATTATATATGAGTTGGGAAAGTATTTATACAGGAAGGAGGGATCTGCCTGCAGTTCTACCAGCTGGTTCCTTCTCAAACCAGCATTTGAGGCTCAAAATTATGCTGGTTAGAATTTGTTTTGGAATTTTTCTTATATACCTAAAAGCCTGGCTTATTCCAAACTTTGTGCCCTCTTCTATTTTGTTTTTTTAATTACAGGGCAGCCCTGTATATGTCTAATCAGAGGCAGGGACTGGAAGGAACTCAGTTTAGTTCACATTTAAACTGACTCAATTCGCACTTTGCAAACAAACCACAGTCATCCTTCGCACTTATTTCACACTTAATTCACAATTTCTGAATTCACGCTTCTCCAGATTTTGCAATACAGTTCCATAGACATGTAATGTGTGCAAAATGCATATGCTAGAGCAAAGTGTCCATAAAAATGCATATATGAGTGAAAACATTATACAAAAATGCATTATTTAATGTTTTTAAACAATATTTTAACCCTTTTTTAAGGTTGTTTTTTTAAATTGTTTTTAATGCTGTTTTGTATTAATGTATTTTAAGATATGTTTTTATGACGTTTTAAAGTTTTTTGGTGCTTTGTTTGCCGCCCTGGGCTCCTGCTGGGAGGAAGGGCGCGATACAAATTAAATAAATAAATTATTCTAGGGAAAATTGCTTTGCAAAAATATGTATATTAGGCAAAACAACTTACAAATATGAATATATTGGGAGAAATTAATACCCAAATGCTGGTGAATTCTTATGTGAACTTTAAAAAAAACTCCCAAGCTGTTGTGGAAATGTGGAAAAGTGAACTTAAGATTGGAAAAATGAAAAACTGAAAAACCAAAATTGACAGATTCGCTTATCCCTATTCAAAAGTAAGCCCCACTACAATGCAATGCAATTCTAAGCATGTCTACTCAGAAGTTGCTTCCACATAGTGATTTATATCCTGTCCTTCCTCCCCGCAGGAGTACAGGGCGGCATATATGTTTGCACATGTATGCACATATGTTTGCATAGGATTGCAGTCTTGTCCTATTATGAACATAGAAACTCTTAAGTACGCCTGGATGCACCATCACATGCACGTTTCTCCCTCCAATTTTCACACCTCCTTCATCTTGGTCCAATCCCGCTTTCTGTATGATATGTTCTGCATATAGATTAAACAAATAGGGTGATGAAATGCACCCCATCACACACCTTTTCCAATTGGGAACCAATCAGTTTGTCCATTTTCTGTCCTTACAGTTGCCTCTTGTCCAGAGTATAGGTTGCGCATCAGGATAATCAGATGCTGTGGCACCCCCATTTCTTTTAAAGCATTCCATAGTTTTTCATGATCTATGCAGTGAAAGGCTTCGCTATAATCTATAAAGCACAGGGTGATTTTCTTCTGTAATTCTTTGGTCCGTTCCATTATCCAACGTATGTTTGCCATATGATCTCTGGTACCTCTTCTCTTTCTAAATCCAGCTTGAACGTCTGGCATTTCTCACTCCATATATGGTAAGCGCCTTTGTTGTAGAATCTTGAGCATTACCTTACTTGCATGGGATATGAAAGCAATAGTTCAATAATTACTGCATTCCCTGGGATCCCCTTTCTGTGGAATTGGGATGTATATGGAACTCTTCCAGTGATATATGGGAATTACAATTTACAAGTAACATTAGTACAAAAAACATTACTAAGGATTCTGTATGGTCTGGTACGGGAGGAGGTCCATGGGGGTGACACCATGAGTTACTGCACCGGGTGACACCAACCCTAGTGACGCCACTGGTTCTACTTCTGACAGTTCAACCATGAATACATGTCTACCCAATGAATTCAATGGGACTTACTTCCAGGTAAGTATGTACAGGATTAAGTTACCTCTAAGTTATACTGTTGACAAAAAAATTACAAAGGCAACCAGTAAAGTACTAAAGTTTGCATTTTTCTTTGATGATAGGGGATTGCCATATTGATCAAAATGTGTTTTAGTTGAAAGGGGTGCTGCGGTGTTTTTTGCAGCACAACACAGGCATGTCTTCAAGCGCCGCAGTAGAATGCCTGTTCAGTACTGGTGGCAAAGTAATGACTGTAAAAAGACATTCCTTGTCTGACATCCTCTTTGAGCAAAGATGAGGCATAACAGAAATGTATTCAATTCAAATGTAACATTTGATTTTGAGTGAAAAAGTAAACGCGTGTTGGGGTATCACCATTGCTGGGGTGTGAGATCCTGTTGTGCCATTCTGTTAATCTTATGGATAAAAAAAATTATTCTACTACCCTCTCTGTGTTTGTGTGTGTTTATTTTTAATGTTGTTTTAGGCTACTTTAGGTTTGCCAGGTTCTTGCACAACTTTTAAAGATACAAAAGACCCTTGGTTGCCAGGCCCAGCCTCCAAGAGGTCTTCTGTATCTTTAAAAGTTGTGGAGGGGGGAGGGAGAATTCCACCTTGTGGTTTTTCCCATTACAGAGTTGCAAGAACACCTGCACTTGGCTGACCTCTTCTCCTAAAGATACAGGATCAGTCTCAGGCCATGGACCTGGCAACCCTAGGCTACTTAGATGTGCAGCAGCCAAGGCCAGCACCTTGTAGGCACTCCATTTTTTAAAAAAGTAACTTAATGCAATTGTAGTGATTACTTTGGAGTAATGGTAAAGTAATCAGTTACTTTCAGAGCAATTGTAATTGTAATGGTAATTTATTATGTTTTGGGGCCATGTAACAGTTATTGTAATTTATTACTTTTTAAAAGTAATATTCCAAGCTCTGGTGATATCTCTTTAACAGGTTTGTTACGTTTTGGAGGGAAACCTTCTGGGAAATTTATATAGGAGGGTGGAATGTTGGCTAGAGACAGACTGAAGGTGGGAGCTGTGTGTGAGGCAGTGAGCACAGAATAGACCTGTAATAAAATTAATACTAAAACTACCTTCTGATAAATGAAACAAAAACATTATATGGAAGAAATCTGAGATCCGTCTTCACTGGTGCATCTGAGAATTTAGCCCAGAGACTTATTGGCAGTGGCAACCAGTGAATCTCTTTAAATATTGATGCTATATTCACTCTGCAGTTAGGTTTGGACAACAGCTGTGCTGTTGCATTCTAGAAGTGCCTGTCTACTTTTTGCCCAAATGCCAACAATCTAAAGTACTCTACACTTCATGGAGCATCCCGCAGCCTCTGCCTTTCCAGACCCCATGAGCATAGCCAGTAAAATACTTTCAATATCCTTTCTTCTTTCAGCCAGAATGGGAATACAGCAGTCTTTGGAGACTATCATGTTGAAGTCGTAATGGATTTGTTGTCATCTAGCCTAAGACACGCATAACTGGTTCAATGAGTATCACACATCGGTATAACAAGGGAAGGGTGATATTGCAAAGGACATGGAAATCCTCTGAAGAAATCACACATAGACAAAGGAGAAGGGATTAAACTTGTCAGTAAAGTCAATACAATGGTTATCCTAAAATCCACAGTTGGGCAATACCTTTATTAGATCCAAACAAAATATTGCAAAATTGTGAGTACTTGAAAGCTTGCTTACTGTTTTGTGACAATTTGGTGTGCCATGGAGATCCTTATGATCATTGCTAAACGTTTGCCTTCCACATGAAATTTTGCAATCTGTTGAACTGACTGAGAAACAGGAATAAAAGAATCAGCTACAGGCTGTAGAGGCTAGCTGTGCAAGGTCTGAGGGGAAGAGGGATAAATAACATCATCATCATCATAATTTACAAACTGCTATTAGAAAACAACATAATATGAACCAAACCCCACAGCAAAATACAAACAAACATAGGGGGAGAGCACTAACCTCTGTCCTCCTCCTAATGTTCCCCTGGAGGTGACCACTCAGGGTGGATGGGGGTCCCAATCCCGCATATGTGCTAAGCAGTTTGTGAGATCTGGGCAGAAATCAGCAAGTGCTGAAACTTACGTAATGACTTTAGCATGTATGGGTGGGAAGAATATGATTTGGATTGAAGGAGTAAGGAGGACCTCCAAACGGCTCTCTCAAAAAAACTACTAATAATGAGAAGACATGATTCATTAGAAAAGACAATAATGGTGGGGAAAACAGAACGGAGTAGAAAAAGAGGAAGACCAAACAAGAGATGGATTGATTCCATAAAGGAAGCCACAGACCTGAACTTACAAGGTCTGAACAGGGTGGTTCATGACAGATGCTCTTGGAGGTCACTGATTCATAGGGTCGCCATTAGTTGTAATCAACCTGAAGGCACATAACAACAACAATAAACTACATGGTGCGCACAATGTTTAGTTTATCCAAGCTTACCAGTCCAAGTCCCTGTCCTCTCAAGTTCATCTTGGGAAAAGTAATTTCTTCTTCTGTGCCCTGCCTCTCCAGACATGCCCTGAGCATCTTGGGAAGATCAGCAGCACCTGATAAATGTATGGATGGTATCTCTAATGTGTCTTTTTCATTTTTTTTTACATTTCTATTCTGCTCTTGCCTCAGGTGTTTGGTAGTCACTGCTTACTCTTCAGCATTTGCATTTTCCATTGTGTGTGTGTGTGATTCTTTAACCTCAGCCTGAGCTTATTCTGCAGCAGTATTTGGAGAAAATAACTGGAGAAAAGTACCTGGTCTCAGGTGACTCTACCACAAGAAAGATGAGCCCTGGTTGCTAGGCAAAAAAGAGGAAACTATGGAGATTTCAAAGACTAGAAAATTAGTCAGAAGCAGGAAAAGTGCACCAAAGAAGTGTTGACCATTGAGCAGTACAGTCTGGAGTTTTTTCCACAAGACTATGGCAGAGCTAAGCAGAGCAAGGGTTAAGCTGCTTACAGAGGCTTGCCAGGCACCCAAGGCCAACACCTGGCGTTGGCAAGGGCAACCATCCTGATAAAGGCTGGAAAGAGAAACCAGCAGAGTGTGGGGGGGAAAGTCTATGGAGAGGAACGTGGAGCTGGATTGTATGTAAGCCAAACTGTAAACCGCCCAGAGAGCTTCGGCTATGGGGCGGTATACAAATACAATAAATAAATAAATAAATATGTGTCTGAGGCTTGTGTCTAACTCAAGTAAAGGACTCTTAAAACTTTCAGAAGTCTGCACTTGTCTCTGTTCTCTGGTTCACTCACTGCCGGGTAACACCGGAACTGGGCACTCGCTTATTCACATGACCACAAGAAGGGGGGGAGGACAGCAGTTCTGTAGGATCCAGTTTCCTATCTCTTGGTGTCCAAACAACTCATTCATCAATTACAGCTCTGACTTCACTCTTTGGCTAAAAGCACTGAAAGGCTGGAGCAGCCAGGCTGGCATATCTCATAGAAATTGCTTAGAAGGACACTTGCATATTTTGCTTCATAACTTTTTTTTCAGGAGGCCTAAACGCATACTTTAAAAAATGGGAGCCCTGCTGGCTTTGGTGTCCAGTTCATTAGTACCCCACCTCTCAGAAGATCTGCTTGCTTCCTCTCCTTTCTGTTGGAAGTTTCGCTTCAGTCAGTGCATTGTCTCCTGGTGTGCTCTGAATCTATTGACTATTAGGGGCAATAGATATAGTTAGTCAGTTGAAGGGGCCCCTGGAATTCCACATCTTCAATGGATGCAGCTTCAAAGTTATATGGGGGGGGAGAAGATGGGTACAATTTCAAGTTTTCATTTTTATTCCTATCTCTGAAATCTGAATGCATAAGATATTATACAACATGCCCATTCAAACTTATTTTTGGCTCTTCCTCTTCCTCCATAAAAAATATTTCCAATCCACCAAGTTTTCTCTAAAGCTCATTCCAGGTATATAACTTTCTTATTCTAGCAGGTGCTGCCATGCAGTTTCATTTTCATTCATTGGTGATCACTCGTGGCCGAGTAAGATTGTCTTCCAAGGTAAGGTCTTTAGCGGTGGGTCCATAAGTGACTGTGGAGGCCAATTCTGGATCCACACAGCCTCCCACAGTGAGGACATAGGTTTCCAGATGGAAGATGGTCACAATGAGGATTTGCTTGACATGCCTTCTGCTTAGCTTATTTGTCCCTTCCACCATGTACTTGTGCTTCTTCAAAGTCCATAGCACCTTTGATAATGGCCGACCTCCAATTGGGATGCTCATGGGCCAAGGCTTCCCAGTTCTCGATGCTTATGTTGGGAATAATTGAACCCAGGGCCTGAAACAAACAAACAAAAAACCTCAGATACTCTAATAGGCAAACCTAGAAAGCTTAAGCTCCCTGGGTTTTGTTTTCCCTTGCATGGGAACCCAGCCTCAGTGGTGCCTGCGAGGGTGCAGCATTGTTTTGAGAAGATAGGTACATTCTGTTCTACTCTCCTTGCCCTTTACCTCATTTCACGCCCACATATCTTTTGGTTGCAAAATCAGCAAAACAATTCCATAAGTTCTCATTAAAATTGTAGCAGTTAGAGTGACCCTTTATATGTATGTACTTCCATGTTTATGATCTCTAAGCGCTAACTCAAGCCCCTTCTTCATTGTCTTATTTAGAATATTGTTCATAGTCCTGATTTCAAAGAAACAACATCCTGGCTTTGAAATACAACAAGTGATATGTAGCTTGGGCTTGTTATTTTTTGTCTTTTATGTTATGATGTATTCGGTCTGCTAATATTTTTGCTTGAGAAACCTATAAAATGGTGAAACAGATAATAAACAGGACTCTCTTCCTTGCCAGACTCTTGTGTCTGTGTGAGCTTGAGACCCACTTTTTGATCAAGAAGTGTGTGTGTGTCTTTACTTGATATCTGGCTGAACATCCAAGCAGGTAATTGGAATCTTCACTGCTCGCACTCCTTCTCGGGGTAGTGTCAGGCCCAGGATGTGACTCAGGAACCAGACCAACGGCTGTAGTTAATTCATGTTTTATTAGGGTAATGTCCAAACAAAGACTGCGTTTTCTCATGAAGCAATACAGGGATACAGGTCCTGCGGCATTGGGAGAAAGTTGACAGAGCAAGGGACTTCTTCCCGCCTGTTCTTTAAGAAGGGGCCAAACGGGCGCGCAATCTTTCGCTCCTCCTTAACTGCCCCTCAGGTACTGCCCGCCTTCCCCCCCTTCTCTCCTGTCTTTTCAGCTGTCTGCGTGTGCGCGGTGAGGGGGGAAGCATCACCCCCTCCTCTTCTGAAGTTTCCGATTCCAGGATGGGGGATAGGGGAGGGACTGATGGTAAACTGCCTCCCCGCTTTTTGGCTGTGAGCAGCCCTCCCTCTTCCCCCTCTTGCTCTGAGCCTGAAAGAGGGGGAGGCGTGAGAATGTCCAGGGAGGGCTCAGGCTCCCCGTTGCTAAGCGACCTTATCACTGGCAGTTCCTCTGTTTCGTCTTCCCTCCAAAGGGGGGAAGTTCCTCCCCCTTCCCTCTGCCATCCATCCGAATACTCTTCTCCCAACTCTCCGGGATCCAGCTCCCCGGGATTGGGACCCCAGCTCTGCCTTCCAACACCATCCCCCCTCCCAGGCTGTGCCCCCCTCCCCTTGTCTGGCTTGGGACGGTGGGGAAAACGTTGATGGAAAAGTTTTACCAATTCTGGAGCATGCACATCAGCTGCATCTTCCCATGATCTGTCAGCCACCCCATAGCCTTTCCAGTGAATCAAGTACTGCAGCTTGTGGCGTCTGATCCTGGAATCTAAGATCTCCTCAACTTCAAACTCAAGCTGCTCATTTACCAGGAGTGGAGCTCCGGGAGGTTCCTCCGGCCGTAACTCACTGGGAGGGGCGGCTTTCGTTAAGAGGGATCGATGGAACACAGGATGTATTTTAAACGTGTCAGGCAGCTTCAGTCGGTACGCCACGGGATTGATTTGAGTTTCTATTTCGAAAGGACCCACCCTCTTGTCTTGTAATTTTCTACATTTGCCCGGCATCTGGAGGAAGCGGGTGGACAGCCATACCTGGTCTCCCGGTTGAAGGGGGGGCCCCTCCTTCCTGTGCAGGTCACCAACTCGCTTGTACTCCATTTTGGCTTCGTTTAACTGCTGTTTCAGTGTCTGTTGCGCCGCTTGCAATTCCTTAAGGAAGTTCTCAGCTGCCGGTACCAGCATTCCTTCTGAGCTGCTTGGAAAGACTTTAGGATGGAATCCATAATTAGCGAAGAACGGGGTTTGTTGAGTGCTGGAGTGCAGAGAATTGTTGTAGGCGAACTCTGCAAAATGCAAATATGATACCCAGTCAGTCTGTTGATAGGACACATAACTTCGTAAATATCTTTCCAAAACGGCGTTCAAGCGTTCCGTCTGCCCATCTGTCTGGGGGTGATGGGCGGAGGAGAGTTTTAATTCTGTCTGCAACTGTTTCCACATTGCTCTCCAAAATTTGGCTGTGAACTGAGTTCCTCGGTCTGAGACTACGCTGTTTGGCAATCCATGCAGCCGGTAGACTTCTTTTATGAATAACTTGGCCGTTTCTTTAGCCTCTAAGGCCCCTGCACAAGGAAGAAAGTGTGCCATTTTGGTAAGTAGATCCACCACTACTAAGATGGCTGTCATTCCTTGGGACTTGGGTAGATCAGTTATAAAATCCATGGAGAGGTCCTTCCAGGGTTTGTGTGGGACAGGCAACGGTTGTAACAGTCCTGCTGGTGTCCCTGTTTGTGTTTTTGTCCGCAGACAGACAGAGCAGGACTTTACATAACTCTCAATATCCCGACGCATTTTAGGCCACCAGAAGTCCTTGGCCACGTTCTGAATGGTCTTGTAAATCCCAAAGTGTCCCGCTGTGATGGAATCATGACACTGGCATAGGATTCTGAGCCTTAATTCCCCTTCTGGCACATATCTGGCGGTTTTGAACCATAACAGTCCATTTCTCCAGTGAAAGGTTACTTCTGAGTCTTGACCTTGTCCCGTCTCCTGCTGATATTTTAGCATGTCTGCATCTTCTTGTTGTGCCTTTTTGAGTTCCTCTTCCCATGAAGGCTGGCATACTCCCAACGTTAATTTCTCTGGCGGGATTACGTACTGAGGCTGGTCCTCGGATTCACTTTCTTTGTATTGTGGCTGTCTGGATAAGGCATCCGCTCTCTGGTTTTTGGCTTGGGCATGGTAAGTAATCTGGAAGTTAAACCTAGTGAAGAACTGGGACCATCTTATCTGTCTCTGGTTCAGCTTTCTGGCTGTTTGGAGGCTTTCAAGATTCTTGTGGTCGGAGCGCACTTCAATTTGATGAGAGGTCCCCTCTAGGTATTGTCTCCAGTTTTCAAAAGAGTCCTTGATGGCCAGCAGCTCCTTCTCCCAAACTGTGTAGTTCTTCTCTGCAGGCTTTAACTTCCGAGAGAAGTACGCACAGGGGTGCAGCTCCTTCCCTTCTTGGTCTAATTGTAGCAGGACCCCCCCGATGGCAAAATCTGAAGCATCTGCTTCCACTACGAAAGGGCGGTTCGGATCAGCAAAGCGCAGAATGGGCTCAGTAGCAAACCTTCTCTTCAGCTCCTCAAAGGCCTCGGTGGCGTTCTCTGTCCATTGAAACTTCTTCTTCCCCCTTAAACAGTCAGTCAGAGGAGCTGTTAATTTGGAAAACCCTGGAATGAACTTTCTGTAATAATTGGCAAACCCCAAAAACCGTTGTACATCCTTTTTGGTGACAGGTTGGCCCCAGTCCAATATGCAGCTTACTTTCCCTGGGTCCATCTCCATGCCTTCCGCTGAGATTCGATATCCAAGGAAGTCTAGAGACTTGAGGTCAAATCCACATTTCTCTAATTTAGCATACAGGTGATTTTCTCTCAGTCTCTTCAACACCGTCTTCACATGCTGGTCGTGGTCTTCCTGGTTCTTTGAGAACACCAGGATATCATCTAAGTAACAGATTACATACGTGTCCAACAAGTCTCTAAACACGTCGTTCATGAATTTTTGAAAAATTCCTGCCCTTCCACAAAGCCCGAACGGCATGACCAGGTATTCATACTGTCCGTAAGCGGTCAAGAATCCTGTTTTCCATTCATCTCCCTCCTTCATTCTGATCAGATTGTACGCTCCTCTCAAATCCAACTTCGTGAAGATTTTTGCAGAGCGCAGTCGGTCCAGCAACTCTGAGATCAGGGGCAGCGGGTAGCTGTTGGGGATGGTGATCTGGTTCAATGCGCGATAGTCGTTACAGGGTCTGAGTTCCCCCCCTTCTTTTTCACAAACAATAGTGGCGCTCCAGCAGGGGATTGTGAGGGGCGTATGAATCCTCGCCTCAGGTTTTTATCCAGGAATTCCTTCAGGGCCTCCCTCTCATTCTCTGTGAGAGAGTAGATTCTCCCTGATGGGATGCTGGCTCCTGGCACTAGGTCAATCGCACAGTCGTAAGGGCGGTGGGGGGGTAAAGTCTCTGCCTCTTTTTCATCAAACACATCTTTGAATTCTTCATACTTTGGCGGCAGGGTCACTTGCTCGATCTCTTGCACTGCCCCCGCTAAGGTGTTCTTGATTCCTTCAGGTTGACAGTTCTCCTGGCAATACTGTGAGGTGAACCACACCACCGCCTCCTTCCAACTTATTTTGGGTTCATGCTTTGCTAGCCAGGGCATTCTCAGAATCACCTCAAAGTTCGAGAGATCTGACACGTATAGCGAAATGAACTCTTCGTGCCCAGGGATTTGAAGTTTCACTTCCTCCGTGGCTTGTGTCACCCCTCCTGACTTCAGGGGTCTCCCATCGATAGTCTCCACAGCTAGGGGAGTGTCCAGTTTCCACCAGGAAATTCCATGATGCTTGACTAACTTTGCATCAATAAAATTTGTGGAGTCTCCACTGTCAATTAAGGCAGTGGAATTAAACACCACTCCTCTGGAAGTTGTAATCCGAATAGGCAAGACCAACACCCCCTTTGAGGGAGGTTGGATCGTTGGGGGGCCTTTATACAACGCTGCCCCCAGTCCACCGGCCTGCACGTGGACTGGGTGTTCTAGTTTCCCGACGGCTCGGCTTTCCCCCCTTTCAGTCCACAGTCTCTGGCCACATGGCCCAGCTTTGAACAATAAAAGCATCAACGTTCCTGGCGTCATCTTTCCTTTTCTTCTTCCGACAGTCTTGGCCTAGCCCCTCCCTGTCCCTCAGTTGCATTACCTGCCATCCCTGCAGTGGGAAGGGTCTTGTTGCGGGATGCCGAGGCTGAGTATCTCGGGACCTCCTGCTTCCTTTCCAGGTGCCTTCCTTCCATCCGGTGATCTATCTGCAGGCATAGCCGGATGAGCCCTGGTAGGTCAGTGGGGGGGGAGGTCCTGGCCAACACATCCAGGATTTCAGCATTTAATTCACTCCGGTACATAAACATCAGGGCGGCGTCATTGTAACCAGTTTCCTGGGACAGAATTTTAAAAGCGTTAGTGTACTCGGAAACAGTCCCTTTAGCTTGCTTCAGAGCGCCTAGTTGCCGCGCTACTGTTTCAGCCCTTTGCGGGTCTTGAAACATCTCGGTCATCTCCTGTATAAATCCTCTGTACCTTCCTAAGACAGTATCCTTTCTCACGAGATACGGAGTCACCCATTTTGCAGCTTCTCCCTCCAGGAGGCTAATCACGAAAGCTACTTTAGCCCCATCGTCTGGAAATTCCGTGTGCCTGACATCCAGATATAACTCACATTGAGCCACGAAGGTTGCCAACTGATCACTTTGTCCAGCGTATTTTGGGGGCAATCCAATGGGAACCTTTACTACGGCAGCTGGAGGGGCTGTTCGCATCTGGTCTATCGTGGCCTTCAAGGTTTGATTATCCGTCTTCAGCGCCTTGACTGCTGCTAGCAGGGCTTGAACATCCGTCTGCAAATCAGCTACCTTAGTCCTCAAGAGTTCCACTTCTTCCATCTCAGAAGTGGGGTTCGTCCCCCCCGCTGCTCCCTTTGACATCTTGTCCCAGTCAAGTGAAGAGAGCGTTGAGGGTGATTTAGGTGGCTCTGTCAAGCTGTCAGGCCCAGGATGTGACTCAGGAACCAGACCAACGGCTGTAGTTAATTCATGTTTTATTAGGGTAATGTCCAAACAAAGACTGCGTTTTCTCATGAAGCAATACAGGGATACAGGTCCTGCGGCATTGGGAGAAAGTTGACAGAGCAAGGGACTTCTTCCCGCCTGTTCTTTAAGAAGGGGCCAAACGGGCGCGCAATCTTTCGCTCCTCCTTAACTGCCCCTCAGGTACTGCCCGCCTTCCTCCTCTTCTCTCCTGTCTTTTCAGCTGTCTGCGTGTGCGCGGTGAGGGGGGAAGCATCACCCCCTCCTCTTCTGAAGTTTCCGATTCCAGGATGGGGGATAGGGGAGGGGCTGATGGTAAACTGCCTCCCCGCTTTTTGGCTGTGAGCAGCCCTCCCTCTTCCCCCTCTTGCTCTGAGCCTGAAAGAGGGGGAGGCGTGAGAATGTCCAGGGAGGGCTCAGGCTCCCCGTTGCTAAGCGACCTTATCACTGGCAGTTCCTCTGTTTCGTCTTCCCTCCAAAGGGGGGAAGTTCCTCCCCCTTCCCTCTGCCATCCATCCGAATACTCTTCTCCCAACTCTCCGGGATCCAGCTCCCCGGGATTGGGACCCCAGCTCTGCCTTCCGACAGGTAGTAAGGTGACCAAGCCCACCCTTGGTGGGAACTAAAAGTCACCCTAACACTTATGTTACATTTTTTTACATTAGCTTTGAGAACATCTTTAAACCTCTTTTGCTGTCCACCGATATTCCATTTTCCATCCTTAAGTTGGGAGTGAAGTAGCTGCTTTGGAAGACGGTGATCAGGCATTCAAACAACATGGCGGGTCCAATGAAGTTGATGTTGGAGGATCATTGTTTCAACACTGGTGGTCTTTGCTTCTTCCAATATGCTAACATTAGTCCGTCTATCTTCCCAAGCAATTTCAGAATTTTCCGGACGCAGCATTGGTGGAATCTTTCAAGAAGTTGGGAGTGGCTTTTATAGATGGTCCATGTTTCACAGGCGTACAGTAAGGTTGGTAGTACAATGGCTTTGTAAATAAGCATTTTTGTCTCCCTGCGAATATTCCAATCCTCGAACGCTCTGCGCTTCATTCAGGAGAATGCAGCACTCGCAGAGCTCAGATGATGCTGAATTTCAGCTTCGATGTCAGCTTTTAGAGAGAGATGGCTGCCAAGATAAGAAAAGTGATTGACATTCTCCAGCATCGCACCATTAAACTGGATTGATGGTGCTACAGAGGGATTGGTTCGCACTTGCTGATGAAGCACTTTGGTTTTTTTGATGTTAAGCGAGAGGCCAAGCTTTTCATATGCTTCTGCAAAGACATTTAGGATAGTTTGAAGATCTTCCTCTGAATGTGCAGAGACTACATTGTCATTGGCATATTGAAGTTCTGTGACAGGGGTTGTAATTACCTTACTTTTTGCTTTCAGCCTACTGAGATTAGAAAGCTTTCCATCTGTTCGATATGTGATTTTCACACCAGTGGGAAGTTTCCCCTCAACAAGGTGTAGAATCATGGTGATGAAAATAGCAAATAAGGTCGGAGCAATGACACATCCCTGTTTGATGATTGATCCCACTTTGAATGGATCACTTTGAGAGCCATTGTTATCCAAAATTGTTGCCGTCGTGTTGTCATGGAGGAGTCGCAAAACATTCACAAATTTATCAGGGCATCCAATCTTCAGAAGAATGGTCCAGAGAGCAGTTCGATTTACAGTATCAAAGGCCTTAGTCAGATCAATAAATGCCATATACAGAGGTCGGTTTTGCTCCCTGCATTTTTCTTGAAGCTGTCGTGCAGTGAAGATCATGTCCACTGTCCCCCTGGAAGGGTGGAAACCATTTTGGGATTCAGGGACGATGTCTTCTGAAATAGGTAGGAGGTGATTTGTGAGGATCCTTGCAAGGATTTTACCTGTGGTAGCAAGAAGAGATGCCTCGGTAGTTCTCATGATCTGTTCTATCACCCTGGTGAGGAGTACATCACAATGATCTCTAGCACGGACAATTACAAAATCCAGGAGATGCCAGTGCTTCGACCAAGGGTGCTTCCATGATGTTTTAAATTTATCTTTCTCGCAAAAGAGTGTGTTTGTAATAACAAGATTATGCTCTGCACATTTAGTCAGAAGTAGACTTCCATTCAGGTTGCTATTGCCAACTCCTTCTTTCCCAATGGTTTCTGGCCATCAAAATCAAAATCATGCCCAACTCTTGTATTGAAATAGCCCAGGAGGATAATTTTGTCCTCCTTAGTTATCTCTGATAAGATGGTGTCCAGCTGGGTGTAAAAAATTTCCTTGATGTCTTCATCAGCATCTAATGTTGGTGCATAAGCACTTAGAATAGTTGCCTGCTGGTTTTTGGTGAGTTTTAACTGGAGAGTTGAGAGTCGTTCATTAATGCCAGTAGGAACTTCTGACAAGAGCTTCACAAGATCATTTTTAATAGCAAAGCGTACTCCATGTATTCATCATTTTTGTTCAGGCAGTCCTTTCCAGAAGAAGGTGTAACCTCCTTTTTCTTCCTTCAGTTGTCCCTCCTGCTCTTCGAGTTTCTTGGAGTGCTGCTATGTCAATATCAAAACGTCTCAACTCCCTCGCAATGATAGCACTCCTGCGTTCAGGACGTTCACTATCTGTATTGTCCAGCAATGTCTGTATATTCCATGTTCCAAAGTTCATTTGTCTTTTGCGATTGCTAAGTGGTGACCCCACTGGACGCGGTGATCCAATCAGGGAGAGAGATGAGGCAGACTATGTTTAGGGCATGTTTTCTAGCCCCCTCCCGATACGGGGTGAGCAGAGTGGATCCTGAATAGGTCTGCTCAGTCGTGGATACAGCTGCCGAACTACTCAACTGCCTCGGTCCTTGAGCCAGGACGACTGAGTCTGTATCCACTGCCCATGTGCCAGTCCATAACTAGGGGCTTCCAGATTTCACAGTCCTGCCCCCGTTGCCATTCACTGATCACAATGGGACTTTTTGTTTGGTTTGGTTAGAAGACGCCTGTGCGTGAATTTGTTTTATGTGGGGAGATCAGTGCACGATGATCAACACACAGTCTTGACATAAAAAGGCTTTGATCCAATGGCATGGATACCGCAATGATTGGAAGTCTTTTATCTGCTGCAGCCTTCATCCACCTTCACAGCCATTGTAACATACACATTGTTATCCTCCGCCTGTTCTGCCATTGAGGACTTTCTTGGCTCATTCTTTGCCTGGTTCCTCTCCCTTGACCTTACCACCATGGGTGACCCTGCTGGGAGTACATGACTCCCGATGGCATCGCTCACAGGGTTCACTGGAACATACTACGCCCGTTAAAGATTACAAGATCTAAATCAGTCCCCTGGTTTTCTAAAGAACTGTTAGAAATGAAGCGTACTTATCGAAAATTAGAACGCCGTTGGCAGAAAACTAGGAGCCCATCCGACCGAGCCCATACTAAGGAATTTGTGAAAGCCTACTCTTTGGCTAGATTTGCTGCCCAAAAAGCATATTATTCTGCCGTAATTACATCAGCCGGAAATCAATCAAAACAACTCTTTCAGACAGTTAACAGTCTACTTCGTCCTAAACAACCGGATTCCAATATTGTCCATTCTCAAGCCCGTTGCCAAGAGTTTGCTACATTCTTCGAAGGTAAGGTGGATCAGATTCGAGCCTCCTTGGACTCTATCACAACGATAGAACATAATGATATTCCATCAGAAATAGATATAGGCAAATTGTCAGAACTTAATGACACTCTATTAGAAGCTGCCCACCCACCTTCACTTTCAAACTTTCAACCTTTTTACCCAGCAGACGTCCTTCAACTTCTCACTAGTATGAGACCGACGAATTGCACATTAGATCCATGTCCTTCATGGCTTATAAAAACTTAGAAAGCCGAACTTGCAAATTGGCTTAGTGTGATAATCAATGTCTCACTCCAACAAGGCCATGTCCCCAAATCTCTGAAAGAGGCAATAGTGATCCCACTATTGAAGAAACCCTCTCTTGACCCCACACTTCTTAGTAATTTTCGTCCAGTTTCTAATCTATCCTTTATCAGTAAAGTCATCAAACGTGCTGTAGCCATACAACTTCAAACATTTATGGATTCTAATGACTGTTATGATTCCTTCCAATCAGGTTTCAGGCCCAAACACGGGACTGAAACAGTGCTAACAGCATTGGTGGATGATCTGCGACTTGAATTAGATAGAGGAAATCTAACTTATCTAGTTCTGTTAGACCTTTCAGCCGCATTTGATACCATCGATCATACTATTCTTCTGGACCGCCTTTCTAGTATGGGATTCCGAGGCATGGTATTACAATGGCTTCGCTCCTTTTTGGAGGGCAGACTCCAAAGTGTTGTCCTTGAGAACTCTTCATCTAAGGTTTGGCCATTGTTCCCCCAAGGCTCCGTATTATCGCCAATGTTATTTAATATTTATATGGAGCCCTTAGGAAGGATCATCCGTGACTTCGGAATACATTACCATCTATATGCAGATGATACCCAACTTTACTATTCTTTTCCTCCTGACGCCCTGGAGGCGATTCAGCCCTTAAACCAATGCCTGGCTGCTATTCAAAGCTGGACTAATAAGAATAAATTAAAACTTAACCCGGAAAAGATGGAGGTTCTATTAATTGGACAGAAACCCTCTTATGAAGTGAAAAACCTATCTACCTTAGATGGGATCCCACTCCCTCTAAAATCCCAAGTTCGGAGTTTAGGTATTCTTCTTGATTCTACTCTGACCCTTGAACCCCATATTGCAACTGTATCTAGAAGTGCTTTCACTCAACTAAAACTAGTCCGCCAACTCCGTCCGTTTCTAGGAATGTCAGACCTGAGGAAAGTGACACAGGCTCTTGTGACCTCTAAATTGGACTATTGTAACTCTCTTTATATTGGACTATCTGCAAAATCACTCCGCCCGCTTAAGCTGGTACAGAGAGCGGTGGCCAGAATGCTGACTGGAGCTGGCCCACAAATGCACACCACACCTCTTCTTTACCAACTTCATTGGCTACCGATTTCATTTCGACATCAGTTTAAAATCCTGGTATTAACTTTTAAGGCCCTACATGGATTAGCACCAATATACTTATCAAACCGTGTTTTGGAATATAAATCTCAGCGACCGACAAGAGTATTTTTTGAACACTCTCTCATCATTCCTTCTACCTTTTTAATTCGTCGTTCCAATACTAGGAACAAAGCTTTTTCGACTATAGCTCCCATTTTATGGAATAATCTGCCGCCAGAGATACGACGTTCCCCTTCACTTACGGATTTTCGCCGTCAGTTAAAATTACTTTTGTTTCGTCAAGCTTTTAAAGTTTAAAATTTTTAATTGTTTTATTTCTCGTGGTTTTATGCTGGATTGTATTGGATATTGTTTGCGTGTTCGCCGCTCTGAATTCTATGAACTAGGGTGGGATATAAATTGTTTAAATAAATAAAATAAAAAATAAACATGCAAGCCCACTCACCACTGCAAGGTGACAATCCAGCGAGGGCTGCTATGCAGTGATAACACAGTAATTAGCATAATGTTCCTAGCATCTAGGGAAGAGGGCACTCAATCCCTTTGTGCCTCTTGCAATTGTTGCTGCATCCTTGATCTTTCCTCTGTTCCTTCCACCAACAGATATGTTTTCTCCAGGAAAGATGAGGGAGAGAAGGGTGGACTGCATGTGTGTCTGTGCCATCAAAGGTTTTGAAGACAAACATGAGTACCTTGAATTGGGCTTGGATGCTAAATAGCAGCTAGTACAGTTGCCAAAATACTGGCTGAGTATGCTGAAACTTCCCATTATTCATCAGGAGCCAAACAGTGGCATTCTGCATCAGACGCAGTCTATAAGGTGTCTGCATGGGCAGCCTTCATGTAGAGCACACCACAGTAGTCCTTCTTGGAGATTACAGAAACATACATCTGTGCAACAATATCTTCACCTTTGAGAAGAGGTGGAGACTATAAAAAATGCTTATCAAAGGCACCCCAGTGACCATTACTACCCTTTATCGAGGAGTTAAGCAGAGTCCAGGAACATCCTTAGATTCCATACCTGTTGGAAAGACATATTGTCTGCCAAACCATCCATCAGAGGTATATCCTATTCCTTACTAACTTCAGTTATGATTTGCTTAAATTCAACTTTTGATCCTGTTGCTGTCTTCCCAGTCTGATTCATGTGGACTGAATATCAGTTGCTGAGCTTGCCACTTACGCAAATCTACACAAGATTTTTTTTATTGCATCAGTTCTTGTACAATTGTTCCTCAGTTGCAGTTGTAAAGCTCTAGCATCGCTATTGAGGTAACTGGATTAATAATGGCATGTCACATTCCTACAATAATTAGAATTAGAGAATAAAAGAGAATGAATGAGAATCTGAAAGAGCAGCAGAGTCTGGAACACCTCCAGAACAAGAATAAGGGAGGGAGAAACATCAAAGGAAGGTGATGCTTCCAATAGCTGGGATCTCTGGTTCCATCTCTTGGCTGTGGAGCCAGCTCTCATTCTGCTGGAATAACCTCACAAATCTGTCATTTTCTTTCATACTGCTTGCCCTGCTGCTTGATTATGTGAAGTGGAGGAAGAGATGTAGTCGCTATCCACCAGGACCTACCCCTCTGCCTTTCATTGGGAACTTGCTACTGGCTGATATAAAGGACCCACATAAAACTATCCAACAGGTAAGTGCTGGCTGGACCAGCTCTGAGGGCATTGCATGTTATGGAATAATAGCATTAGCCAGGAGTGACTGTACCAGCTAAAATGACACCCCCCAATTGCATAATATTCAAATGCAATTTCTTTCCTCATTAATTGATGCAGAATAGTAAAATACACCACCATAGAAGATATTTTTGGCACAGCATTGCTGTCAGTGATCTGTGGCCTACCTAGGACATCAGTGAAGGCATACAGTGGGGACTTTAGTCTAGGACAACTGAGATTACAGTAGCAGAGAGAATTTTCCCTTAAGTCTAGTATTGCATTGTATAGCACTGCATTGGTGTATTTATGAACAATTTTTTTATTTTAAAAAATGTGTTTGTATATTTACTTGATGAATGTTTATTCTGCTCTTCAACCACAAAAAAATTCCTAGAGTGGCTTACAGAAATCAGTAACAAGGCAATCTCTTAACTTCGCGTTTCTACACTCAGATATCTTGGGGTTTTCATTCCTAAAAAAATAAGCAAAACGGAATTACTTAATTACACTCCTTTGACAAAGAAGATAAGAAAATTGTTGCTGGATTGGAAACACATACCTCTTTCATGGATGGGCAGAGTTGCAGCAGTGAAAATGATGGTTCTCCCAAAGTTATTGTTTCTCTTTAGGACAATCCCAATTGCCATCACCACCCATAAATTAAGAAGTTGGCAAAATTTGTTACTGAAGTTCATAAATCAAGGGAAAAGGCCTAGACTTTGTTTATCTATTTTATATAAGAGGGTAGCACAGGGGGGTGTAGGAATACCCAATTTAAAACTGTATCATGATGCTGCACTTGAAAAATTTGTTGCTAGTAATTCAGAAAGATATGAATTGTTCATGGTTGTCTATGGAATGTCCAGCCTGCTGGGAATTGAAAATTAGATTTTTACCTTTTATAGCATACAGGGATAAAGACCTTCATTTCCTAGATAACCCCTTCTTATTAGCAGACTTGTCTGTCTGAAGGTTGTGGGGGAAGAGTTTGATATCTCAGTGAACTATTATTCCATTTCTTCACTATCCATTATTTTACTATCAAAATAAGCTCTCAGACTTTGCTTGTTGGGAGGTGAAGGGGCTTTACACATTACATGACTTATTCATGAATGGAGTTCCACTTACTATTAAACAAATTCAGGAAAAACTATACCCACATCAATGTACTTGGTATCAGTTACTTCAGGTTCAGCACTTCTTAACAGTACCTTCTGTGGAGGAGCAGGGACAGAAATCATTGACTTCATTTGAGAAGTACTTGGTGGGAACATCATTCACTGATAAGGGTTCTTTATCATCTTTATATAAAATATTACTAGATTTAACTACTGGGACTTCACATAGTCTATGACAACAATGGGAGGAAGATGTTGGTATGGAGATTGATTCTGTAAAATGGGAAAATTATGGGATAAATTCCCATTTGATTCAATATCAGCAAAACTGTGGGAAAATTCATATAAAATTGTTCATAGGTGGTGTTTAACTCCATTAGTTTTGCATAGAATCAATAATACTACTACACAGAGGTGTTGGAGGGGGTCTGGAGAGCTTGGAAGTTATTTTCATATGTGGTGGACATTTGCTGCTGTTCAGGCATTTTGGAAAAAAGTGTTTCATGAAATTGGGATGATTACAGGGCAGTCTGATCCTGTTATGGCTCTCTTGTCGATTTTCCAAGGAGATAATCTATCACTGCACTCTAAGGATCTAATAGTAACCTTAATAGTGGCAGCAAGAATTGTAATTGCTCGTCATTGGAAAAAGATTGATTACAATTTAATAGAATTATGGTACTCTCAGGTATGGAACATAGCTTTAATGGAAAAATTGACACAACAAAGATTGGCAAGGCAGGATCCAAATAAAAAAGACAACTTTCATATTAAATGGTTTGTGTTTATAAGCTATATAGCAGTGGGGGAGCATGATTTCTATAAGCCATCAACTCAGGCCTCATTATGGAGGGATGTCTTCAGGTAGTCTATGCAGTTTACTGCACTAAATCCATCTACCAAAAGTAAATTTCTAGATCTCTATAGCATTCCTTGTATTAAATGTTATGTTTTTTAAAGCTTACATTAATCTCAGTAACTCTCTTCACCTCTTTTTTATTTATTGATTTCTTATTTTTATTATTATAATTTTAAAACATTTTTATTTTATTTTCTTCTTCCTTTTTAAATTTATTTATGTATATATGTTTTGATTGTATAAGCTACATGTCAGTACATTGTAACAGACATTTAAATTGTTGCAAAGTTTTTTATTTATACACTTAAGAAGTTGATTTTAAAAAAGGAAAAAGGAAAAAGAAAGACTTTAAAATGCAGTAGAAAAATTTTGAGCATCTTGGTCAAGTCATATTGCATATGCGGCTCTGTGTGTGTGTGTGTGTGTGTGTGTGTGTGTGTGTGTGTGTGTGTGTGTGTGTGTGTGTGTGTGCGCGTGTGTACATGCACCACTCTAAAAAGACTATACAGGAAAATCCAAAGTGGAAAAGAGAACAATTATTAAACAAGGGCAATTAACACAAAATTGAATTCTTTATATGCAACAATGTGAATAATGCTCCTTTTTTCTTTCTTTGGTTGTGTGTTATGTATTGTTTTATACTGTTCTGATATTTGTATGGCAAAGAAGAAATAAAATGTGTTAAAAAAATAAAAATAAGGCAATCTCTTATACGACCAGCTAGAATGGAAGCAGTTTGAGGAGAGGAGTTATTGGTCTCTTGCAGAGGTGATACAATGTCCTTTCTTCCCTTTTCCCCCCTCTCTGCTGCTGTCGGGTGACAGTGGATGGAGGAAGTACCTTATGAAACTGGCTTCTCAGCAGAGCTCCTGGTGGCCCTGCTTCCCTTTCCCTTCCCTCCCTCTCTCTGGTGTGTACATCCCCTATATATTGGGATGTGCCATTAAGGCAGGGGTGGAAACCTTTGGCCAGCAGGGCACTCTTGGCCCACAAGGTCATTTTCCTCAAACTATGCCCACATGTCAATCAGCTGGCATCACTTGCGATGTCAGCTGATAGCCAGGAGGGCAGCGTTCAATTCTACATTGGCTGAGGATGCCTGCAGCCAACACAGCAGGATTTAACCCAAGCTCATTAGCTAATGAGCAGGGATTAAATCCTGTTCGGTTTGGCTGTGCACACGTGTTCTCAGTAGGGAACAGTCATGCACAGCCAAAGAAAGCCTGTGAGGTGCAGGCGAGGGGAGGGGAGAAAGAAGTGCTTTGCCAGCCCATGCTAGCAATGCCCTTTGTGCTGCAGTTCCCTGGCAGCCAGTGAGAGATTTTGGCAAAAACCCAGAGCAAGGGATTTTGACATTTGGGTGCGGCAACCCACCTATCAATCATGTGGACAACTCATCTGTCAATCCCAAAGCCTCAGCATAGGGTTGGCCAAGTGCTTATTTCTTCCCTCACTTGGTGGGTGTGGTGAGGAAAGAAAGAAGTCTGCACCTTACAAGCTTTCTTTATGTGCTTGTGCCTGTTCTTAGCAGGGAGCATGCACACACAGCTAACACAGTAGGATTTAAACCCACATAACAGCTGATGAACTGGTGTAAAATTCTGCTCAGTTTGGCTGCCCATGCCAGTTCCCAGCAGGAAACAGGCATGTATAGTCAAGCTGTAAGCTGCAGGAAGTTTGTGCAAGGGATTTTGACAATCAAATATGACAACCCTCCTGTCAATCATGTGGTATCATTATGATGTCACAAGATTGACAGTTGGTAGCCCCATCCAAATTTGGCCCAGGAGGCTGATCCTGATAAGATTCCCACATTAGGATTTAATTGCTTTTGTTGTGCTTTTCCTTTGCATATGAGCCTAATTTTCTCTCTTTTTTCCTATCTATCAAAGCTGGAAAAAAAGTTTGGACCAGCCATCTCACTCAAGGCTGGATGGAAAAATATTGTCATACTAAATGGGTTCAAGATGATAAAGGAGGCACTGGGACAAAAAGCTGAGGACTTCATTGACCGACCATCAGTTCCATTGTTGAATCTAATTAGCCATGGAAAGAATTGTGCAGGTGAGTGTTGCTCCTGACTCAATGGAATGGACTATATACGTTCTAGCAAAGTGTCTGTGAAGTGCTATGACCAAAAGAGCACAGTCAAAAATCCATCTTAGGGCAATTTAATATTTTAGATACACATATGCAGCAGCATTGGCCCATCACTTCTCTCCTGTATCCCATTCATTCATTGGATGAAACAGGCAATGGTAGCTATTACTGGGTAGAGCAGAGAACCCAGAAGTGAAGTGCCACTGCAACCCAGATAGAATGATTTTCTCCCACACAACAGCAGCTGAGGAAGGAACAGCTGGGGGTGGGAGTGGGAAGCCACTTTCAGAAGAGCCAAAAGTGGCAGAAAAGCACAGCTATGTGTTCATTCTGCTCTCCCACTGGTCCTCCCACAAAAAAGAAAATGGCATAAGAAAGGAAGAAAAGAAACGAGAGTGGAAGAGAGAAACAGGCAGCAAGCAAGCAAGCATGCAAGTGGATGAGGGTGGCACTTAAGATTGTAAATGGACACTCACTCAATTGCCTGTGGGAAGGCAAGACACGTGTGTGACTGGGCACTGAAGCTTTTGAGAAGTTTGTTCTTCCTTTCATTTGACAGTAAAGGACTACATAGGTAGGGACAGGAAGGTGGAAGAGAAGCTTTTGTGGATTTAACTGCAAAGTTGGCCACATTAGTCAGCAGGACAGCTGCCATCTGCTGGCTGTGTGATCAGCATAACATGGCAGGCGGCACAGTTAAAAGCTAGGCCTTGACCAGACACCGCAGCTGTCAATGGACTCACAGGGTTAAGAGAATGGTTAGCAATTTCCAAGGACAGTACACCAGTCCTGGCTTAAAAAAAAATCAGAAGGAAAATTAACAAAAACCAAGCTTTATTTATTTATTTATTTATCCCACCCTTCCTCCCAGCAGGAGCCCAGGGTGGCAAACAAAAGCACTAAAAACACTTTAAACATCACAAAAACAGACTTTAAAATACATTAAAACAAAACATCTTTAAGAACTTTTAAAAAAAAGCTTTCAAGACTTTTTTTTTAAAAAAAGGTTAAAAACATTGGGGGGGTTAAAAAAGATTTCACACTGGAATAGTTCTCTGAACAAATGAAGAGACAAATAGTGAACTTTTTTGAATTTATATTATATCCTTCAGGAATACTAATGGCAACATGTAGCAATGGCTGGAGGGAGCAAAGAAGATTCTGTGTCTCCATCCTGAAGAACTTTGGGATGGGGAAGAAAATGCTTGGAGAGAGAGTGTCTGAAGAAGCTGGATATTTGTGCTCTGAATTCAGATCTAAAGAAGGTAATTTCATTCTTGACGACATTCTCTCTGCTGTGGAGTCTCTTTTGATACAACAGCAGGAAGGGCATTCTATAAACCTTCATGCTAAAACTAACTCCCATCTCCAAATCAGCAGCAGCAGCATAATTTATAACATATAAAACCGATTCTGGCCCACATGCATTGGCTGCCTGTATGTTTCCGAGCTCGATTCAAGGTGCTGGTTTTGACCTATAAAGCCTTACATGGCTTGGGACCACAATACCAGATGGAACGCCTCTCCCGATATGAACCCATCTGTACACTACGTTCAAGATCAAAGGCCCTCCTCCAGGTGCCTACTCCGAGGGAAGCTGGGAGTCTGGCAAGAAGGAAGAGGACCTTCTCAGTGGTGGCCCCCAAATTATGGAATGATGTTGTTGACGAGGTGCGCCTGGCGCCAACACTGTTATCTTTTCTGCACCAGGTCAAGACTTTCCTCTTCTCCCAGGCATTTTAGCATGTGTTTTAAGTTATTTTAAATTTTTAAATTGTGTTTTAAATTGTTTTTAAAAGATGTGTTTTTAAATTTGTATATTTGTTTTAATGTTTTTAGTTACTGTAAACCACCCAGAGAGCTTCGGCTATGGGGCGCTATACTCCCCCTCACCACTGTGTGTGTTTATATGCCTGCCAATTTAGGATTGCCCTCAATGTTTCTGATAAAGAGGACTTTAGTCCATAAAGGCTTACACCACAATAAGTGTCTTTATAGTGCTGCAAGATTTCTAGTAATAATGTTCATAAATAAAATTATGCTGCTGCTGCTGCTGATTTGGAGATGGGGGTTAGTTTTAGCATGAAGGTTTATAGAATGCCCTTCCTGCTGTTGTATCAAAATGTTACCAGCTGCCACTGGTTGGTTCCTTTTTGGGTGCTCCTTAGATCTGGATGATATAAGAAAGGACTGGTGGAACATGGAGGTTGTGAGCTATGCAGCTGATTACCTGTGCTATATGGCAAAGTGTTCCAAGAATGTACAGTCCCATTTATAGAAGGAGTTATATAGTTACATAGAAACATAGGAAGCTGCCTTATATTGAGACAGATCATTGGTCTATCTAGCTTAGTACTGTGTACACTGACCGGCAGTGGCCCTCCAGGGTTTTAGACAGGAATCTTTATGAGCTGTACCTGGAGATGACAGGGATTGAGCCTGGGACCTTCTGCATGCAAGGCAGATGCTCTTCCATTGAACTACAGTCCTTTCCCTAAGTGGTAAGTGATAACTTCATATTATTCCATATATGAAGGGGTACACTACTCGATTTCCAAAGCTGGCATAGCCTTTAGGGTCTCTTTGTTTTTGTTCATTTGTGTCTTTAATTGAAGCTATCTATGCTATGTGAATGGCACAACAACAGAGGAAATGCCAGTTCCATAGGAACGGCCTGCACAATTGGCTCTGCTTGCACTCAGCCCCTAGCCATATGGGATTGCATTACAGAAGAATAGCTTTTGCATGTTTGCAACTGTGTTTGAGGGACACCACAGTCAGAATGCTTTCTTGCCTGGATTTTTCTTGTTTAGACCAGCCTTTTTCCACTTGGTGCCCTCTGGATGTTGGCTATGCTGGCTGGGACCGATGGGAGTTGAAGCCCAAGGTATCTGGAGGGTGGCAAGTTGGGGAAGGCTGATCTAGACGATGCTTGCTTAATTGAAAGCAGGCCTTATACGATGGCACACCTTTAATCTTTTCCTTGTTCTCATATCTTATCCAGGTTCTCCTTTTGATCCCAAAAACCTCATCTTCAGGGCAGTTGGTAATATTATCTGTAACCTAACATTTGGTGACCGCTTTGAATACAATGATGAGACATTCCTGAAGCTAATGCAGATGACTGAGGAGATCATGAAGACAATAGCCAGAAGCATTCCTCAGGTACCTTCCTGAGTTTGTCTACACATTAAAGGGAAACAGATACCTGACTTTTGGTTGGTCAGCATGTACAAAGAGAGGGCTTTTTTTCCCCCAGGTCACCCCATGTTAGTTACGGAGCACCCTCATCAAGGAGCCCTATCTGACTCAGTCTTTGATTACCCATCAGCATGTAGTCAAACCTTTTGAGGTCCTTGTGGCGTGGCATTGACACTCAGTATCAATATTCCCTCCCCAAGGAATTCCCGCTCCCTAAAGAACACAGCAGGGCAGCTTATCCTGTTGCCTGGGGATTGGAAGCATGCTGCCCCCAAACAACACTCTGCACTGGAAATGACCTCTCACAGACAGATGCACTGTCATCAGACAAATCACCTTCCCTGCCAGCAGCATAGCACAAGGACAACGATGTCACCGATGAGGCCATAGTCATTCCACAATGGGCTCCACAATGGGTTCAGAAGTGTGGGAGGAAGCCCTTTGAAAAAATGTGGGAAGTGTGCCTGGAGCCTTTTGCCCCTACTTTGCTTCAGCGCTTGATAAGAAACAGAGAACCTGCTTGGGCCTTATAAATAACGCCACTAAAATGAGAAGCCCATAACAGGTGAGCCCACTTGGGTTCCAACAAAGGTGTGGGCCTCACCAGCTATTGTGTGCAACACACACTTCAGGCAAGGAGGAGGTTGCCCATTCCTAGTCAACTCAAAATGGCATCCCTGTCGAGAGATGATGGGACCTACTAGTAAAAAAAAGCCTCTGTCAGCCGCTCCATAGAAAGGGCTAGAGTAGAAATTTATGCTCTGAAGGGAGATCAAACCTACAGCAAAGGCAGGGTCAGGCCCTCCAATACTGAGAGAAATAAATACAGACACACTGAATGAAAAAATACAAATAGCATCCCTGCCACACCAGTTTGAAAGTGGGACCCACCAATGCAGTGCCTGGAGCCACAGACCCAAAGGATTGCCCAGATGGAAAAATGGATGATTGTGGACCCTGAAAAACAGGCTGCCCCAAGGGGAAACAAGGTGACTTCCTTCGTTTCTCACACTAGGCAACAGGGGGCAAGAGAGTCCCAGACACAGACAAATATCAAACTTGAGGTAAAATTTGAAAGAAAAACCACAAACAGTAAACAGGCCAAGGCAACTGGAGAGGGGACAAACACAATCACAGAGCACTCACTCAAAAAATACAGCCAAAACCCTGCTACTACTGACAAAGGCAGGAGCTGTGAATAGACCCTACCAGCACCAACCTCAGGAAGGGTCCGTCTGATGAGTGGGATGTCTTCTCCCCCTAGAGAGGAGGCAGAAGATTGACAGTGACCCTGTCTGATCCACAAGAGGGAGGCATTATCCCAGTTATCAGGAATTTCCCCCAGCCTCATCTGGTCAATAAATGAAGACCCTCATTTGAAGTCTGAAAAGCTTGGAACTGGTGAAAGGGAGAGCCGTATGCAGTTCAATGCTTCTCTTATTGCTACTTGAGCAACTGAGCTATTTGAACTGAGCTAGTTAAGCTAAATAGCTAATGAATTTCAGCATTAAATTCTAGTTTCTGGAAAGTGGGTGGGGAGAGAGAGCTGATATTCATTCAAAAAACATCGAAATTTCATGTCAAACCAAGAACAGAAACACACTTCATTTTATAAGTTTTCTTTTTTGGTAGGAATCTTGCTTCACTTCCTTTGCAGCAAGACAATTTATTTGTGTCATTTGAGATTTTTACTTATTTATTTAAAAATGTATAAACTGTTTTTACATTTTAAAATGGTCTTCAAAGTGATGTACAAAAAATCCCGTTGAAATAAACTGTAAAAAAACTACTTTTGATGACAGACAGGTCTCCTGCATTTCTTCTTCTTCTCAGGTCAAGAGCATCTGTGGACCCTGACCCGTAGCTGCATTTTGCTTCTTTAACTGAAAAATACAAATAGCCATTTGGGTGTGAGCCTTTGAGCAGAAAAAATCAGAAAAGAAATGATAAAAATCCCTCTTTCCCCTGCACCAGTCTTCCACTCCACATTACACATTACACTCGCTGTGTTTTCTTGGGGAAAAAATGTTTTCATTTATAATTACTACAGCAACAAAGCAACAAAGATTAATAATAATGATAAAAATGATCTTGGAAAAGAAAATAGTAGCCTTGCCATCAGTTTCTAACCGAGTAGAAAAGTAATGTATCATCTAACTCTGATTGATTCTGCAACTTGGCAACAGGATGGTCTGGACTGCACATAATTCTAAACCATAGTTTAGTGTTGTGCACATGAGCTTCAGGCTTTTGTGGTCCCCTTCTACTTTTCTTCTCTGGTATGGCTGTGAAGGGATTGGAGGTGACAAACCCAAGGCTTATGCATGTAATGCTAGAGTATGGCTCAGTGTTACATGTGAATACTAGTCAGTTAGAAGTTTGGTAATGTCTGTTTTTGAAGTTTAGTTCACAGCAGCCCCCAAATTATTGCATGAGGGAAGAAGGGGAAGAATGGTGATGAAGTTGGGAGAAAAGTATCTCCTCATCAGTGTGAAAAAGTTGCTAGTTAGGAACTTTCCATAAGAATACAATTTCACTTCAAGTGAAATATCTCTTAAATGCTACCTTTGTATCTGAAAAAGATGTCCATGTCTCTTTCTTTGATTTCTGCTATACCAGCTTTTGGCTGCAGGATCCGGATTGTCCTGCTTTCCTGGACCTCACCGTAAAGTGCAGAAACTCTATGAAGAAATTAGTGCTATTCTGAAAGAGATTGTGAATGAACATAAGAACACCAGAGATCCCACCGTTCCAAGAGATTTGATTGATGCATTTCTGGAGGAGATGGAAAAGGTAGGAAGACATTTAATGACACAGAACCTCTGGGACTTTTTGTATGGTTTTTAGATTTCACTTGATTAGTTCTGATTAGAATGTCTGCCACCTAAACTGCATCAGTAAAACTTCAGGATCTTGTGGGGAAACATCTAGAAACCTTTACCCTGACATGATATCCTACATCTAGCATTGTCAGGAAGTCCCCAAAAGAGGATGTAACATGATTGATCAAATGTTGGGTCCATAGAAGTCCATCTGTAGCTAAAACCAGCACTCTTTTATTTTTTAATATTTTATGGCCAAGCATCTATTGGCTGCATCCCAACATTGTAGTGCTGCATCCGGCCCAGAAGTATTGTAGGGGAAATAACAACAACTGTAGTTGTTGTTATTGTTATTATTGTTATCCACCCTTCATCAGTAGGTCCTAGGGTGGGTCATAACAATGCATAACACATTGTTAAAAACAGTTTAAAACAAATTACATTCACAACTAAGGGGATCTGAAAAAAATGTATCTCAAGTGCCAAAAGCCAGATGAAGGGGTGCGTCTTCAGCAGCAGTGTAGTGGCAAATTCAAAAGTGCAGGGTCCCTTCATGACAGTCACACCACACCCCCTCACAGTCATGCTCCTTTCTATGATTATACAAACTTCTAAGATTATACAATAATCTTTAGTAAGATATAGTAAGAACTTAGTCTCTTACTTAGTTTGGAGTACCTTGCCTTACTGATGCATTACAATGATAGATGTCGATATACGTGTGTTGCCTTTCAGCTAGATCTATTTTCTGTGCATGTACATGGGCAAATGTACTAAGATACTGTAAGGTAAGGAACTTCTTTTGCTGAGTTTCCCTTCTTCGTTGTCATACTATGACTCAGAGTAACTGCATTTGGGCAGAGCTTATGAGTTTTAGGAAGAAACTTAAGCATGGAAATGCCTGATCCCTAATGGTGTTAGCTGCACCCCCACCACACACAAACACTTACGCATGTTCATTTGCATTTCACCCTACCATGCATGACCCACATATATAGAGTATAATTAAAAGCTGAAGCACGCTTTCTCCCCCTGCCTTGAATGTATTTTTCCTCTCTTTCCCTCCTGCTCCCATACTACTCCTGGCTTTGGGCTGGAACAAAACCACACATATTCCATCTCTCTCTTTTTGCTGCTGGGCTGAGAATAAGATCCTTGTAAACAAATTGGAGTCCATGCAGCAGAGGGTGGGGGGAAAGAGAGAGAGAGAGAGAATGCAATGCCTTTCAGCCCAAGTTCTTCCCTCCCCTACTTCCTTTTTCACTTTGCCTTGCTTGCTTGCTCTCCATCTCATCACCACACTTATCAGTCCTTCCCACACATGCCATCTCCCACAACAACAAATGTCCCTAGGAGCCAATCATCATCATGGTTCATTTGTATGCTGTCATTCCATAGTAATCTATGCTCATGGTGGCTCACAACATGAAAAGGTTACATAATGTTACAAAACAAATTCAAATATCAGCATGAAAGGGGAGTGTGTTAGCTACTGAGAAAAGTCTTCTCAGCAGCTGACTTGCCTCCTTTCACTCTGATTAGCTCTAATCAGTAGGGAAAGATGCTGGAGACATAGGGCTCATCCAAATGGAGAGGGATAATCCATGTTTTCCATATCCGGTTCGTCCTCACTTTGCCTGTTTGTTCGCTCTTTCCCAATAAAAAAACCCACTTTTTTTGCGCCCACACACGCAGCAAGAGGACCTGTACTTCTTCTCGCTTTTTCCCAGCTCCACCCATAACACTCCCCCCTGTCAGCCAATTGGTCCGCAAAAATGTGACATATGCTCCTCTCCCCCTTTGCAACAAAGCACAACAAGGTGCATGCGCTTGAACGTACGAGTGCGAAAGTTTGAATTTCCTGATGGTTTGGTAGTAGTGGCTGTAATGGAGTTCCTTGTCGCTCACCACTCTGGCGCAGCGCCGGCTGGGGGTGTGTGTCTCCAGGTGCCCCTGACCATCCAGGGGGATTGTGGGCAGTGCAAGGGATCAGTGCTTGTAATCACCGGGTGAATCCCTCCGCAACCGTTGGGCTCATTCACTACAGAATTCAGCCCCGGACCATTATGCGGCTCGGTGGCAAGAATGCTGCCCCTGAGGGAAGCAAACAGCCCCCCCCGACGGGTGGCTGCTCTTGGCTCGGCCAGGGAATGCAGGCAAACAGCCCCGTGTGCTGCTGTGTCAATCTGCGCTGAAGTGACCAGCACAGGCTTTGCAGTGTTCCCTCTGATAAAAGAAACATGCAAACCACTTATATGCCTATAATTCCTGTATTTTTGTTTGTTTGTATCTGCGATATTTCGCAAAACCGACTGTATGCTTTTCTATCTTTATGCATATTAACATTTCTGGAGATACACATAATTGCAATTCCACTTATTTCTCCAGAACACCAAGTAACAATGTGTCATGTCTAGGAAGGTAGACCACCAGTCTCTATGGTTGCGGGTGGCTGAGAGCTCTAGCAAACCACTTATATGCCAGTAATTCCTGTGGGTTTTTTGCTTGTATTTGCCATATTTCGCAAAAGCGACTGTATGCTTTTCAGCTCAGCTGGGCTGCGGAGAACCAGCAGGCTGTGGTTGAAATTGACAAGACTCGAAGAGAGTAGCCTTGCAGGCAGGAAAGCGAAATTGACTAAGGGTCTGTAATCCAAGAGGAAAGCCTCTATTTCTATTCTCCCCCCCTCTCCCTCGACTCTGGATGCCTGGAAGCAAAGACCAATACGTTCATGAAGGGCATTTGATGTGGGGGGTGAGGGGTGAGAGGTGGGAGGTGGAGGTTAGGCAAAGATAAATATTTTCTCCCTTGAAAAAGTTTCCAAACAACCACAATTGCAGATCTCACTCTAAGCGGCTGCCCAGTTTGCAGGCTGGCTAAAAATTAACCGCTGTTGATGCTTCTGCGCAAATGCACTTTTTTGCATCTGCACAGTAGAAGTTGCAGGGCCCCCCCAACACCACACCATTGCTCTGATAGGTTCCTTTTTCCCAGGCTTTCCCCGGACATTCGCGCAGCGCACATGTGCAACAGTGGGAATACGTGATTGGCTGAGAATGAGGGAAGGGATATGGGGAACTGCCCAAGAACCGCCCATCAAATGCCCACAGCTGTAAAGTCCACGGTATTGAATCCGAGTGCCTGAAGGTACAGCGGATGATTCCCGGTTTAAAAAAGCAAATTGCGTGATTTGCGGTATTGCAGGAGTGGATTTAACCGTGCGAAAATGCGCAAAAGCGCACAGCGTCATATGGACAACCGAAAAATAATGAAAACACAAAGCGATCATGTCACACATTTTACAGTCGTCTGGATGAGCCCATAGAGTCCCTGCTGGGACCTGCTCCCCAAAAAGTAAGGAGTCTGACACACACATCCCCGAGTACCCTGGATGCCTATACCCCTGGACTCTTCAGCATACGATGAAAGCTGTACAGTGACGGTGCCAGGTGCACCTCTGTGAGAAGGTAATTTCATAATTTAGGGGCAGTCATAGAGAATGCCCTCTCCTGGCCCCCACAAATGTCTGAGGGCAATGGAACTACCAAGAGGGTCCCTTCTGCTGATTTCAACACCTGAGAGGGTCTATAGGGAACGAGGTGATCTTTCAGATATTTAGGCCCTGAGTCGTCTAGGGAATGAAGGTGGCAGTGCCTGCAGCCTCTCAGTTTGACTTTGAGAGGAGTATCGCTGTTTCTATCTAGTATTGCTAATTGCTTTCATTACTGCCCGCACTCACCATACGCATTGCGCTTTTCAGAGTGGTGCCACAGTAGTGCTTAGGGGGGAGTTGAGGGCACCATTCCAAGAGCCCCCTCAAACTTTACTCTGGTGCTGGTTGCCACCAAACATGACCCAAGATTGAATTCAGAATGTACTGGAGAGTTCAGTTCTGCACAATTCAGGCCAGATTTTCAAGGGGACTTTCCAGACTATTCAGAAAGTTATGACTGATTGTGGCAGGTCCCATTCCTACAATTGTCTTTCATAGGCCAGAGAAGAGGCCTCATGTGGCAGATTTAGCATTATTGCCCAATGTCACCCCTAAAACATCAGCAAAACCATGGTGGGTAGAAAGTTCTCTTCCCTCTGGATGCTGAGCCATGCATGCACAAAGGCATGTGTGGCCTGAATAATACAGTCATTGCACACGCACAATGCACTTAGTTCTCAAACTTCTTGGCATGCATTAAGCAGCTTTTCCATATGGCTGGCCAGTGACAGTCAATGCTATGGAACAGAAGGAGAGGAGTTCTCAGTGTCATGATGCCATAACAAGAGCATAAGATGTTAGATGATATGGGGGGGGGTTGAGAGAAAGAGAAGTTCTAAATCAGCAACAGGAAGCTGTGCCCCTCCAGATCTTGTAGGATTGCAACTCCCATCATGTCTGAGCACTGACAAGGCTTGTTGATAAGATCTGGAGGGCCATGGGTTCTTCTTCCCTGCTTTAAATATGCCTACTATTTTTATTTTTTTTTGCAACAGCCATGTGCTTTTTGAAATGTTTGCTTGTCCAATATATCTCAGGACACTGAGCACCATTATTCTTTTTTATTATTGACTTGGCTTTAGTCACGTATATATCTTGCAGGTTATTCATAACAAGGGCAAAGATCATACACAGCATTATCTCACAAAAATGGTATAATATTGTGCCATTTCCACAGGAGTTACCAACTTGTTCAATTTCTTTCAGGCTAAAGGGAAACCAGAAAGCACTTTTAATGAGCAAAACCTTATTAATATAATTGTCGAACTCTTTGGGGCTGGCACTGAAACTTCTTCTTCCACCATACTCTGGGGACTGCTGAAAATGGTCCTTCATCCTGAGGTTCAGAGTAAGTGATCAGCACTGGGGGAGATGCAGGGATGCCTCAGAGGTTTTCCAATTGGAGGGCTTACCCATCTATAAGCTAACTGATCATCCTCCTAGAAAAACTGAGCCTACCCACTGGTAGGAGGACAGGTGGACAATGAGAAAGATCTGAGTTGGAGGATTTCCCATTAGGCAATAAAGAAGGAAGTTATAACACCCAACATGTTGAGCATCAGGGTGTCACTCAGAGACTGTGTAATAACCACCATTAAAAGTTCAGAATGAGGAGCCAAATAAACCTGTGAAAATGGATTGAAAACTGAAGGCAGAGTTGGTGGTGGCCTACAGGGGTCACCCACCTTTTTAGGCTCATGGGCATATTTGAATTTTTAAATAAGTGACATGAGCACCACACCCTCCGACCACTTCTCTCCCCCCCTCAATCAGCCCTTACCCCAGAGATCCAGAAAGAAAGTGTGTGCATGTGTATTCACACACACACACACACACACACACACACACAGATTTTTCAAGGATTTGAAAAGCACATAGAGTTGAAAGGGGTGGGAAAGAGTATCACTCTTCCAACTTCCTCCTTATTTTTCAAGGGAGACAGGGTACCCACTGGGGATGGCAGAGAATATCCACTAAATCAGACTTAATGCTGGATTTTGACTTAGTCCAGCAGTCCGGGTTTTTTTTTGGACCGGCACTGATTTCTTGCAGTGGGCCGCAGCTGTCGTAGCACCCTCTGGATTTTATGCTATTATCTTCATAATTGTCTTTCCTCTAAGCTGATGCATTCTTAATGGCTGTCTAGGTGATAACTATAGCTATTTACATCCATTAACCTCTCTCCAATTTTCTCGTGTTGTTAATTCTCAGAAATGGATATTAACATTCATGCAGAGCTTGGAAGATTACTTTTAAAAAGTAATAAATTACAGTTACATGGCCCAAAAAGTAGTAATTACCATTACAATTACAATTGCTCTGAAAGTAACTGATTACTTTACTTTTCCTCCAAAGTAATCTCTACAATTACATTTCAGTTACTTTTTTAAAAAAGCCTACAAGGTGCTGGCCTTGGCTGCTGCACATCTAAGTAGCCTAAAACAACATTAAAAATAAACAAACATACAGAGGTAGTAGAATAATTATTTTTATTCATAAGATAGCAATAGTGGTCTCTCCACTGGTAAGGGTGGTGGGGAGGGAGGCTGAGGCCACTACTCAGACCTTTGCACGTCAAACCAAGTGCAACCCCCCCCCACTCAGCCAGCCAGCGTAATCTCTCTCACTTAAGCACCTCCCAGACCCTGCCCTGCCAACAACTAAGGGACACTCACTCAAGCAAATATTTTCCCCTGAGATGCAAAAAAGTTAAAATACTGCAAATGCAGCACAGTAGCCAGAGAGGGTGGTGGAGGCCACTTTGTGTGGCAAGTGCAAGCACAGTATTCTCTCTCTCTCTCTCTCTCTCTCTCTCTCTCTCTCTCTCTCTCACACACACACACACACACACACACACACACACACACACTCACTCACTCACTCACACACACTCACACACACTCACTCACTCACTCACACACACGCACTCACACACACGCACTCACTCACACACACTCACTCACACACACTCACTCACACACACTCACTCACTCACTCACTCACTCGCACACACTCACTCACTCACTCACTCGCACACACTCACTCACTCACTCACTCACTCACTCACACACACTCACACACACTCACACACACACACTCACACACACACACACACTCACACACACACACACACACACACACACTCACTCACTCACACACTCTCACACACACACTCTCACACACACACTCTCACACACTCACACTCACACACTCACACTCACACACTCACACTCACACACTCACACTCACACACTCACACTCACACTCACACACTCACACTCACACACTCACACTCACACTCACACACTCACACTCTCACACACACTCTCACACACACTCTCACACACACTCTCACACACACTCTCACACACTCTCTCTCACACACTCTCTCTCACACACTCTCTCTCACACACTCTCTCTCTCTCTCTCTCTCTCTCTCTCTCTCACACACACACACACACACACACACGTCATATTTCACCTCCACAGTTCTTTATCTCCATTCTGCCGCTGCCTCCTTCTCCTCCTTTATCCATGTTCTTGACATCTGGATCCTTTTTTCCTCCACTCCATTCTTCACCACCACTATCTGTTTTTTTAAATAATTGTTTTCTCCACTCCACTCCGTCTCACTCTCCTCTTCCTCCCTCGTCGCCTCCTCCCCATCCACAGAGCATGAGGAAAGATCAACACTGCACAGAAGCCCAGTTTGAGGCACATGATTTTCATCCACAAATCAGAAGAGCAGAAGACTTCCCCTGCTCCCCTCCCCAAGTAATGCCCAAAAGTGATTCTGGAAACGTTACAATTACTCCACAAAAGTAGTAAAATTACTCCTAGTTCTATTACAATCAAAATGTAATTGCAATCTACCAATGCAATGCAATTTTTTTCATTTTCATCTATGAAAGCCTACTTAATTTTTTTCTTCTAAGTGGCAACAACATCACAGATACTGCACACTGCATGAGTGTTCTGCGGAGGACCTTAAATAACACTTTGTTGCAGAGTGTGAGGGTTGCACTGACTTATTTAGATGCTATTTTACACATAAAAAATGTAAATGTACTGTCTTCAAGTCGATTCCGACTAATGGCGACCCTATGAATAGGGTTTTCATGAGGCTGAGAGGCAGTGACTGGCCCAAGGTCACCCAGTGTGCTTCATGGCTGTGTGGGGATTCGAACCCTGGTCTCCCAGGTCGTAGTCCAACACCTTAACCACTACACCACACTGGCATGAAAAAATTGACTGCTTCTCCTTACTGAATGAATTGGTCAGGTCTGCCCATTATGCCAATTACAAAAATAATTACGTTTTCCTTCAATGCAGTGAAGGACACTACTTTCTGAGCGCAATAGGAGAGACTCACTTCATTCACTACTCAGCATATTTGTTTGGCTTTGGCTTTCTCTTATAAGTTATATAAATAAGCCCCTGAGTGCTGTTGCCAGAGGGGGGAAGGCAATGCTTATTTGTACTGCAGTGCATGGTGCATCTTCCATTGGCATTGCCCATCCCATTGCTATATGGCATAAGCGCATCCACATTGCCATAATCAGGGGGAATTCTCTAGGCTGCTACCAGGGCAGGAATCCTCTAGGCTACCATTCTACCCTTCCTCAGGCCACCTTTTAACTGTAAAGCAAAACTGGCCTGTCAGTATTACGCCTCCCCTCCCCTGGCCTTGCTACTCTGATGGTGACTTCTCTCTGAGACCCATTCCAGTGTTGTGCCTTGCATGCTGCAATGCTAGCTGGGTGAATCAACTGAGCAATTAACCTGCTGTCAAATAAAATTCACTTTGCAATTTTTGGAAATTGAAATGAAGTGTGGGGGACTTAGTGGTGGAGGAGCAGCGGATCATGGTAACAGCATGATGCAGGGATTCCAGACATACCGTTATGAAAGTCACACCTTTATTACTTTTTCAAAAATTGTTTTGCTGTTTGTAATTCTACTGACTCCCTTGACCCATGCTATGTCCCATACAATGGAAGAAAGACTTTACTTGCTTCTTGGATTGGAAGTCAACTGCATCTTGCCACCAAAAACATACATTACAAAAAGAATGGCGTTGTTATTGCCATAATGAAAAAAAGTTTCCTCATGATGTGTGGTGATTGTACTGCTGTCTGCTGACAGACTGTGCTAGCCAGCAGTGCCTGTCTGCCCTAGCCGCAGAGCTTGGAAAAATTACTTTTTTAAACTACAACTCCCATCAGCCCCAGCCAGCATGGCCACTGGATTGGGCTGATGGGAGTTGTAGTTCAAAAAAGTAACTTTTCCAAGCTCTGGAGGTTATATGTCATTGTTAACTGTCAAATCATCCTGCCTGCAATTTCCTGTGTCAGCTAGACAGCTCTACAGAGCATTCAGAGTCTCTGCCATGCTTTGGCATGGGAAACAGTCCATCATGCAATGTTGTCTGATTGTAATTATGATCAATGTGATGACTGACCCACCACAACCCCCCCCCCCCATTTCTGAATGAATGCTTTCACTGCTGCTGTGCTTATCATGGGCTTTCTCTCTGTGTGTGCTAAATGTGTATGTACCTGCTGCTGTCACTCCCTCTACCAGCTCTCAGAGTATATACCTTTCAGTTGTTGCGTAAGTAGCTTTAGGATTTTGTAAGGAATCAAATAAATAAAAATACAAGGTAGTGGTGGTGTTGCTGCAGTGGTTACAAAGCAATTCAAATGGTCACACAAGCAGAGCTTGGAGAAGTTACTTTTTTGAACTACAACTCCCATTAGCCCCAGCCAGCATGGCCACCGGATTGGGCTGATGGGAGTTGTAGTTCAAAAAAGTAACTTTTCCAAGCTCTGCAAGCATGACATTTGCTTGTTTATTATTTAAATACACACTTTTAATTCAAGAAAAAATGAGTGATTTTCAAATATAAAATAACAGTAACAAAATCACAGCAATAGCAATATTACTTTCTGCTTGTAAAACATAACCCTCACAAATCCAATTAAATAAATTCATAGGATAAAGAAAATGCAATTTCAATTATTTGTGAAAAGTACTTGTTACTTTAATTTTTTTAAAAAAAGATTAAAATTTAGCAGGAAAAAAGAAGTTAACAAGCAGAGATGGCCGACTTTTCAACAGTAAAAATCAAAAGTACTGCAAAACAACAAGAATTGCAAGGGGGGAATCATTAAGCTGCACATCAGTTAGCCGAAGGCAAGAGACAGACTCAAAGGGCAACTATCTGCCTAACTGATATGTAAATAGGAAAAAAACACATGGAACATCATAAGCATTTCCATTAAAAAATATGGGTGTTGCCCTTTGTTAAGGGCAATGGTAAAAGACAGCAGACAGGTAGATGGGGGCATGGGGGTCCGTGTGCGTGCATGCGCAGGTCTGCAGGTGCGCACACGTACACAACACACTGGGACCCAGGCCAAGCTGATGCCCAAGGGCCCCGGCATTCCTGGAGCCAGCCCTGGCATCTAGCATAGCGCATTACAATTGATACAACAGGCAGAAAAGTAATTAAGTGGTCCATCAACACCATAAGCAATTTTCAAGTGATCCATGGAGGGAAAAAGTTTGGGAACTGACCTAGGATTTTATCATACATTTTTCTGGGCAGCAAGTTAGAGCTACCCATCCCCAAACAAACAAACAAAAAAAGCACCAGTGATGGCAGTTCTGTCAGCTCTTCACTGAGACAGCAGTGTCGGTGGGGGTGCAGGCAGGGCTGGAGATTCCTTGGTAATTGCCAGGCCGTAAGTCCTCAGCCAACAGCTTGGCTATAAATCTGCCAGGCTAGCAAGGAGGAAGCAAGATAAGGGCAGAGGCCGTTCAAAGCTTACGTGCCAAGCCAGAAATCCAGAAGAGACATCAGTGAAGGTCCGGGTCTAGTTTGCCGAGAGATCAGTCCAAGTCAAGGTTCAGGGGATAGGAAGACACACAGTGGTCATACCTGACATTGTAGTCAGCAACAAGCTGAAGCCAAGGTTTGACTTTTAAGGAGCAGGTTTGTCAGCAGGTGTGAGCCATCAGCGTTTTGGCCTTAAGTGGACAGGTCTGCCCCTCTTCTGCCTGACCTTCTGTTGTCTATGTTCTGCAGGTGAGGGGGGAGTATCCTGTTCACTGTCTGCGTCTGGCTGAAGGGCTTCAGCTGTGTCTGGGGTGCTCTGCAGCTGAGGGGGAGAAAGAGCTGGGTTCTCAGGAGTTTCCTCCATTTCTCCTTCTGGGTCTGCTGCTTCTGGGTCTGCTGCTGTTACTCCCGAGTCATCCTTGTCTGATGAGTCCTCTGACGGGGCCATGACACGTTCCATCTTTCCTTCTCCAGACAATGACATGAGTTTATTCAGAGTTTTCTTATCTCTACATCCCTATCTGTGGATGTTTACAGATTCTTGTTCAAGCCATTTGGGTGGATGTGTATTAAACTGACTTTTTTTTTAGTCAGTTCCCAAATGTATGCATGTCTGCATAGCTAAGAGTGCTCCAAATATGTATGCTTTCAAAGTAATAGGCATTTGACTGTCCAAGTCCACTGTTATAGTTAGATTGTTGAAGACACTGTAAATATTACAGTTGAAGTTACTGTAAACCGCCCAGAGAGCTTCGGCTATGGGGCGGTATACAAGTATAATTAATTAATTAATAAGATGGAGGAATCTAAAACCAATGAGAGAATTTGGGAAATATACATGTCTACAGTGTACAGGAATTGTATAGTGTATATGATAAATGATAAGCTAAACCAGAGGTTGCCAACCCATTGCCTGTAGTGCCATGGTGCCCCCAAAGGTCTTCAGTGGCACCCTCAGTGGGTAGTGCAGAATCTGAACTTTCATTTTAAAAAAAGATTAAGTCTCTAGTCCTTCTAGAAAGAAAGTTATGGAGCAAAAGGTGCAAGTACCCTTCTAAGTGATTTCTGTAAAATGAGCCAGCTTGGCTGTGCCTGCCTGTCAGTGTTATTAGCCAATGAATGAAGTTAGACCTGTGATTACTAAGTGATTTGTTTGGAGTTGTTTATCTAGTATGGAAATACAATTATGGGGAACGCTTCACAATGACTACTCTGTAATTTTGTGTTATGCCACACCCTCATAACAGCCATTTTGTGACTGCTGCCCTCAGCCCTCTCAAAATTTGAACTATTCCTTCTGGTCCAAAAAGGTTGGCAATCCTTGAGCTAATCTAATAATAAACTAAACTAACTGAAATTTCAGAGTACTGGAGATTATTTCACATATCCATTAAAAAGCATTTTGAGTTAGGATAGGGCAGCTAAACAAGATTTCGAAACCTTGCCTTAAAAATATTCACATCATCAATTAGTGCTACCAAGGTAGATATTGAAGGGAAGAGGAAATACATTTTCAAGCTTTCAGCAAGCATAGCTGGGGCCTAATTGGCATGTGGTGAGATGAGTAGCATAGAGGATAGAAAGCTTTTCAAAATATTCTAGAGGGGAGGGAAAGGTTTGATGGTAAGATCAGATCAGAACAAAACATCCAGCATGGAATGTGTGTTTCCTGTTCTGAATGTGCCATTTTGAGGCTTCCTATGTTTTGAAGATTTTGTTTATGAGTGTTGTGGTACCTGAGCCATAATCTACCATTTCTGGGCAAGGTCATTGAGCGAGTGGTGGCCAACCAGTTGTCAGCACACTTGGATGAAATGGATTATTTGGATCCATACCAATCGGGTTTCAGGACTGGTCACGGAACTGAAACAGCCTTGGTCGCTCTGGTAGATGATTTGAGGAGGGCATTAGATGGGCCTTCTTGTCCTCCTCGATCTCTCAGCGGCTTTTGATACTGTCGACCACAGTATCCTTCTGCTTCGCCTGGAGGGATTGGGAATTGGAGGCACTGTATTACAGTGGTTCCATTCCTTTCTCTCCGACAGGTACCAACAGGTAGCGTTGGGGGAGGAGGTATCAGACCCTTGGCCTCTCAATTGTGGTGTGCCACAGGGCTCTATCCTCTCTCCCATGCTATTTAACATCTATATGAAGCCGCTGGGGGCAATCATCAGGAGATTTGGGCTGCAGTGTCATCAATATGCGGATGACACTCAGCTCTATCTCTCGTTTAAATCTTCACCAGAGTTGGCTGTGGAGATCTTGTCCAAGTGCCTGGAATCCGTGAGTGGATGGATGGGAAGGAACAAGCTGAAGTTGAACCCTGATAAGACCGAGGTACTACTTGTGGGGGACAAGAGAAGGTTGGGCGATATTGACCTGAAGTTCAACGGGGTGAGTCTACCCCTAAAGGACCAGGTCTGCAGCCTTGGGGTTGTGCTTGATTCCAGGCTGTCCATGGAGGCTCAGATTTTGGCAGTGAGCCGGGCAGCCTGGTACCAACTACACCTCATACGAAGGCTGCAACCCTACCTTCCTGTTCACCAGCTCCCACTTGTGGTACACGCCCTGGTCACCTCTCGTTTGGACTACTGTAATGCGCTCTACGTGGGGTTACCCTTGAAAACGGTCCGGAAATTACAACTGATACAAAATGCGGCGGCTCGACTACTTACGAATAGTCGCCGCCGAGATCACATCACACCAGTGTTGTTCGACCTACACTGGCTACCAGTTGTTTTCCGAGCCCAATTCAAGGTGTTGGTATTGACCTTTAAATCCCTACACGGTTTTGGCCCAGTTTATCTCACGGAGCGCCTTCAACGCCACCAATTATGCCGCCCGACAAGATCGGCCACACAGGGCCTTCTCTCAATCCCGCCAACAAAAACAGCCAGATTGGCGGGTACTAGAGAGAGGGCATTCTCAGTGGCGGCCCCCACTCTTTGGAACTCCCTCCCACAAGATCTCCGGTACGCCTCTTCCCTAAATGTGTTTCGGAAAGCCTTAAAGACCTGGCTCTTTCAGCAGGCCTTCGGGGTATCCGGGGAGGGTTAATTGTTATAACTGTAATGCCTCCTGCCCAGTTTTAATATTGTTGCTGCAGATGTATTGTTTTTATATTGTATTACTGTATTTTATTAATTGTATTCTAACAATTTTGTAAGTCGCCTAGAGTGGCCATTGGCCAGATAGGCGACGAAGAAATTAAATTTATTATTATTATTATTAACAGTAAATTTGGGTGCATATGCAATACATTAATAATTATAAATTAATATTTCCAGAAAGGGTCCAAGAAGAAGTTGATCAAGTGATTGGCCGGGTAAAATCACCCATGATGAAAGACCAGTTGAGACTGCCTTATACTTGTGCTGTGATACATGAAATTCAACGTTGTGCTGATGTGACACCTATTTCCTTTCCATTTCTGACACACAGAGATACTGAAGTTGGCAAGTTTGTCATTCCCAAGGTACCGTACCTGAAAAGTATATTTTAAAAAATGAAATCACAGGTGCTAAACCACAACCTGGCTGATCACACATAAAGGACAATGTGAGAGATCTTGATGCTCACAGCAAACCAAAGTTAGCACTAATAAGGTTCAACTGTCACTCATGAGGGACTGAAGGTAGAGTGTGACACTGATTTTATGTCTTCTACGTTAAATTTTACCTTTGTAGTACCAATCCCTATATATATGTCTTACATATCTGATTCTCAGATTCTACCCACTATTTTAAATTCTCACAATGCCCTGTAGTGCATTGCTTCAGCACGTTATTGGAATTTTAACCTATTTATTTATTTATTTATTGTATTTGTATACCACCCCATAGCCAAAGCTCTCTGGGCAGTTTACAGCAACTAAAAACATGAAAAAACAAACATACAAATTTAAAACACACCTTTTAAAAATAATTTAAAAGACAATTTAAAAAAATTAAAAACAATTTAAAAAACACATGCTAAAGTGCCTGGGAGAAGAGGAAAGTCTTGACCTGGTGCCGAAAAGATTACCTAAGGTAATTTGGTGTATATAATAAAATACACAATTATGTGACGTTCAAATTTTAGTGGGTTTCCCAGTCTCTTTCCCAAGCTGCTACTGACTGACCCTTTCCCCCTCCTACTTCAGCACATCCCCTTTGGGGTTAATTGTATGCCTTAACCGTCAGGAGATGATACTACAGATGTAAAGTGCCAACTCTCAAACCAACTCTCTCCACTTTGTTCACTAGTTGGTGTCCAGGATGACCAGGAATATTTCCTCCCAATAAACCCCTTATGAACATGAATTAAACTTTGAAAACAAACAACCCTTCTATAAAAACACCCATTTTTAATTTATTTCATTTGTTAATTACATTATATATTGAGAGAGAGAAAAGCTACATGATGAAACCAGCAGTGGATTCTAATCCCTTTGTTTTTCTGCCATTTTAGGAGACCATTGTCTTTAGCCATTTCTCCTCTGTACTGAAGGATGAGACCATGTGGGAGAAGCCACAAGAATTTTACCCAGAGCACTTTCTAGATGCAAATGGGAAGTTCGTTAAGAGAGAGGCCTTCTTGCCTTTCTCTGCAGGTAAATCCAAGAGATATAAGGAGGAGGGTTGCAAGTTGTACTACGGTAGGGCCCCGCTTTATGGCACTTCGCTTTACAGCGATTCACTAATACAGCGGTCTCAATTAGACACAATTGGACTAAAGCCCCACTCGTACAGTGCTTGTTCTGCTTTTACGGTGCTTTTCAGGCATCGCACACCATACTATTCAATGAGTTCCACTTTACAGCGGTTTTCACTTTACAGCAGGGGTCCGGAACGTAACCCGCCATATGAGTGGGGCCCTATTGTATTGTCTTCCTTCCTCTTTCCCAAATGGTGCTGAGACATCAAGTGGGTATCTTTATTCTCTGCCTCCCTACCCATAAACAGCCCTTTAATCTCTGCAACGTATTTACTGGTTGAGCCAGCGCTCTGTATTAGGCAATGTGGGTAAGGCAAATATGTGTGGAGTGAATAGCAAGGCCTTAGACAAAACTGCACTAAAACAAAGCTAGATGAAAGGTTTATGAAGGCAGCAATTTCAGCCATTATTATCAAGATGTTGGCAGGGTAGGGATAATTTTAAAACAGTTTCAACAGTTAACCACAAACGCAAATGAGAATAAATTAAGAAAATGCATCCAGCTACACCTAGTCTAGACTATTTCCCTAATCACGCTTATTAGCAATATTTATTTATTTATTTATTGCATTTGTATACCGCCCGATAGCTGAAGCTCTCTGGGCGGTTTACAACAATTAAATATAAAGAAGTTTCCATCCTTTTCTGTTCATCTTCTAGAGTCTGGTGCATCCAGAATCAGAGGAAGGCAATGGTAAACCACCTCTGAGTATCTCTTACCATGAAAACCCTATGAACAGAGTATCCAAAATGCAACATGAGAGAGTGCTGGAAGATGAGACCCCCACGTCAGAAGACACTCACTGAGCTACTGGGGAAGAACAACGGACATATGAGTAGCGCTGTGACTAATGATGCAGCTGGGTCAAAGCCGAAAGGAAGTCCAGAGGCTGATGCGCAAAGATGCTAAAGGAGAGTCTGGAGTTGTACAACATGCACAATAGGAACATGGAATGTGAGAAGTATGAACCAGAAAAGTAAGAAGTTGTCAAGCAAGAAATGGAACTTATCAACACTTGGCGTGACTGAATTAAAATAGATAATTTATGCAGGAAATGAGAAATTAAGAAGAAACAGTGTTGCTTTAATAGTGAGAGGTGATGTAGCAAAAGCAATTAGGAGCTATAATGCAAGGTCTGAGCGAGTGATATCAATGAGATTTAACAGGAAACCTATTAACATAACCATCATCCAAGTCTATGCTCCAACAGCAAACACAGAAGAAGAGGAATTGGAAAGATTTTATGTTGAAGTACAGGAAGAAATTGATCACACACCAAAACAAGATGTGCTGATAATCATGGGGGACTGGAATGCAAAAGAAGGGAAAGAGAAGAACTAGGAATTGTGGGGAAATGGGGCTCAGGAGATAGAAATGAAGCAGGCAAAAGACTTATTGAATTCTGTGAAGCCAATAATTTGTTTCTTGCAAACACATTTTTTGAGCAACCAAAAAGACGACTGTACACATGGACATCACCAAATGGTCAATATAGGAATCAAACAGATTATATCATTGGTAGCAGAAGATGGAGAAGTTCCATACTTTCTGCAAAAACAAGATCAGGAGCAGACTGCGGTACAGATCATAAACTAGTAATATCGAAAATCAGAGTAAAGCTAAAGAAAACCAACAAAGCAATCATAATGCCAAAATACAATTTAAATAACATCCCAGAATAATATAAAGATCAAATAAGGAACAGATTTGAGGCTTTAAACTTAGTTGACAGAGAACCAGAAGAACTATGCATTGAAGTCAGAGACATTATCAGGGAAGAATGCAAAGAGACAATACTGTAAACCGCCCAGAGAGCTTTGGCTATGGGGCGGTATATAAATGTAATAAAATACATACATACATACATACATACATACATACATACATACATACATACATACATACATACATACATACATACATACCTCTAGTTAAAAAGAGCGAAAGACCCCAATGGATGACTGATGAAACTCTTAAAATGGTTAAAGAGAGAAGAAAAGCAAAAGCAAAAGGACATAGAAACACAGTTAGAACCCTAAATGCAACAATACAGCAACCAGTACGTAGGGACAAAGAGGACTATTACAATAGTTATTGCCTAGAAATAGAAGAGGACAACAAAAATGGTAGAACAAGAGCCCTATTCTAAAAGATGTGAGAAATTAAAGAGAAATTTAAACCAAGGGTAGGGATGTTGAATAAACAACAGGGGAGCACACTGACTGACCAAGATAAAATAAAAAGAAGATGAAATCAATACACTGAAGAATGCTATAAAAGAGATTCAAGGATAACAGATTTACTCATGGAGGAACCTTATGATGAAGAACCAGAAATTCTAGAATGTGAGGTGAAAGCTGCTCTTAAAATACTTGGAAGAAACAAATCACCAGGAACAGATGGTATACCAATAGAGTTGCTACAAGCTACTGAGACCGAATCTGTCCAAATTTTGACCAAAATTTGTCAAGAAATATGGAAAAGAAAACAATGGCCCACAGACTGGAAACATTCAATATACATCCCAATTCTAAAGAAAGGGGATCCCAGGGAATGCAGTAATTATCGAACTATCGCCTTAATACCCCATGCAAGTAAAATAATGCTCAAGATTCTACAACAAAGGCTCTTACCATATATGGAACGAGAAATGCCAGATGTCCAAGCTGGACTTAGAAAGGAAGAGGTACCAGAGATCATATGGCAAACATACGTTGGATGATGGAACAGACCAAGGAATTTCAGAAGAAAATCAGCCTGTGCATTATAGATTACAGCAAAGTCTCTGACTGTTTAGATCATGGGAAACTATGGAATGCTTTAAAAGAAATTGGGGTTCCACAACATCTCATTGTCCTGGTGCGCAACCTATACTCTGGACAAGTGGCTACTGTAAGGACAGAATATGGAGAAACCAAATGATTCCCCATCGGAAAGGGTGTGAGACAGGGGTGTATTTTATCACCCTATCTGTTTATTCTATATGCAGAACATATCATACGGAAAGCGGGATTGGACCAAGATGAAGGAGGTGTGAAAACTGGAGGGAGAAATATCAATATTTTAAGATATGCAGACGATACCATACTATTAGCAGAAACCAGTAATAATTTGAAACTAATGCTGATGAAAGTTCAAGAGGAAAGCACAAAAGCAGGACTACAGCTGAACATCAAGAAGACTAAAGTAATGACAACAGAAGACTTATGTAACTTTAAAGTTTGCAACAAGGATATTGAACTTGTCCAGGATTATCAATACCTTGGCACAGTCATTAACCAAAATGGAGGCTGTCAAAGAACCATCCCCCTGGGGTTCCTCACCCTCAGTACTCCAAGGGGGTTCTTTGCTTCTGAGAACAGTCCCCACCCCACTGGGTCTCCACTTCTCAGGCACACTCCTCCCTTTCCACGGAAGTAATTATCCCTGGTATTCACTGCCACCACCCTTCTTTCTAAATTCTTCCCCTGAGTGAAGGGACCTCAGAGAACTATGTGATTTTAGAGGGATTTACCCTCACTAATCAATCCGTAGCGTTCAGCCTTCCAGCACTACATTTAGAATCCTTAGTTGCAAGCCAATACAAACCTTTTATACAAAGTTGTTTATTTAAGAGTAGATACGTTGGTATATACAAAAGGAGAAATAATAGTTTGATTCCTTAAAGCTAATCACCCTCAGGCGGGCTACACATGGTCACTGGCATAACAAAAGGAGAGATGTTCAATACAGACACGAAACAAAAGAAAGACTTATCCTAACTAAGATCCTATACTTACATCCAAGTAACTCTATTCCTTCATGGAGCAGCCGGTTCCCAAACGGCTGTCCCTGTTACACGTCAGCGAGTCGAGGTCGATGGAACATGTGGGAACTCCCTTTTGAAAGAACCTTCTTCATATTTATGGGTTTCTTTTCCTCAACAAGGAGGGGGGACAGTAAATAGCCATATCCCGCCCCTGCTGGGGATCCCTTCCTTTGAAGTCTTTGAAGATTGAGAGAGCGAGACAGCACCATCCAGGTGTCCCAATCTACAATATCCCCTCTTCCTGACTTTTAATCCCAGGATGCTGATAAGGGGCAACACCTAAGAATCAGTTGCATTTTCTTGCAAGGTTGTAAATTGCCTGTCTGACACTGAGCTTCGGATCTTCCCCAGTAGGGAATCTTAAGGAAGCCACAGGCTCCCAGAATTCTCTCTGGTTGCCTCACTTCAGCTTGACCAAAGTTAGCTATTCTTGACAGAGGCAATAGTCAAGAAATCAGAAGAAGGCTAGGACTGGGGTGGGCAGCTATGAGGAACTAGAAAAGGTCCTCAAATGCAATGATGTGTCACTGAACACTAAAGTCAAGATCATTCAGACTGTGGTATTCCCAATCTCTCTGTATGGATGTTAAAGGCGGACAGTGAAAAAATAGATAAAAGAAAAATCAACTCGTTTGAAATGTGGTGTTGGAGGAGAGCTTTGCACCTACCATGGATGGCGAAAAAGACAAATAATTGGGTGTTAGAACAAATTAAACCAGAACTATCACTAGAAGCTAGAATGATGAAACAGAGGTTATCATACTTTGGACACATAATGAGAAGACATTATTCACTTAAAAGGACAGTAATGCTGGGAAAAACAGAAGGTAGTAGCAGAAGAGGAAGACCAAACAAGAGATGGATTGATTCCATAAAGTAAGCCACAAAACTTAACTTACAAGATCTGAACAGGGTAGTTCATAACAGACGCTATAAGTCTTAATTGACTTGAAGGCATATAACAACAGTTCTCTAAACTTATTATTTATGTATTTTCTTGCAATTTTATTAGAGCTATTAAATTAAGGTAGGGCTTAAAAACCCTTAATCCCACACCCATAGAATCATAGAATAGTAGAGTTGGAAGGGGCCTATAAGGCCATCAAGTCCAACCCCCTGCTCAATGCAGGAATCCAAATCAAAGCATTCCTGACAGATGGCTGTCCAGCTGCTTCTTGAATGCCTCCAGTGTCGGGGAGCCTGCTATCTCTCTTGGTAATTGATTCCATTGTCATATGGCTCTAACAGTTAGGGAGTTTTTCCTGATGTCCAGTCAAAATCTGGCTTCCTGCAACTTGAGCCCATTATTCCGTGTCCTGCACTCTGGGACAACTGAGAAGAGATCCCGTCCCTCCTCTATGTGACAACCTTTCATGTACTGGAAGAGTGCTATCATATCTCCCCTCAGTCTTCTCTTTTCCAGGCTAAACATGCCCAGTTCTTTTAGTCTCTCCTCATAGGGCTTTGTTTCCAGTCCCCTGATCATCCTTGTTGCCCTCCTCTGAACTTGTTCCAGTTTGTCTGCATCCTTCTTGAATTGCAGAGACCAGAACTGGACGCAGTATTCAAGATGAGGCCTAACCAGTGCTGAATAGAGGGGAACTAATACTTCACGTGATTTGGAAGCTATACTCCTGTTAATGCAGCCTAATACAGCATTTGCCTTTTTTGCAGCCACATCACACTGTTGGCTCATATTCAGCTTGTGATCAACGACAATTCCAAGATCCTTCTCACATGTCGTATTGCTGAGCCAAGTATCCCCCATCTTATAACTTGTGCATTTGGTTTCTTTTTCCTAAGTGTAGGACTTTGCATTTATCCCTGTTGAATTTCATTCTGTTGTTTTCAGCCCAATGCTCCAGCCTATCAAGGTCCCTTTGAATCCCCAGGTTGCTTTGGGGATGGATCTGGGACAGGGCAAGTGGGGCCCTGGTTGGGACAAGGTGGATTGGCCTGCCATGGGTCCCACAGATCAGCGCCATAGGATTTAAAAATATGTTTGGGAAGGCTGGGGAAGGAGGAGACACTGCATCTTTCCCCCCCTTCCTGCTGAGAGCATGTGGGTGCAAATGGGACCCTGCAGGATGGAATCAGTGCTGGTCCTTTACGAGTGGCTTCCCTGCATGCTCATGAACAAGCAGCTGCTTACCAGCTGGTAACCTAAATGATTCCATAGTGCAGGGTTCTGCTCCTTCACAAGCCACTCTCAAAGGAGCAGCAAGCAGCACCGTGCAGAATGAATCCTTTGCTTATCAGCTGGCAAGTGGGAGGATTCCATCAAGAAGTGTAGTCCTAGCAGGAAGGAGAGGTTGGGAGGAAAAGGCACATACCTTCTCTCATGAAGAGGTGCCTCCTTTTCCCAGTTTCTCCTTCTTCCTGTGCATGCCCGCCTCTCCTTTTTGCCTGATGCCCTGCTCCCTGACAGCCCCAGATTGCTCTGGGCTGCCCAACCCAACCTGTAGTGATCCGGAGCTGTCTCAACCTGAATCAAGCGAGACATGGATCCCTCAGAATAGGCCCAATTTGGCTCGGGCCTCAGCCAAATATGGTGCACAGACCTAATTTATATCTCATCTTTCTTCCGTCATGGCAATCAAAGTGACAGGACATACATGTGGTTCCTAAGCGGCCACCCATCCAGATTGTAAACCTAACCCACTCTATCTACAGAGTTACATATACATGATTTCCATTCCCCCCCTCCCAATGGCATGTCTAATTGGAAAAGCAGTAGAGTTCATTTCAATTTCTCTTTACCATGATTTCCTTGGTTTCTGTCTCCTTCTTTAGGGTGAGCAACATGTGGACCTCCAGATGTTGTTGGGCTACAGCTTCCATCATCCCTGACTATTAGCTATGCTGGCTGGGGCTGGTGGGAGTTGGAGTCTAACAACATCTGCAGAGCCACAGATTGCCTGCTCCTGCTTTCATCTACATTTCCCCCTTAAATGTCACATCAGTTAGCACCAAGCAGCTGAAATAGTTTCATTCCTTCACATATTCCAAAAGGAGAATCTACGCTGATTTTAGCCCTTAGCAGTACAAGTCATGTGACTGGCTTCGCATAGGTGAGAGTGGCTCAAAATCAACATGAACTGACTAAACTTTGCCTCTGCCAAGGGCAAGTGAAAGTAGTTGTGGGTTTTGAGTATTGAAGGTTTCAGGGAGAGGGTTCATGTGCTATCCTTCCTCCTATTCTGATGCACAAAATATTATGTGTCTTTTACTTGCAGGTCGTCATGCTTGCCCTGGAGAACAGCTGGCCAAAATGGAGCTCTTCCTCTTCTTCACCAGCCTCCTGCAGCATTTCACCTTTTGCATTCCTGAGAACTATCCCAGGCCCAAGGAAGAAAGATTATATGCCCTCACAGTTAATCCATCCCCTTTCCAGATTTGTGCCATTCCTAGGTAATGGTTCCAAGTTTAGTATATCTAACAGTCCTGACCATTAACCCCAAAAGCAGAGGAGAAGTCAGAAATGGGCAGTTAAGGAGTCAAAGAGACACAGAGAGAGAAAACAATGGGAAATGCAAGGATATCGGGTGACAAAGTCACAGGCAATGACAACCACATGGTCTATCACCCTTGAATGTGTACATTAGGAACTACACATTAAAAGTAATATGTAGCTTGGCCCTGAGGTTACACCACCAGTGTGGCTGGAAAAGAAGAATTGCTCCAGATATGGAACTAGAAGATGCCTTTGTACATGGACTAAGACCCTCCAGCATTCAATAAATAAAAACATACTTGTAACACCTCGAATTTCATGCCAAGGATGACTCTCTGAGCTTCCCTGCCCCTTGTATTACACTTTGGTGAAGGCGCTACTCCACCTTCTATGTGTGTATTCACTTACTCTGCAATTCCCTTCTTCAACAGATTTCAAAGCCAGATGGATTTTGTTTTTTGATTGCAGAAAATCTCTAGAAAGTCTTAGTCAGTTTATTAATAAGTTGTTTATAGCCATAGGCTGTTACAACAAGAATACTATATACATTCATACAATATAAAATAATCATCCTAAATTGAATTTAAATTAAAATTTCAAATAAATTGATTTTAACAACTATTCCCAGAATAAGAAGCTCTCAGTTTCTTTGCCGCTAGAGCAAAGTTAGCAATAGAAATTATCATATGTGGCTGAATAGCAGATAATAAAAAAATCAAAATCTGGGACTTATTGTCGTTATTATTCATTGGAATCAGCGGTGCTAAAAATCTTGTTCCTGGGGAAGAATATAGAGGACAATCGAGCATGTAATGGATTAGATCTTCTGGCACTCTGCATCCTGCTATGCATAACCTTTCAGCATGTGGGATACCTAAGTATCGGCCATACAAACAATTTGAGGGCATCATCTGGAAACGTAATTCAGTATAGGCTCTTCTGAGGGGCGCGCATGTTAGGACATCTAAATAGGGCGGCCATATATGATTTGGTTTGATGTAGATAAACCATTTGGAAAAATGGGAAGTGGCGATCCTTGTGATGTCATGTTGTGCGTCACTATCGTAAATTTGGTTAGACAGAACCTTTGGATTGAGACTGGCGAGCAGAGGAGGGGTCAAAAGATACTGGATACCCAGATCATAGAAATTTTAGCCCAACCCCCTTTTTCTAGTTGTACCTCCCAGCAAAGTTTGGCCAGTGAGGGTGAGTTGGCCTCCGAGAATTTTTTCCATAAGCGTAAAAACACTAGGTCAACTCTGGCCATTAGGGAGGGGGAATTAAGTTCTATTCTCATAAAAGCCGCCGGGGTGCCTTTGGGTAAGCCTAAGATTTGTTTAAAGAAGGTGTTTTGAATTGGTTCTAGGGCTGTCCGGAGGGAAGGGCCCCAGATCTCACACCCATACAAGATTTTTGGAAGAATTTTTGATATGTAAAGTTTGGACATGGGTCTCAGCAGTTGGCCACCCTTGGAATAAAAAAAATTCTTCAAAAGACCAAGGGCCTTAAGAGCTAAAAGTTTGATGTGTGCCAACTGTTGAGCCCATGACAATTTGTTGTTAATGTAGATTCCCAAATACTTAAAAGTTTGGACCTGTTCTATTATATGTCCATTTAAGCGCCAGATGGATTTGACTTTGTTATACTTTCCGCATATCATTATTTTAGTTTTTGTATAATTAACTTGAAGACATTGAGCGGCACAGTATGTCTGGAAATGTGAGAGCATTTGTTTAAAGCCTATCCTATTTTGGGAGAGTAGGAGTAAGTCATCCGCATATAGAAGGACCGGAATTTTTCTATCTTTGATTGAGGGTGGAAAAAAAGTCGGGGAGGACATTGCCGGGATAATATCATTAATAAAGAAGTTGAACAAGAAAGGGGCCAATATGCAGCCCTGCTTTACTCCTCTCTTCATTGGAATTTTTTGCGATAGGCGACCGGTATGACCTAAGCGAATTCTTAAGACCATGTCTTGATGTAAGGATTGGAGAAGCCAAAGCAATCTTTTATTAATGCCAGCCTTTTCAAGTTTACTCCAGAGTATACGACGGTTAACAGAATCAAAGGCAGCCGAGAAATCAATAAACGCTAGATATAAAGAGCGTTGTGAGTTCATCTTTACATGCTTAACAAGGTGCTGTAGAATAAACAGTTGGTGTATTGTTGAAGCCCCTTCCCTGAACCCTGCTTGGACGTCTGATATAATAGCTTGCTCCTTGTCCCAATCAAGGAGTTTATTTAGAAGAAAACGCCCGTACAGTTTTGCGGCAACGTCCAAAAGGCTTATGGGTCTAAAGTTTGATGGTTTAGTGGGATCACCTTTTTTAAATATTGGCACTACAATGCTCGTTTTCCAACTATGGGGGATATGGCCCGTTTCATTGATTTTAGTAAATAAGGTGGCAAGAATAGGGCGCCACCATATAGGGAAAGATTGATACAGTTCAGCTGGTAAGAAGTCTTGACCTGGGGCTTTCCCGGAGCGCAATTGCGTGATCAAGTTGTCTATTTCAGTTCCAGTTACTGGGGGCCATTGTGGACAGTCTATGGGGATGGCAAAGGTGGGAAGATCCAAGGGGAATGGGTCGTCGAAAATTGCCTGAAAATGGGTAATCCAAGACTTGGGGAGGATTGGAGGAATTGAGATGTGGGAGTTATCAGACTGAGAATTACGAACCAATCTCCAGAAGATCTCCTGATTGGAATTGAGAGCCGCAGCCCCAAGTCTTTGCCAGAATGAGGTAACATAAGATGATCTTTTATATTTTAATAAGTTATTATATTCTTTTTTGAGAGTATAAAGTTTGACTATGGCAGATTCCGAATAATGTAATCTAGTAAAACGGGTTTGATAACAGACCTGCTTCTTTTTAGCCAAACAGGCTTTATCAAACCACGGTTTATTCCCATGCTGAATTATATCTGGGATAGCCTTAGATGTGCTGACAGCTGGAAGAAGATGGGATACAATCTGTTCAAAGATCACATTTATGTCATTAGATGGCAAGGTAGCCTTATGCCTTAACTCCATCAATGGAGAAGACATTAGAATTGATTTTACTTCCTCAAGAACCAAGGGAGACCATCTTCTGCGTTTTGGGCCCTGAAACGTCTGGTATTTTTGATTTACTAACAAAAAGGGACAAGGAGAGTGACAGTAGAAGATGGTCACTGTCAGATCTATAGGCAATATCAAAATTCTTTACAAGATCTAGAATTTGTGGAGAGATCAACACATAATCTACCACGCTGGCACCTCTTTTGGTTATAAAAGTGAAAAATCCTTCAGACGAATCATATTCAGTGCCATTGAGGCACAACAAGCCTATACCTATCAGCATCTTATATAGAGCATGTCCATTTAGATTTATTACTTTATCATATGAAGTACGAGGAAGGAATGAATAGTCTCCTTGACATAGGTCTGGAAGTACTAATGAGTTTGGAATATTGGGTCCCGTCCTGGCATTGAAGTCTCCACCCATAACTAAATTATATATGGGATATTTTTCTTGGATTTGCTCAATAAATTCTAGGAGATCTTGCCACCTTTGAGAGTTTAAGCTTGGGCCACTGGGGGGAATATATACATTTATACAAATGAGAGGTGGAAGAGATGGAGACGTTTGTAAAGAAAGTGATTTAAAAGATATAATTAGGGCTAGGCAATGTTCTGGAGATGAGAATGGTATCTCTGTTACTGTAGCGTTTAGCTCTGTGGAAATTAAAAACGCTACGCCTCCACTGGCTTGGCCTTTCTGCGCAAAGCGCTTAGCTGGTTTAGTCCAACATTTAAATCCATTAACAAAAAAAGGTTGATCTTCTGTTAACCATTTTTCTTGGAGACATATGAGATCAAATGTACGGAGGAATGTTAAAAGCTCTGGATCATTTGCTTTATTATTCCATCCAGCTATGTTCCAGAATAATAAGTTAAAGGCATCACTAAGCCCGGAGGTAAGGGAAACGACCGGGACTGGGTGAAACAAATTATTGTCATCACATGCCTGTAAGTTTCAAGGATTAAGTTCAGCTAGTGGGGAAATTTGGTCTAATTCCGGTCTTATTACACTTACATTTGAAATTATCAATTTACCCCCCCTATTAACATGACCAAAAGTTTGCGAGGGCTGAGAACATATTCCAGTCTCATTTGGATCCAAGTGTCGTCTTTCTGTCCAGGAAATAGAAGGTGAAACGGGAGCATCTGGCTGGAGATGAGGAGGAGTCTTAGTGGATTTTACGTTAGGTTTACTAGGTAGAGATGGAGACTGATGTTGTAATTGGTGCAAATCCATCTTCAGTCGATCTAGCCTATTAATTATTTTGGTTTGTTCATCCAGTGGTAATTCAGGGAAGACTTCGATGAGTTGGAGGTCTTCCAACTCACGTGTTTCGTTAAAGTCGTCTTTAGAGAAGGATTGATGCTCCAAAACAGGTTGTTGTAAGTAAGTAACTGGAGTAACAGGAGGACTGGTGTGTTCATTTACAGAAATATTTGATCTAAAGGCTTCAGTTATCAACGGAAAAGGAGAGACTGCATTCTTAAAGCAGTGAATAATGAATAATCCATGATCTGCCAAAAGTGCTTTTGAAGCATGAAACTTCTTTGCCCTCTCATTGTTTGCAAAGGTTATTATCACTCTAGTCGTATGGCTGTTGCTATATAGAAAGAAAAGATCGATAATATCCGAAGAAGTAAGACATATTGGTGCAGTAGTGGTTATAAACTCACAAAATCTGTATTTATCAGGGTAATGGCCATGCTTAGAAAGTCTTAGTATTCCCAGAACAATTTTTGCTGCTGAACATACTTGAACATTAAAGAATTGTGGTTTAATGTTCATATCAGTGTATTTACATTAGAGACAATCAGCTCCCTACTCCAAGTTTGAATGTCTACCATGTGGGAGCCCCATGCAGGCAGGGGGATCATATTTTTTCCATACAAAGTCCCTAAGAAGAATTGGACATCATCATGTACTGTCAATCTTGGGGGAATTTTCTGACACATGATGAGCTATGGTGTGTAACCACTCTAAGCAGCTAGGTCCTGTAAAAAGAAATAAAGAATAGAAACACAGCCCTTGGACCACCTCATAAACATGTAAGTTTGTTGTTTTGTTGTTAGATGACTTCAAGTCAATTATGACTTATGGCAACCCTATAAATCAGCGACCTCCAATAGCTGTTATAAACCACCCTGTTCAGATCTTGTAAGTTCAGGTCTGTGGCTTTTGTTATGGAATCAATCCATCTCTTGTTTGGTTTTCCTCTTTTTCTACTTCTTTCTGTTTTTCCCAGCATTATTGTCTTTTCTAGTGAATCATGTCTTCTCATTATGTGTCCAAATATGATAACCTCCGTTTCTTTATTTTAGCTTCTAGTGATAGTTCTGGTTTAATTTTCCAGTTCTCTAATAGCTGTCCTACCCAGTCTGAGTCGTCTTCTGATTTCTTGATTATTGTCTCCATTTTGGTTAATGACTATGCCAAAGTATTGATAATCCTTGACAAGTGACAGAACTTTCCACCCCAGTGGGTGTATACCAAAATCACAAGAGGAGGGGTTTCAAACATGTGATTTAATTAAGGGGAGGGGTTTCAAACACATTTCAAGTAACTACACCCACCCTTCTGGACAGCAGGATCTACTGCAATCAATCTAGATTGAAAACAGTATGTTGTAAACAAGCATCAATTATTCTGTACTGAGGAAAAACTACATTTTTGTGCTACAAACAGGTAAGTGTGTGTGCAGCCTAGGTAACAAGCTTCTCTGTAACCCAATGTAGGAGGTGGAATTTGACCTGAGTTTTAAAAAGTGTCTGCCTTCTGTAGGGAGGGGGTTAAGATTCTGAGGGAGTTGGAGGAGGAAGAAAAAGTTCTAAGTTGAGGGAAGAGAGTGAAAAATTGCTATTAGGTTGATTAGGGATTAATTCCTAATACATCTGTTTTTTCCAGTAATTACTTATATGTTTTTATCATAAACTCATCACTCTGCCCTCTCTCTGCCTTTTGAGTATTATTAAGACTTGCAAGGCAGTTGAAGCTTAGGAAGCAAAATAACCCAAGCAGTTGACACCCACCAGAAAGGGACATCTGGTAAGGGCTTCTTATATGTGTTATCCTTCTCCTTATTATGATTGGTAACTTTCAGATTGCTGGCCTACAGGCAAGGACAATGGGAACCTGTGGCCCTCCAGATGATGTTGGACTCAACAACACGTTTGAGTGCTCACGTCACCACCCTGCCAACTCTTCACCTTTAGCAGAGGGAGATGTCGTTTCCCTTTTCTTCCACCACCCTTTATCACAAAACTGCTATTAGGGACTCTGCCTATTTCCCCCAGCCTTTATTGTAAACATCCAGGTTTCCAGTCAAGCCTCAATCCCCTGTGTATCTTTATGACTCTCAAAGATAACAGCCCTGGGTTTGTCCTCTGTAACCTAGTTACAGAGTTACTTTCTCAGATACTTCTCTGCCGTCATTGATACTGTTTCTCCTTTGTTTATGTTTTGCCACCCGTGTAGTCTTGTAATAGCTGGCCAACAACCAGGCATGATGTTTCCTAAGCAAGACTGTTTACATTTCAAGCACTCAAGCATGTGGTTTCTAAATATGTTATTTACGTATACAGTTCCGACAGTCTTTACTGTATTGTCAATTAATATTAATCTGCCTATATAACTCTCACAACTCCCTCACACCAACACACACTCTCCAGCCCTTTCCCTTCAAACGTCAAACCCTGTCCCTCTCCAGCATCAATCCCTATCCCTTCAAACGTTAAGCCCTATCTCTTCTAAGCCAATTCCTTATTTGCAGGTCAACTGCCAAACACTCAAATACAAAACTCTCAACCCCCCATTCACTCAACCAATCATAAACCAGCCTGCCCCAACATTCTGTCTCACTCATTCCCCCTCCCAACACACACTGCTTACTTTACCAACTCACTAAAACGCACCATAAATAACGTAATACAAATGCATGCAATAATTTAACATAAAAGTGTGGAACATTACAAATGTAAATTGTTTTAAATGTTTAAATTGTGTTTTAAATTGTTTTAAAAAGATGTGTTTTAAATTTGTATATGTGTTTTTAGTGTTTTTAGGTACTGTAAACTGCCCAGAGAGTTTCAGCTATGGGGCGGTATATAAATGCAATAAATAAATAAATAAATAAATTACAAGGGCCACAGGTTCCCTATCTCTATCCCTGATATAGGATGAGAAACATTTGATTGAAGCAAATATGGTACTACTAGAGACATGAGGTGCCTCTAGGATGCACACCTTAGTGTGGTGAGGGGGTTTGAGAGTGTTGAAGAAGCTGAGAGCAATGCCATCAGGAGTCTAGATCAAGAGGCTGAACTCCTAGTAGAGGCACCCAAGGCGGAATGGTCAAAGCTGAGACACCAGACTAAGATGCATCCAACCCCGTTCCGTGCCCGGGACTTACCGAGCCGCCATCTTGGGAAGGTGTACGTGCACGCAGCGTGCTGGCGCCAGGGCGGCAGATGGCCATTTAAGGCCGCGCCGCCAGCCACCCACCCTCACTGTGAATTTGGTGGTGCCCGCCCGACCCTGCCTTGGCTGCAGTGTGATTAATTTGGTTGCTACGGGACCGACTAGGAATTTTTGGCCTGCCTGCCTCGCTTTGCTTGCAGGTTTCTTTTGCCTACTCCACACTGTGGTTGCAGGGGAGGGTCAAGAGTTAGCACGGGTGCCTTGGGGGGCTAATAGGCTAATTGGTCTGTTTTGGCTTAACAGGTTAATGGTCACTGGTCAAGGAAGTGCAGGGGAAAGGTTAAAAGGGACAGGGCAGCTAGGTGATACCTTTAGGCACCTTTGGGGGGGATTGGCGGTCCGGAGGCCTGCAGCTCAGGGCTATACGGCCCAGGGGCAGAAAATGGGCCGCTTTTGGGGCCAACGTGCCTCATCTGCTCGGAGTTTCAGGGCTCCGGGGGGCAGTGATGCGGGTTGGACCCCCTACACATCTTCAGGGTGTGGCCGGAGCTGGGGCCTGGCACAGGGCAGCCCCAGGCAAGGTTTTGATTGCCCTATAGCTGCAAGCAGGCTTTGCCTGGATCAGCAGAATTCTCCTACACTTGATTTTCCCTCTGCAGGTTCATTTATTATAATTGACTCTGTTTTTAATAAAGTGGCCCATTATTTAACCCAGTCAATGGTGTCTGTGTTTATTTCGGCAATAGGCCACAAACTCAAAGGAAGGCAATGGTAAACCCCCTCTGAATACCTTTTACCATGAAAACCCTATGAACAGAGTATCTAAAATGCAACATGAGACAGTGCTGGAAGATGAGACCCCAGGTCAGAAGGCACTCACCGAGCTACTGTGTCCAATCTCTACATAAGTCTGGAACCAGCAAATTAGATCAGTTCACATTATGAATGAAAAAATCTGTCAGTTTTGGTTCTCTCCGCTTCTCATTTTCTCAATCTTAAATTCAGTTCTCTACGTTTCTCCAGCAACTTGCTTTAAATTTTTTTTAAAAAATAATCCGTATGAAAATTCTTTAGCAAATTTCTCCTAATAAACACATTTTTGTATGAAATTTTGACTATTGCACATATATTTCCAAGCAATTTCTCCTAATATAATGCATTTTTGTATGTTATTTTCACTAGCCATAATGAGGTAGGTTAGGCTGAGAGTTAGTGGTTGGCCCAAGACAGTAAGTAAGCAAAATAATGATTGATAAATTGAGTTTTAAAATGTGAAATTGCACATGCTCAGTGTACTTTTGTTGCTGTTTATCAAAGCTTTGAGTGTACTTTTATACAGTTGCATGTGTTCATCTTAAATTTCTTTTATTTTAAAATATGTTAAGTTGCCCAAATTGTGTTGTTTTTACTCTTAATTTGAGTTCTTTGCATGGTTTAGGTGCATGGTTGGCACTGGGGAGAGCAGGGCTCTTGTGCCTTTAACAGCTGTGTGGCAGGCAGAAATTAAATATACATTAAATCGAGCCCTTTCTAGCATGGAAATACAATTATGAGGAACACTTCACCTGTTGAGATTCTGTCCGTTAGACTTGTTCTTCTTGTTGTGGGGTTATTGCCATATGGAGCTTCCCGAGCCGAGTGCTGAAGATGAGGCCAAGTTATATATAGAAGGAACATTTAAAACCAGAGTCCAAATGCCTTGGCATTAACCAGTCTCTGTTCAACACTCTGGGTAGTTTACTTTTATCGCCTTCCTTTCATTTTCTTCAAAATTTGTTAAAAGTTGTTTATATTGATGTAACCTGTCCTGGGATCTTCTGGTGATAGATATCATCATCATATTTGTTATTGTGATTAATAAAGTGATATTATTTAATGTTTATATATTTCTCAATTAACTTACTAAAATTACAACAATTAGCACATGGGGATTGCAAAACTTTTTGAGGTTACAAAGGGTGTCCCATATTCATAAAGGTTGGGATCCACTGTTCTAATCTATAGCTCTAACTCTACAGAATGAGGCATCTTGAAGAGACCACTGTGATGTTCCTGTAAGTTAGCATCTGTAAATATGGTAAGTGCGGGTCTATTGGGTGATGTATGGTAATTGACTGAGAGAGAAAGGGGGAGTACATGGGTGAGAAGCTGAAGTATGCTGGATGATGATTGGCTGAGTGGCTGGCTGGCTGAAGGTATAAATGGAGGTTTGTGAGTGATGAGAGGGGGTCGGTTGGAAGGTGGGGAGAGAGTTGGAGAGAGAGTCGGTTGGAGAGAGGTTGTTGAGTTGGTTGGCAGAGTTCTGAGGGAAGTTTGGATTGGATTTGGCTGATATTTAAAGAGGATATATATGAACAGAAACATAAATAACCATATATGAAACCATACGCTTGTGAAACATTCCTGAAGTAATCTTGTTATTTCCTGTTATTAGTAAATAAATACTTATTTGGTTTACCAAAGGCCTGATCCTTGGCTGGGGAATATACAGACCAGAAGGGAGGGCAAGGTAACCAAGGCTGAACAGAAACAGTATCTAATGGTGGCAGCGGTGAAGGGAGGAATTGTAACAAGTCAAGTATCCAGAGCAACCCAGAGTTGTATGCTTTTTATATAAAGATACAAGGGGGTTGGGAACAGCATAAGCACACAGTCACAAAAGTAACCAGCTAGAGAGAGACTCAGGCAAAGTCTCTGGGAGTATTGGTTACAGGACGTGACTGGTGGTGTTGCCTAGCAGTGGGATCTAGTGAGATCTGTGCTAGAGTGGAGTGAGAAACCATATAAAGGACGGTCCTGACTGGTGGTGTCCCTGGTGGTGCCTTGTGAAAGGCAGTAGCCACAAGCATGTGGGAACCTGACAGGGAGAACCAGTGGGAACCTGACAGGGAGAACCAGGGAAGATCGTCACAACCACCTACCCACAGGGGGGCTGTTGAAGAAATACACCTTCATCTATCTCACAGGAAAGGGCTGTGGAAGAGAAGACACTCTTATTTAGCTGAAGAACACAACATTCCAAAAGAATTGTTCCTTGTACTCTTTTGTGGCAGCCTCAATGGAGGAGGAGGGAGACGGGGGAGAGAAGGGGAGGAAGAGTAGGGGTAGAGAGGAAGGGGGAGGGGAAAGGGAGGGAAGGAGATTGGGTGGGTGGGCACTGGGCAGAGGGGAAGCCCCTTTCCTCTCCAACAGGAAAACATTGTGAACATTATAATTGTTTTTCAGGGTTCCCCCACCTTTTTATTCTACAGCATGCATATGTAGTCCCCCACCCAAATTCACACCAAAGCTGTCACTGTCCACACCCACACCAGACTTTTATTCCACTTTAGACAATCATGGCTTCCCTCAAAGAATCAGAGCTTGGAAAAGTTACTTTTTTGAACTACAACTCCCATCAGCCCAATCCAGTGGCCGTGTTGGCTGGGGCTGATGGAAGTTGTAGTTCAAAAAAGTAACTTTTCCAAGCTCTGCAAAGAATACTGGGAAGAGTAGTTTGTGAAGAGTGCTGATAGTTGCTAGGAGTTGCCTTGTTACCCTCACAGAGCTACAATCCTAAGAAGAGGGGCTGACTGTTAAACCACTCTGGCCACTGGAGCTCTGTCAGGGGAATAGGAGTCTCCTAGTAGCTCTCAGCACCTTTTGCAAACTACACTTCCCAGAATTCTTTGGGGGAAGCCATGACTGTCTAAAGTGGAATCAATGTCTGGCATGGGTGTGGCCCCTGATTAGGCAAGCCCAGCAGCTGGGAGTCTGGCTTTTGGAACACTGACAGTTGGTTCTTACTGAGCATGCCCGACCTTATCATTTTTAAAATTAATTAAAAATTAACCAGGCCTTTTTTTTTTTAGCTTTTAAACTGGAGAAGATGGTCAGAGTATGGGGCAGGGTCAGTAATAGGATTACAGGTACTCTGAGAACATGGTTGATTTTTAATTAATTTCAACAAATCATGAGACCACTGACAGAAAAAAGTCCAACAGGAGTCTGAATTTCCCCCCCTCATGTTTTACACTTTGAACTCTTGATTCTCTCTGAGTGTTTTGTGTATTGTCATGAAAACTTAGAGGGTTGTTAAGCAAGCATTTCTGAGTTCAGGACTATAAGATTTGTAAGGTTTTGTTTTGAAATGAGCTTATGGGAAGCAGCACAATTGCATGGGGGTATTTTCAATGTAACATTGTGGAATGCAAAAAATTCATGCTAGCTATACTATACAGCCACCTCGTAGCTGTATAATATAGTAATGAAGTGTTGGAATCAGATAGTGAAAATGGCTTTAAGCAGTTAAGGATGTTTTGTGTATTGTTGTTGTCTTTTAAGATTCTTATCTCACTCACTTCCTTATTTTGTTCACTTGCACAATATGAAAAATAAGTATGCCGCTCGATAGATATACCTGGAGCAAGCTGCACTGGCAGCAGCCATAATGCATTTCTGTCAGCACATTAGACTTCTGTCTTTCTGAGAACACTTCTGTATCTGTTCTACAATGAGATTGGTACACAGCAGCCCTGCCCAAATTTGTTAATACTACTAACCATATAAACTCCCTTCTGAAATAGAGATGGCAAATCTGTCCCTTTTGGTTTCTCACAGTTGCTCATTTGTCCAGTCTTAAATTAATTTCTCCACATTTCCACATCAGTTTGTGATTTCTTTTTTTAAAAATCCTCATGAAATTCATCAGCAAATTTCTCCAAATATATACACATTTATGTGCAATTTTGCTCAAAATACACATTTTTGCAAAGTGTTTCCTTATATAATACATTTTTACATACTCCTTCTTCTTGGCGATCACTCATGACCGAGTAAGATTGTCTTCCAAAATATAGTCTTTAACAATGGATCCGTCTGAATCTGTATCCACCACCGATGTACCCATGACTAGGGGCTTCTGGATTTCACAGTCCTGCTCCAGTCACCATTTGCCAATCGCCATGGGACTTTTGTTATGGAAGACGCCTGTGCATGAATTTGTTTTATGTGGGGAGATTGGTGCACAACGATCAACACACAATCTTGACAGAAAAAGGCTTTGATCCAATGGCATGGGTACCATGATGATTGGAAGTCCTTTATCTGCTGCAGCCTTCATCCGCCTTCACACCTTTTGTAACATACACATTGTTATCCTCCACCTGTTCTGCCGCTGAGGACCTTCTTGGATCGTTCTTTGTCTGGGTCCTCTGCCTTGACCTTACTGCCATGGGTGACCCTGCTGGGAGTACATGACTCCCGATGGCATAGCTCACAGGGTGCATTGGAACACACAAGCCCACTCACCACTACAAGGTGACAATCCAGTGAGGGGATTTTTACATACACTTTACCCTAGTATATACTCTTTTTTTTTTTTACTATCACTTTGCATTGCAAAATTTGGAGAAGTGTGAATTTTGAAGGATAGCTGTGTTTCAGTTTGCATATTGTTTTTTGGAAATTGCTAATTAGATAGGTCCACCTTTAAAATATGAACTGAATCAAATTTCTCCCCCAACCCTAGTGATATATTCTGGACAACCAGTCCAGAAAGGCAACAGGTTAATTGTACTGAAAGCCAGGAGAATTAGCAGAGTTATACTACCCCTCTTCTCCTGGCAGAGGTCATCCACTAAGGTGAGCAGGTCAGTCTCCATACTAAAGCCAGACCTGAAACCACATTGCAATGGGTCCAGATAATAAATCTCATCTAAAAAAATTTGGAGTTGTAGAGCCACCACTTGCTCAAATACCTTGCCCAAGAAGGAGATATTAGCATCTGATTTACAATCCTCAGGTCTAAAGAGGCTTTCTTGAGGAGGATCCTTATGAATGCCTCCTCTTACAAGGAGGGATTAGTAATCTCCTGGACCCAACTGGTCACCCACTTCCTATTAGGAGTTATAAAGCAAAGAAGGGAAAGGACAAAGAAGACATGTGGTGGGCCAATCTCTCCAAGTATTTTGAGTTTGTCCTCAGTAATTCAAATGATCAGGAAAAGGAGGCAACTAGCCAATAGAATTTAGGAACTTGAGTAAGGTAGATCGATATCATCATCCAGAATTTAGACCAAGCTCAGATCAGAGAACTGGGTGTATTCAGAAAGGCCTGCTGCAGATTTGAAAATCATACACATACTGTCCAGGTATACTTAACACTGAAAGAAACACTACAACATGTGGGTGAAGCCTCTGTTCTTTCAATTGATACTGATGGATAGCAACTCAGTTCCAGTTACTTAAATGAAACTGAACAACCTTTTCAGTTCCTAACTGATACATTTGAGCACAATAGAAGTACTATTTTCAACTCAAGAAGCATATTGCTGGCCTGCCTCCTACCTTTATTGCCCACTGGTCCTTCAGCTTGAATTTAAAAATAATGAAGTCTCTCCATGGGATTTTTGCATATTTAAAAGCGAAATGGGATGTTTTCTTGGCAAGTGAAGATAAGGAGCACCATGCCAGCAAATGAAGCAGGATGTAAGTAACCACTTTGGCAGCCCTTTTTGAAAAGCTACTTTAAAATTAGTGTGGTGTAGTGGTTAGAGTCCTGGAGGAGGACCTGGGAGACCAAGGGTTCAAATTTCACTCAGCCACATGAAGCTCACTCAATCCATTTATGCCCCTACCTGGGCAGGGCTTTGTGGAATGGCATTGTTTCTGCAGCTCTTCTGTTCACAGACGATTCAGTGGGAGGTGCGAGGCAGGACGATCTAGCAGGTCCCAAGCCAGCTCAGCCCTTCCCCATCATTTTGGGGCCTTTGGTTGACAGGCATCCTGCTGATGGCACTCTTGCCCACCTGCATGTGCAGTGGATGGAAGGGGGATTGCCGCACCAATGGCTTAGCTGGCAGAGCTGAGTGGAGGGGGTTGTATTGCTCTGCCCACCACCTCACAAGGGTAATTGTGAAGATAAAATGGGAAATGGGAGAACCATGTACACCCCCTTGAGGCAGGATATGTATGTATGTATGTATGTATGTATGGATGGATGGATGGATGGATGGATGGATGGATGGATGGATGGATGGATGGATGGATGGATGGATGGATGGATGGATGGATGGATGGATGGATGGATGGATGATGATGATGATGATGATTATAGAAAAGATATCATATATTTTCTGAATTGTGTACCAAATTGTGTACCAGCAGATAGTTAAGCAACCCAATGAAATTCAAAGCTCTATGCACTACTTGCTTGGTGCTTGATTGTAGCTCAAACTGCTCTATGCTCTTTCCTGACAAAAATGTCATAAAATTTCACCCTTAAATGAAGGGAAATCTGATGAGCATTTACAAAAGCCCTTGAGTTGGGACTTCTCAAACATGGCTGTGGGTGATAATTCCAAGGAACAACACAATGTGTTATGTCGAATCACTTTCTTGTTGAGTTCCTCAGAGCTGTGTGGTAAAACAGAATGTTTAGTTGGGGAGCTTATCACTGAATCTCTTGAATAAAATGAGCTGCTGGAAGAATGATGCATTTTTCTGCAGATATTCAGCTGCTGTCCATTATAACGGTAGACCCCAGTAAGCAACAAAGAAGACAGCCATTTTATGGCATCAGCCATTTTGAATTTCCCACCTCAGGGCAGGGCTTTCTGAGAAAAACAAAATGATGGCTACTCTGATTCTTTATCCCCCAAAAGAATTCCACCTTGTTCACAAAATGTTGTTAAACCAAAACAGTTTTGAGGTGGGTTAATGTCAGTTCAGTTCAGCCTTAAGGAGGACATAGTTAGAAAGAGAAGGGAGGTATTAATCTGGGCCCTATTAGGCCTAAGGAGCCATCAACTTCAGCAAACAAATGAACAGCCATGATGTACTAAACTGAGCCACAAGAAGGGAAACGCTCAACTATGTGCCACTCTTGTGCAGGCTGCCTGGAACTTTTTGCTGACTCTTAAGTGACAGTTATGTGAGATCTTCTAAAACATCATAACATCAGTGCAGTAAGTTGCTAAAGGACATGAAGAAGAAAACACCAATGGTACCTCAGTAATTGTGGTATTATAACATTATTGAAAAAGGAATGTGCTGGGTTTCTTTGGAAGTAAGGGCAGAATATAAAGTTAATACTAATACTAATAATTAAAAAGTGACCTAAGTAAAGAAATGCTGCAAAACCAGGGGTCCAAGTTATAATTTTCTCCATAGAGAATATGGATACCCAGAGTCTACAACTTACATGGGTTGTTTGTTACATCATGATGTTGACATTAACAATAGGGAATGCCATCTTCCTGGTCCAGTTCCTGATCAATATAAAAGGAGTTCAGAGAGTAATTTGTGTTCCGCGCTGTCCTTACTATCTATCCAACTCTGATTCCCATGCTATTACCCAGTGGAAGGCCACAGGATCCTGGCCCACAACTCTGCTTAGGTAACTATGACCTTTATTCAAAAATTATAGGATGCTAGGAAACTTAGAAATTGGGACATACTTGCAATTGTAGAACATTGTTTATCTACTAGATGGGTTGGAGGAAGTTAGGAGGAGGCCAAATCATCAATTAGTATGGGAACTTGCAAACACTGATTGATTGATTGATTGATTTGTCAGTGGTAATTTATCCAATCCTTAATTAATATTACTTTCTAAAAATTTTATTTTATATTATATTGCTTTACAAAGCTGGATTTTTTCCTTTAAATTTCATAGTTACATTATCTTCCAGATAAAGATTAGTATATTATGCTTTAAATGAAGCACTGTACACTAATAAACTGATTGATTCATATTCATTTGATTCAATACAGTCTTGATTCTGTGGTCTTTTATCACTGGTAATCCCACTGGATTATTAATGAGCAACTTTGCATCCTGGTTAGATTCCCCAAATTAATAAGAGCAGCCAGGTTGTTCCAGGTAAAGCCTTTCCAAGATATGTGGGAGTAGAAATGCTCTGTTAACTACTGACCAGAGCTTGGAAGATTACTTTTAAAAAGTAATACATTACACGCAGAGATTGGAAAAGTTACTTTTTTTGAACTACAACTCCCATCAGGCCAATCCAGTGGCCATGTTGGCTGGGGCTGATGGGAGTTGTAGTTAAAAAAAGTAACTTTTCCGAGTTCTGCATTACAGTTACAATTACATGGCCCAAAAAAGTAGTAATTAGCCTCACAATTAAAACTGCTCTGAAAGTAACTGATTACTTTTTCTCAAAAGTAATCACTACAATTACATTTCAGTTACTTTTTAAAAAAAATGCCTACAAGGTACTGGCCTTGGCTGCTGCACATCTAAGTAGCCTAAAACAAATTAAAAATAAGCATTCACATACAGAGGTACTAGAATAATTATTTTTATCCATAAGATAGAAATGGTGGTCTCTCCACTGGTAAGGGAGGCGGGGAGGGAGGCAGAGGCCACTACTCAGATCTTTGCACGCCAAACCAAGTGCCACACCACCACCCCAGCCATCAAGCATAATTTCTCTCACTTAACCACCTCCTGGACCCTGCCCTGCCACCAGCTAAGGGACACTCACCCAAGCAAATATTTTCCCCTGAGATGCAAAAAAGTTAAAATACTGCAAATGCAGCACAGTAGCCAGAATGGGTGGTGGAGGCCACTTTGTGTGCCAAGCACAAACACACATTGTCATCTTTTACCTCCACAGTTCTTTATCTCCATTCTGCTGTTGCCTCCTTCTCCTCCTTTATCCATGTTCTTGCCCTCCAGTTCCTTTTTCCTTCCACTCCATTCTTTTCCACCGCCATCCATTTTTTAAAATGATTGTTTTCTCCACTCCACCCCATCTCACTCTCCACCTCCTCCCTCTTTGCCTCCTACCCACCCACAGAGCAGGAGGGAAGCGCGATCCTGCACAGAAGCCCAGTTTGAGGCACATGATTTTCATCCATAAATCAGAGGAGCAGAAGACCCTGCTTCCCCCCTCAAGTAATGCCCAAAAGTAATGCTGGAAACATTACAATTACTCCACAAAAGTAATAAAATTACTCCTAGTTCTATCACAATCAAAATGTAAAGGAATTACCCACTCGTTCCTCAAAAAAAAATGAATTACTTCCAAGCTCTGCTACTGACCTCTGAGGATGTTGTGCAAGAAACACAAATAATCTGAAGTGGGTCTTGAGTATTACTATTCATACTGTGTTTTACCACCACCACCAAATGATGCTTGGGCTCTGTAGCATGTACAGTAAGGCCCCACTTTACAGCGCTTTGCTTTAAGGCGCTTCGCTAATAAGACAGTCTCAATTAGACACAATTAGACTTAAGACTCATACAGCACTTGTTCCACTTTTACGGCGGTTTTCGGGCATCACGCGCCATTCTATTCAGTGAGTTCTGCTTTACAGCAGTTTTTGCTTTACAGCAGGGGTAACATAACCCGAACATAACCCGCCCTATGAATGGGGCCCTACTGTACCAAAGAGCATAATGGACTGTAGAGAATTTATGCACACGAATAGGTATGTATATGAACAGTTTGGATAATGTGAATAAAATCAGCTTAATAGGACATGAGATCACTTGGTTTCAAATCATAACAGAAAAAGGTATTTCTGTATCCAGATCCTTAAAATGTCTGTCCTATCGTGGTCTAAACGGGGAAGGCACATACATGCTTTTAGAAATTCTGAACAGAAAGAGTTATGAGAGACATATGTATTTTGGGGTTCCCTATTCTTTGGTTCATACTAATAAAATAAGGCATAAGAGCTCAAGTGCATTGAACTCTGGGAAATAACCCCGTCAGTGAACTTTGAGCAGGTTTATGACTCAAGAAGGATCAGAACAAACTTCCTGACCAAATAGATAAGTTAAGAACTCCAAAAATCTAGCACTGCAGGAGATAATCCCTTCAAACAGAACAATGGTGTCAGCCAGGTGGAATTTATGATACCCTCCAGATTTCACAAGATGAATTTCCCCCAAAAAACCAAGAATTTACTAAGGGTTTACTTCTGAACTATTTCATCACCAGAAGGTATTATGATTGGCTAATTGGGCCTCTCACTGTTGCTGGGCGAATTCCCATAAAAGTAGGGTTACCCTGTAGCCAGCTGTCCCATTCCTATCCAGATTTACCTGTGTTACATTTGCTGATATGAGGAGCTAGAGGATTAAAGCTCCTAAATTTTTATGTTTGCAAGTATGTTGCTTAGGCTTATTAGTTTTTTAATTTTATACCTGTGTTTGAATCATCTCACTATTTCCTTGTATGGGCATTGCTTTTGCCTGACCCTTTGTTTGGGTGTTTGACTTAAAGGAATTATGTTGTCCTTTTTATATGCACTTATTTTTATAAACAAACTACCTCATATTTACTTGGTGCATTTTCCTTGCAAACAGTGTGGCTCCAAGTCCTATACCTTGTCTATGAACCTACCAGCTACTGAATTGGATTGGGTCTAAGGCTCCAAAGTAGTGAGTGCAAGGTTTGGCTCTTGATCTTTGGAATCTCTGCCAGTCTAGTAGCCCCGTGGGTTTCTCCATGACTTAAATTTGTAAATTGGCTAAGGGGTGGTGGCAGTCTGTCAGCTCCCTTGCAAGGTTGGTTTGCTTTAGTCAGCCTTGGCAAAGGGGGAGCACTGTGGGTGCTAGCTGGGATACTTGGATGGGAGTGAACCTGAGAAGTCATGGTGTAACCAAGGGTCAAAACACCTTTACAATTCTGACATCACATCATGCTCTATCAATATGCAACAAAGGACACTAGGAGAAGGAAAGGGTGAGAACGTATGCCTGGGCTATTTTAGCAATATTGTGAACAGAAGAGCCTTACTCTCACCAAGCATATAACTCTTTTTTCTGACTTTGCACCCCATTTTCTTCAGAAAAGGTATATTCTCTAACTATCCCCCTATTTCATTTCTTTGTTATGGAATCAGTCTATATGCTCACAATCTTAGGTTAGAGTGTATGTAAGATCTGTATGCTATCATAGATCTAGTGTATGGTTGCAGTAGCTAGAATGTTCTGTTAGGTCAAAACTAAAATTCTGAGCTGTCCATTTATCCTTACTCACCTCACGTTCACCCCAGGAAGAGTGCGGAGCTGAGTCACTTGAACCCACTGCCAGAGACGCAGGAAATAACGACAACAAAGAACCTTTGACAAAGGGGACCCAAACCTGTCCAGCCAGATGCCTTCCAGAAAATGGGAACCCCATTTATTGAAAGGGGTTCAAATTATATACCCTCAAGGAGGGGCTACAGGTCAGGGAGATGAACCTAATACAGCATAACGAAATGACACGGTGGCATAAAGGTCAGGGAAGGGGGAGAAGGAGAGCAGGGGGAGATGAGCGGATTTGCTGGGGGCATGTTGCCCCTTTGTAAATCAGTTTTTGCAGACTGCTACAGCCTTGAGATAAAAGCGGGAGCCAGAGAGCTCAAAACAATCAGGAAGAGAACACTAAAACAGAGGCAATAGCACAAAACAAATACAAAACACATTCTTGCAGGGACAAAGGTTTTCATCCTTTGGTACATATCTTGTTAAAGCTCAATGAGCATATGAAAGATGAATCCAACTTGCATTATGAACCAAAATTCTTCCTGCAAAGTTCCCTGGGATGGGGGTCAGGTCAGGGGCAAATAAACCGAAATCAACTTTATTTCTTCCATAATTCATTTTAACCCAACAGTTGCTTGTAATATTACTGTAAATCTGATGCTATAATTTTTCTTTTCCTGAAAATAATACAACCCTTTATTTATAACAAATTCTTTCTCCTTAAAGAGGGGTTGCCTTGCTGCATGAACACAAGCATATTCATGCTTGCCATGCTCATAAGTGTGAAGGACTTTATTATTGTTAGGTATTTCATTAAAAGTATGAAAATCAATTAGATTTTTGGGGCAACCAGTCTCTACAGGTGAGCTGTTTTCTGAACTTATTTTGCAGTATATATCCAGAGCCTGGGGGGAAGCTAGCAGAGCTTGGAAGATTACTTTTAAAAAGTAATAAATTACAGTTACAGTTACATGGCCAAAAAAAGTAGTAATTACCGTTACAATTGCAATTGCTCTGAAAGTAACTGATTACTTTACTTTTCCTTCAAAGTAATCACTACAATTACATTTCAGTTACTTTAAAAAAAACCCGCCTACAAGGTGCTGGCCTTGGCTGCTGCACATCTAAGTAGCCTAAAACAACATTAAAAATAAACACACACATACAGAGGTAGTAGAATAATTATTTTTATTCATAAGATAGCAATGGTGGTCTCCCCGCTGGTAAGGGTGGTGGGGAGGGAGGCTGAGGCCACTACTCAGATCTTTGCACATCAAACCAAGTACAACCCCCCCCCCACTCAGCCAGCCAGCACAATCTTTCTCACTTACCCACCTCCCGGACCCTGCCCTGCCACCAGCTAAGGGACACTCACTCAAGCAAACGTTTTCCCCTGAGATGCAAAAAAGTTAAAATACTGCAAATGCAGCGCAGTAGCCAGAGAGGGTGGTGGAGGCCACTTTGTGTGCCAAGTGCAAACAAAGTATTCTCTCTCTCTCTCTCTCTCTCTCTCTCTCTCTCTCTCTCTCTCTCTCTCTCTCTCTCTCTCTCTCTCTCTCTCTCACACACACACACACACACACACACACACGTTGTCATCTTTCACCTCCACAGTTCTTTATCTCCATTCTGCTGCTGCCTCCTTCTCCTCCTTTATCCATGTTCTTGACATCTGGATCCTTTTTCCCTCCACTCCATTCTTCACCATCACTATCCATTTTTTAAAATGTTTTCTCCACTCCACTCCGTCTCACTCTCCGCCTCCTCCCCATCCACAGAGCATGAGGAAAGAGCGACACTGCACAGAAGCCCAGTTTGAGGCACATGATTTTCATCCACAAATCAGAGGAGCAGACTTCCCCTTCTCCCCCTCCCCCCCCCAAAATGCCCAAAAGTAATTCTGGAAACATTACAATTACTCCACAAAAGTAGTGAAATTACTCCTAGTTCTATTACAATCAAAATGTAAAGGAATTACCCACTCATTACTCAAAAAGTAATGAATTACAAGTAATTTGTTACTTGTAACTAGTTACTTCCAAGCTCTGGAAGCTAGGTTCTCAAAAAATCTTGAAATTGAGATATTGTTGTCAGTGAAGGCATCTCTAGAAGCAAACACAACACTGACTAAACTCTGTTCTCTAACAGTAGCCACTGCACAAACATCAGTGCAGTTATAAAATAGGTACTCCTATTTTATTGGCTAAAGAAAATAGGTCAGGGAAGACTGTCTCCAGAATTTCCAAAAGATGCAATTTACGTTTGTGCTGAATTAGTAACCCATTAGGTTTAGGGTAGTTGTTCAAAACTAACTCTTAGTGATTCAGCACTAAATTCTAATTTTTGCCAGTTTTGGTATGCTTTTGAAGTGAATTTCTTGCCGACAGGATATATGTCCAAGCATATCAGTCTTCTACTCCTTGTCCTGAGATTGCATTGTTATAGTATGCTGGGTGGAGCAGCCAAATTTAGTTTCAAAAAGGAACTTATTGTTGACCTCCACAAATTCCTTACTCTTAATTCTCTTCCTGATGTTTTTATTTATTTATTACATTTGTACCCCACTTTTATTTTCATTATAGAAACCCAAGGTGGCTTACATATGGTTCCAGGCAGTCTCCCCTCCAGGCACTGACCACACCTGATCCTGCTTAGCTTCAGCAGGGTGCTGGTCTCATGTGCCTTCAGACAGTAGCCTGGGATGTTTTGCTCAGCTTTCTGTTTAGGACTTTTCCTGGTGTTTTGTTCAACTTTTTGCTTATGACTTTTTTCTAATAATTGAAAAGTTTTTCAAACTTCATTTTCTTATAGTATGTTGGCTTTATATTTTTAATATTTTTGCTCTGTTAAAAGTTATTAACCCCCTTCTTTGAAATGCTGGGCTTTTTTGTGTTAGACATTCTCCTGCACGCTTTTCAGTTCAGCACAGTTAGCCTATTTGTTTGAAACCTGGAGTTCCACGTATCACACAAGTCCTTTTTCAAGCCTTCCCCTCCACTCTTCATTCTTTTATGTGTTTTCACCAAAATTGTTAATCTTACTCACAGATAAAAGGGGTCTAATATGTTCAATCTCTTTCATCAGCAAATAAATCCAGCTCTCAGTTGGTAAACAATCACCACGTGGTGACTCACTTTGAGTTGAGGGTTCATTTTGATTTATTTTTTCCTCCTTGATGGCCAGCTCCTCAATTTGCTTAAGCATTAGATCATTTAGTTGGTCATTTGACTGATTGTACTTTGCAAATGACTGTGTTAACCCTATGGGTATCTTGTGCTCAGCAAATGCCAGCTCTGCTGCTAAGTTTGTGCAGGATAAGGTCCCACTATGATCTTGAGTATTTTCTTTACAGTCTAGAGTCCAATCTAAGATGGAATTTGGGGCGTGCGAGGGCATATGTTTAATCTCATTTATGTCTTCTCTGTTCATAAACAATTGAGTGATTTGTGTTTGTTTTTTAGGTTTGTTTAAAGGGGCATACCTTTCAAGGGGGATGATCCCCTGAGTCCTGTAGCCTTTTCTGGCGAGCACCGTATCTTTTAATCAGAGCTTGGAAAAGTTACTTTTTTGAACTACAACTCCCAACAGCCCCAGCCAGGATGGCCACTGGATTGGGCTGATGGGAATTGTAGTTCAAAAAAGTAACTTTTCCAAGCTCTGCTTTTAATGCAATTTCTAACACTGGCTTCCTATAATGGGAGCTATTTAAACTGTTTAAACAGTTTTCAGCAGTATAAATGCATCCGCTCCAATTTACACTACTCACTGTTGCTTGCAACGTTGGGTTACTTGCAGCTGGAAGGACACCGTATATCTTGTTTCTTTTCTTCTGCTGCTCAAATTGTATTTACAAAGATACAAAAAACCCCACCCTTCCTGTTTTTCTCTTATTAAGCTAGCAAAGCTAGCAGAGCTTGTTTCTGCAGCATAGAGTTGAGTATAAATAACAAATATAAGAATATAAGAAGGCTGCAGTATACCAGATATGAATCACATCAAGCTCAAACCAAGTTAAAATAACTGGAGTAAAAGTTAAAAGTTTTGAAAATTTAAAGTTAAGTTTAAAAAGAAGTAAAGAAACATACATACATGGTCTCCTAATCAACTTCCTATCAACAAATGAAGTAAAATGTGGAAGTTTGTAGAGCTCCGAGCAAGCGCTCCTGCTCGGGCACCATTTTCCAAGTATATCCTTTCATTTATAACTTTCTTTGTTTTTGTTTTTATTGCAGTATTAAGGATATCAACAATAGAGCAACATACATGTTTTTAAGATGCCTGTAAAAGGTACTGTCATGAACCTGTAATGGTCATGAGTTATTAAAAATCTAATAACAATACTTTGGCTCCAGTAAGGGACTCTGGGAGATGGTTACAGTTAGAAAAGACAAGCCTTTGCCAATTTGTAAATTTAAGTTTCACTTCCCAGCTGAAGATGGTTAGAGAAGCCTTAACAAGCTGCACCTGTTTATCTTTGCTGATTAGCAAGTGCCTGGTACCCAAGGTCATCCTTGGCCTGTACAGTTGGAAAACACAGTTGGGAGGGGGGTCTGAAGGCGCGAAAATGTGAGAAACATCGAGAAGAAAGTTACATCAGCCAATTCCTGATTGGTCAATTAATCTTGGACCGTTAGGATCCTTTTCCCTTAAGTATAGGGCTAGAGACCCATAGCTTTTGTTCTCTGTTCTCTGCCTATGCTGACTGGCACCAGAGTTCCAAACCTTTCTGCCTTATGGTTCCAGGGGTTGCTTATGGGAAGGCAACCTATGTCTGGTTCCATTGCTTTATGTTGAACATCCATCTCTCTTAGGAGAGGTGCCACGCAACCAACTACCTCGTGAGTAAGTAGTTAGGTGAGTTAGTTTGTTATTTTCTTGTTGTGTGTATGAATTCTCTTGTAAGAACCTAAACCCCTGTTGGGTGAATGGTCTTAAAAGATTACTTGCCGCTATATGATATGTGCACTTATATTTCTTAATAAAGCTACTTCTATTTAACCTGGTGTGTTCATTTGAGAGAAGGGGTGGTTCTGAATTCAGTACTTTGACCCATCTCAGTCACTCACTACCAAAGAGGGTTAAGAAGTTAAAGGCTTGGATTTTAAGTGTTAAACCAGAGGGGCCTGGCAAGGAGTGTAACTGTGACTCTTGCCTTTTAGGACCTTGGTTTTATATATCTTCTGGGCTCAGAGATCCCCTGGCTCTGAGTGGACCAGTATACAGGGGTGGTGGCAGCCTACCTTCTACCTTGCAGGGTTGTTGTGAGCGTACACAGCCTTGGCAAGGGTGAAGTAATAGCTTTTTGGTTCCAGTCTCATTTCCCTAGGGTGGGGGTCTGAGTCTGATGCATGAACCCAGTACCTTGAGGGTCTGGGGGGCGTGACATGGCTGGCAGCGGTGAGGATCGAAGCCATTCCTGCTCTTAAGTGAACACGCTGTGTGAGATAAGTGCATTGCAGCAAGTTGTAAATTTGAAAGAGACTTCTGACACAATCGTTTGTTACTTTGGGTAGTAAGGTCAGTGCAAAATGTCGCAAAAGATAAAAACCAGATCTCAAAAGAACGGAGCCGAGGATATGCACCTGGCAGACAATGCGTTGCCTAGTCAGCTTGTTCAGCTGGAGGAAGGCGCTGCTGCTCTGTCGTTTATACCTCAGCCTTCTGCGGATGACCAGGAGATCGTGTTTAAGCAAACTGAGGAAAGTGAGGAGGATAGTGAAGATGAGGAGGAACAAGATTCGGATGGGGAAGAGCTGCCTAGAAGTATGCAGCGGTATCTAGCCAAGCAAATGAAGTTGTTGTCCCTACAGTTCAAGGCTATGGAGGAAGATCGCCGGAGTAGGGAAAGTTTTGCTCGTGAGTTGCAACAACCGCGAGGAGGAAGACCAGACCTCCATAAAAAATCTTTTCCGACCTTTCGTGAGACAGATGACATCTTTACCTTTTTCCAAGTTTTTGCTCACTCTTGTAGAGACCAAGGTGTGCTTAAAAAGTACTGGATGAGTGCTTTACGCATTAACGCTGAAGGCGAATTGAGAGAATTGCTGAACTCTCTGCCAGTGGAGTATGTAGATAATTTTGATTACTTTTATGCTCTGGCCAGGTCCCACTTTGCTTTAACAGCAGAGGACTGTTTTCGACGTTTAGAGGCAGATCAAAAGAAGCCTCGTGAAAGCTTCTCAGCTTTTTCTGCGCGGATGGGCAGGAATGTGGAGCGCTGGGCAGACACGGCTGAAGCTGCAACTCGAGAGGAGGTTTTAGATCTGTTTGCTAAAGAACTGTTTTACAGACGTCTCCCTCGAGACTTGAAGGCTCTGGTTAGAGACCAGCAGCCCCGTTCGTTGGCTGAAGCAGGCGTGCTAGCAGATCGTATGTTTAAAAACAGAGCTGGAGAAAAGTTTACTCTGTTTCGGAAACCTGGGAACATTCCTGTGAAACCGCCGGGGCGAGAGACTTCAGGTATGCAGAAACCATGGCAACCGCCGGGGGAAGCGAAGGGAGGGCCCGGCTACTTCAAAGTACCTTCCGCCCGGACAGAGGCTGCATTGCAAGAGAAGCCCCGTGTAGAAATAACTTGCTTTAAATGTGGGAAAATCGGCCATAAGGCTAATTCCTGTTCTGAAACTTTGCCTAAACCCAGTCCAGCTGGGAGGAAGAGTCCAAGGGTTGCTCCAGTTGTGCGTGTGGGAGACTTGGAGTCACCTGGAGCGGAACCCCCTGAACTTTCTCCTTGGTCGTCAGTAGAAGGGAATGACGAAGCAGAATCGGATTTTGTACTCTCTGCCCCAGACTCCCAAGACTGCCCTGCAACTCCTTATGGATCTGCAGTCAGAGCCCTGCCGGTGAGTGTTGTACAAACTGTGTCAGGGGACAGAGAGGGAGGAGTAAGGAACAGCTTGTTTCCAGAGAAAGACTCCCCAGGATCCCTTTCATCGGAATGTAAAGAATGGGTCCAAACGCAGTTTTCCGAACCCATATATGTTAACTGTATTAAGGTCAAGGGGAGAATAGATTCAGGCTCGGAAATTACCAGTATTGCGGAGCGGCTGGTCAAGCCGGAGCAATATGTTCCAGAGTTACAAGTGGCTGTCACAGCGTATGGACAGCAGACAGTGCAAGTGCCCGTAGCTGATGTGGTGCTTTCATACCAAGGCTGGACTGGACGCCATAGAGTTATAGTTCATTCGGATGACCATTTATGGGATGTTTTAATAGGAGTTGATCTGTTGTTCCTAAGTCATCAAGAGACTGTACGTGGAGCTGAGATAAACGTTCTTACCAGGTCTCAAACTTTGTTACAACCTATAGAAGACTGTGTGGAAAAATGGCCTCTGGATGGCGAGGAAGAGAGGGTTGCAGAGGGGAGAGCTGGGAGCCTGCCCGAACAACAGGGAAAAAACTCCTTGCAACCCAGTGTGCGGGAGACAGAGGAATGTAAATTACCGGCAGCCAGCTCTCAAGCCTTTAAGGCAGCTTTATTGAAGGATGAGAGTTTGCAAAACTGCAGGGAAGAGGCCGGGAGAAGCCCTCCTGCCTTATCAGAGACTGTGAAAGTGAGATTTTATTGGGACAAAGGCTTGCTTTATCGAGAACATGTTCCTGGGGGGAATTTCACGGACTGGCAGCCAGTCAGGCAACTAGTCGTGCCAAAATCTTTTCGCCTGGATGTATTGCGGCTGGCCCATGATGTTGTGACTGCGGGGCACCTAGGTGTGAAACGGACTTTGTTTTCTGTTACCCAACATTTTTATTGGCCCTCAGTGGCTAAGACTGTTAAAGAATATGTAAAATCCTGTGATATTTGTCAACAACTTGGGTATGCGCGTGATCACCCCAAGGCACCCTTACAAGTGTCCCAGATTGTGGCAGAACCTTTTGCTCAAGTGGCTGTGGACGTGATTGGCCCTTTCAATCCGACTAAGACTGGGAGAAGATTTATTTTGACCGTAATTGACTTTGCCATGAGATTTGCTGAAGCTATTCCTTTGAGTTCCATCACTGCCCCAGTCATTGCTAAAACCTTGTTAGAGTTATTTTCGCATTGGGGGTTTCCCAAGACTATTTTGTCAGACCGAGGGCCGAGTTTTGTGGCCAAGTTAACTAAAAAACTTTGGGAACTTGCTAGCATGGAACACCACATTACGACTGCTGGTCACCATTCCTCGAATGGGTTATGTGAGAAAATGAACGCCACTATTAATAAAATGTTAAGGGCGTATGTGTTACAACATCCTAAAGAGTGGGATGTAGCTTTACCTTTCCTGATGTTCACCTATAGGGCTACTCCCTCTGCCAGCTTGGGCTATAGCCCCAACCAGCTAGTTTTTGGAAGGGATCTGGTGGGGCCTTTGTCATTGCTTAAGAATGAGTGGGAAGGAAGGTTGGAAGCTATGCCTGTGTCAGTAGTAACTTACCTCCACAAGTTACAGAATGTTCTAAGAGATGTTTTGGCTGTCGCTCATGAGAATTTGGGGGAGGCTCAACAACAGCAGAAGGCCCATTATGATGCTCAAGCTAAAGAAAGACACTTTGTTGAGGGGTCAGAAGTTTTGGTACTAAAGGCCCAAGTAGACAATAAGTTATCGGTGGCCTGGGAAGGCCCTTTGATTGTCAAGGCCCAGTTGAGCGACACCAATTATTTGCTAACTGACCCTAAATCCCATAAGAAACCTAAAGTATATCATGTGAATATGATGAAGCAATATTTTTCTAGGAAACACCTAGTTTTGACTTGCACTCCTGCTTTGGAGGTTGCTGAAGATGCTTTATCTCATTTACCTGTTCCAGTTGACTGATATTTGATTCATGCCTATTCCACTGACTGATTTCCCGGCTCTGATGACCTCTGGACTGTTTTAGACTTCGTTTTACTCTTTTACGCTTTTAACATGTTTTATGGACTTTTATAGGATTTTATGGCTTATGACCTTTTTGAACCTGGACCAGCTCTTGGATTACCCCATTTTTTATTCTATTTCTTTATTTTTTTTATTATATAATAAAGTCTTCTTTTCTTGGGTGTTTCAGGGGTCCCTTAATTTTCTTGCTGTTATTTTGTAACTTTGTTGAATTTTATGAATATATCTAGAAGGCGTAAGTCAAGAAGTAGCTCACTTGCTTAAAATGTATTAACTTGTTCTTTTTTTTTCTTTTTTTACTATTTTTTATGCTGTATATAGTGCAATGTTGATATATTGATGGAATTTTTGATTGTTCCCTTATCCCTGGTTGCTGTGGCGATGACGCAGAACTATCCAGAGTTCTGACATCATCTTCCCGAAAAGGGGCATGTCATGAACCTGTAATGGTCATGAGTTATTAAAAATCTAATAACAATACTTTGGCTCCAGTAAGGAACTCTGGGAGACGGTTACAATTAGAAAAGACAAGCCTTTGCCAATTTGCAAATTTGAGTTTCACTTCCCAGCTGAAGATGGTTAGAGAAGCCTTAACAAGCTGCACCTGTTTATCTTTGCTGATTAGCAAGTGCCTGGTACCCAAGGTCATCCTTGGCCTGTACAGTTGGAAAACACAGTTGGGAGGGGGGCCTGAAGGCGCGAAAATGTGAGAAACATCGAGAAGAAAGTTACATCAGCCAATTCCTGATTGGTCAATTAATCTTGGACCGTTAGGATCCTTTTCCCTTAAGTATAGGGCTAGAGACCCATAGCTTTTGTTCTCTGTTCTCTGCCTATGCTGACTGGCACCAGAGTTCCAAACCTTTCTGCCTTATGGTTCCAGGGGTTGCTTATGGGAAGGCAACCTATGTCTGGTTCCATTGCTTTATGTTGAACATCCATCTCTCTTAGGAGAGGTGCCACGCAACCAACTACCTCGTGAGTAAGTAGTTAGGTGAGTTAGTTTGTTATTTTCTTGTTGTGTGTATGAATTCTCTTGTAAGAACCTAAACCCCTGTTGGGTGAATGGTCTTAAAGGATTACTTGCCGCTATATGATATGTGCACTTATATTTCTTAATAAAGCTACTTCTATTTAACCTGGTGTGTTCATTTGAGAGAAGGGGTGGTTCTGAATTCAGTACTTTGACCCATCTCAGTCACTCACTACCAAAGAGGGTTAAGAAGTTAAAGGCTTGGATTTTAAGTGTTAAACCAGAGGTGCCTGGCAAGGAGTGTAACTGTGACTCTTGCCTTTTAGGACCTTGGTTTTATATATCTTCTGGGCTCAGAGATCCCCTGGCTCTGAGTGGACCAGTATACAGGGGTGGTGGCAGCCTACCTTCTACCTTGCAGGGTTGTTGTGAGCGTACACAGCCTTGGCAAGGGTGAAGTAATAGCTTTTTGGTTCCAGTCTCATTTCCCTAGGGTGGGGGTCTGAGTCTGATGCATGAACCCAGTACCTTGAGGGTCTGGGGGGCATGACAGGTACTACTACACTCTTGGGGTATTTTCAAGACTCATGCGGGGTGGGGTGGACAGGACACACATTGGGGTCCAAATGTGCACATGTAACAGAGTCAATTTCCAAAATTAAATTCAAATTCCAATGAGCTAGGAGAGAAGGTGAATTTCTGGAAAAGATGAATCATTCTGGATTTCAGTGATCAAAACACTAGATTACAGATTAAAAATCACAAATGAATCACAAAACCTTTGCAGATATGCAAAGTTATCTTGGAATAGCCTGAACCTGAAAGGGATATGGGGCTATTGTAAAGGCATAACAGCATTCTTCTTCAGGTTCGGAATAGTTGTCTGGGAAGCAGAAGGTAAAATGCTGAAGGAGGCTGGTGAAGAAGAGGAAGAGCTCCAACCTGGCCAGTTGCTCTCCAGGACATATACGCAAACCTGTAAGAGAAGGAGGACATCAAGCTAAATGTCATTTCCCATCTTACTCTTCTGATGGGGATGCAGACTGCAATACACTACAAACATAGTCCCATTATTAGCCTGAGAGCTTCTGCAGAGATGGATAATTTAAAGACGGCAGGTGTGCACACACTTTGAAGAAACAAACACAAATGGCATTGCTGTGAGGAAAGGAATGAGAACTGTAAAACACCAATTAAACACAAAATCATTATTGAAATAAACCTGTATGGGCACTGGGGCAGGGGAAGTGGCATGGGGATGTTGGAAGCTGCCTTATAGCGTGCCAGACCACTGTTTGATCTAGTTCAGCTCTCCAGGGTTTCAGTCAGGGGTCTCTCTTAGGCCTACTTGAAGATGCTGGAAATTGAACCTGGAACCTTATGCGTCCAAAGCAGATGCTCTACCACTAAGCTATGGCCCTTTCCCCATCTTTTGTCATCAGTTGTTTGCATGGGGGTTATCCAATAAGTCCCCAAGACAGTAAACATTACAGTAATGGTGGCATTGCCTGAGAAGAGTATAAAATTTAACTGCTAACAAGAAATACCTGTTTTGGTTTTGAGTGCTGTGCAAATGAGACTTCTCTTCAGTAGGAGCATAATCGTGAGCATTGATATCTGTATTTTCACAACAAAGACTTATGGGTGGATTTCTCCCCCCACCCCCAAAAAAGGTCTGTATCTATATAAGCCCTTATATGTGTAAACATGTTAACATTTGCAATATTCAAATCCATATTCCAGTTCTGGGTTCTGTGGATTTACCTGCTGAAAAAGGTAGGAAGGCTTCTCGTTTCACAAATTGCCCACTTTTATCTAAGAAATGCTCTGGGTAAAACTCAAAAGGCTTCTCCCACACTGTTTCATCCTTCAGCACAGATGACAAGTTGAAGATGACTGTGGTACCCTAAATGTGTCCAAAGAAATAGGATTCAGTAGAAGGGCTAAAATGAGCAGTGGAAGTAATTTTAAAATATCTTAGCCACTGGAGACAAACAATAAACTCCTGCCACAGTCCTTCAATGAGGAGGGGGAAAACTTTGTTTTTGTTCCCCAATAAAGTGTTTGAGGGTAGAAGAAACTCCTTCTGCAGAACTATAATGGTGAGGTAAAAAGCTTGATCCTTCCCCCCCAATTGGCCAGATGGCCTGTCCGTTGGCCTGCCTGCGTATGTGTATGAAGGTCTGTGTTTATGTCTTCCTGTATGACTGGACATGTTTCCCTGCCCCCACCGCCTTCTGCTGAGTATGGGTGGTCTGTATACATGTGTTGTATGTGTGTGTGTGCACTGGCTACATCCACCACTGGTATGTAGCCCCTGGAGGAGTGGCCATCAACCCTCAATGTAGCTCTGGAGCAAAAAAAAAAAAAAAGGTTATGCACACCTGATTTATAGGATTGTGCTGCAAAATGGACATGATGGAGGTTTTATAAAATTGTGATGTGGAGAAAATGAGGAAGAAACATTTTCTCCCTCTCTCACAATAGCGGAACGCAAGTCACCCACTGAAACTGATTCGTGGTAGGTTCAGGACAGACAAAAGGAAAGAATTCATTGCATAATGCAATTCATTTTCTCAAGACATGGTGATGGCCACTTAATTACACCTTGTCTCTTATGCTGCAGAATAAAGTCAGGATGAAGTGGCAGAATTTTGTGACAGAACAGACTGAATAATTTCAGATTTATAAGTCGCCTTTTAGGCTACCCCACCCCCACAGCTTACAACAATACACGAACAGTATGTAAGACATAATAAATTTTTAAAAAGAAAATCACAGATTAATAAATAATAATCAGCAATAGCATTAAAAGTCAGCCCCATAATGGCACAAGTTCACAAAAATAGTTACATAAAGCAGCCCAATTAAAAATTTTAATCATGAGAAAGCAACAATGAACAAATTAACTTTTAAGGCTAATTTAGGCCCACAATGATGGAGCCTGACACATCGCCACAGGAACAGAGTTCCACAGCTGTGGGGCCACTGCTGAAAAGGCCTCTCTCTTGTGCTGGCCAGCCTAATTACTTTCACAGAACTTCTGTTCAGTGTACCTCTTCTTCACTAGTAATAGATACCTTTGGGATAAAGAAGCCTTGCAATTCTGTGTCCCGGTGTGTCATATGAGGCAGCATCATTGGAGAAACATCTGCAAATTGTTGAATTTCATTGATCACAGCATGGGTGTAAGGCATGGATGCTTGGTCCTCTATTTTGGCTGACCTGTTCTTGCCAATGACATCATCAATTTCTTTCTGGACTTTACCTGAAAAAGAAAGTTGATGAAGGGGGAAGATATAATCTTCCATATTGTACAACTGAAATGCCCTTTCATTGTTCTCCCAACTCTGTGATAAGCTGTTTGCTTGGTTTTTTGTTTTGTTTTATAGGCTTATATACCCACACAATTAAAAAAATCTAGCTAGGCAGTAGGGATAGGTGAGAATTTAGATTCAGTTCACATTTGAAGCTGAATTTATCAAATTCACATTTTCCAAAACAATATGAGAACAGACACCCAGCCATCCTTCAAAATTCGCACTTATTCAAATTTTACAATGCACTTTGACAACCAAACAATATTTACAAAAATGCATACATTAGGGGAAAGTGTGCATAAAAATGAATATATGTGAAAATAACATGCTAAAATGCATTATATAATGAGAAATGGCTTGCAAAAATGTGTACATTAGTCAAATTGCCTACAAAAATGTATTTATAAGGAGAAATTTGCACTAAAATGCTGGAGGATTTTTATGAGGATTTTTTTAAAAAAATTGCAAACTGCTGCAGAAATGAGGAGAACTGAATGAGGAACTGAGAGAATAAAAATTCACAGATGTTTCCATCCCTACTAGGTGGCGAATATCCATAAAATAGCACAAAGAACTTCACATCTGGACAGTGAGACACAATAACTGATGGATTGAACTATACATCAGGAAAGGTCTGTGGACACAGAAGGATCTTCAGCATGTCAAGGAACTGCACCAGGAAGTTCAAAGCAGTATTTTCCTTTTAAAATACAAAAACCCTGCTTAGATCCCCAAGAACCTGAATTCTGAATGGCAGTGTAATCCTCTGCATCCTGCTGAGGACTACTTTGATGAAGGTGTTCATGGGAAAACAGCTTGAGACTCTATAGTCCTCCTGCACTCATGTTAATCCCAACGAGAGATGGAAAGTTCAGTCACAGAGCAATCCAAATGCTGGGCAGCCGGCAGAGGAGGGGCTGGTGGAAAGCTCCACGGGATCCTCCTCCCACTTGAGAACCACCAGCCCAGTTAAAAGCCAGCTCTGTCAGCAGCGACACACGTGAGCCAGCTGGCAAGCACTGGCTCCAACAAACAGGCCTCCCAGGGAGTAAGCACTTCCCATGGGCCACAATGGGAAATAAAGAAAATTATTTTACTGTGCCGACCTTTTGGCCAGTGGAGTTTGCAGGGAGATCGGGACCTGTGGGAGGAGTCTGAACATGTGGAGGATCTCACATAAATCCCTCCCATGGCTCCTCCCCCACCACACCATTGAATGCCTCCTTTTCGGGGCTTCTGCCAGCTTCCGCTGGCCCTCCATCCACCAGGCTGGCAATCCCCAGTGGACCCCACCAGTGCCAGCAGGATCCTGGCAGCACCACGGCTCAGCTGCAGCAGAGGGCTGTTGCCAGCAGAGGCTGACGGAGCCCAGCACAGCTGGGAACCTGCTGGTGCAGTCCAGGCTCCTTAGCATCCAACTCACCCCAGCCAGGCGGAAAGGTATTTGGATTGCACCCTCAGTTTTGATTCTCTCAGTTTCTCATTTGTTCCAATCTTAAATTCAGCTCTCCACATTTTTGCAGCCATTTCTGATTTTTTTTAAAAAAAATCCTCATGAAAATTCTCCAGCATTTTAATGAAAGTTTTTCCTAATAAACACATTCTTGTAGGCAGTTTTGACTAATGTACACATTTGTGCAAACCGTTTCTTGTCATATAATGCATTTTTGCTTGCCTATTTCACTCATATATTTCTTTTTATGCGCACTTTCCCCTAATATATGTATTTTTGTAAACATTGTTTGGTTGGAGAACTTCGTTGCAAAATTTGGATTAGTGTGAATTTGAAAGGATGCTGTGTTTCAGTTCTCACATTGTTTCAAAAACTGCTAATTTGATAGTCAGCTTGAAATGTGAATTGAATCTTAATTCTCGCCCAGCTCTAATATGTAGACACAGCTCTAACTACACTGTGATCACATTACATCACTTGATGCCCTATTCACTTTGTCCCCCTGATGTAGCAGATGGCTGAAGTGTCTGCCATGTGCCAGATGAAATACAGCATTGCCAAGATATGACCCCACTTTCATGAACAAGAAAATGTTCTGTTCCAAATGGTGGTTGCAGCTGGTTCACACCTGATCAGGAGATCAAGAGACGATGTTCAGCTGGAGCTCAGGCTGAAGACACACAAGCAGACTCGTATATAGGAGGAGGCGCATTCTATGTACAGGAAATGGACTATGATTGTGCCCTGTGAAAACTTCTGCCACAATAATTTGTCCTAGAATGTCTGTTTTGTGTTGGCTACCACAGACTATGAGCAGCTAGAGATGTATCCTTGATTCAGGGGAGACAGAAAGCACAATGACTTCTTGCACATAGCACATTTCTGTCAAAATCACCATCCTAACATTGCTGATCATTTTGAATTGGGCTGTTCAACACCCGGCACTAAAACCACTTTTCAGCATTTAGCAGCAGCAGTACTTACTCTGAACCTTTGGATTTCAGATCATGTAGAGCAGACCCCAGCGGAAGGTGGTGGTGACAGTTTCGGTACCAGCCGAAAACAGTTCAGCAATTATTAAATGAAGGATGTCATATGTGAAACTGGTCTTCACATCTCCCTTTCTCTGTGAAGACAGGACATACGCATCTCAAAAATGTATCTTATGGTAGCTATACAGCATGCAGAAGATTTTCCAGTACAACAGCCATATCTAATGCAGAAGTACCCAGTTGTTAAGTTCAGCAGAGAAGGCCCTGTTAGTAGTGCTGTCACTCTCTGAGGTCTGTGGAGTGATGGCATGTAAGAGGGCCTTCTCTTTGGTAGCTACCCGACTGTGTAACTTGCTCTCCTCCAAGGTGCTTCTGACTCCATCATTGTATGTGTTTCACCGCTAAGTCAAGATGCACCTGTTAGCCCAAGACTTAGGGGTAGATGACTGATATAAAGATTTTGCTGTTACCTCTCTGTGTTGAAGGATGATGATGATTTGTTAGTCGCTTGTTACCCAAAAGTCTCAGAGAAACTTACAACACTTTTAAAAACACAAATAAATATACAGTAAAACAGAACAAAAAATAAACCCCATAACAGTCACAGAAAGCTTGCAATGCTGGTTACTGATTTAGCGATAGTTTAAACTGATGTTCTAACCATTATTTTAAAGTATTTCATAGAACTGTATGGACCTTCGCCTAGGACTGCAAAATACTCACATTTTCTATTTCTTCTAGAAAAGCATCAATGATGTCCCTTTTGCAGGATGAATCCCAGGTTTCCACATGCACCTTCACAATCTCATGTATGTGCTTACGTATACACTTTTGGTTTTGACAGACTTTCTGTTCCAATGCAGGAATGTGCAACAAACAAGGTATCTCATTAATGAGCTGATGTACAACGGAAAAGAAATCCATTACACTCAGTACAAAGACACAACCACTAAAGAATTGTGTTTCTGAACAAACAGCAGTTTTTCGCACCTGGGGCAATAATCCAACTACATCATTCATGCATTCTTCAAACAAATGCAGCAGCTTTTGGAATTTCTGGTCCTTGTAGTCAAAGAGATAGCCAAAAGTCATAGAGCAGATCACATTGCTAACTGCGTTGTTCATAATAAATTGAGGGTCAAATGGATGACCTGAAAAAGAAAAGAAAAAAAGCAAAGGGGAGGTTGATGTCTCATCCCTATCACAGCTCAGTTTTCTCTTTGATGTATACTGAGCAAATGTTCCAAATTCGAAACTATCTGGAAATTAGCAGGTTAAGGTCTGAAGCATAACAGGACTTTTACAGAAGGAGTTATTTGACAGAAAGAGTATGCAGCTAAGCATTCCTTGAGCACACAATTTACATATGGAATTGGTTGACACTCTGATTTATAGTTCCACCCATGGTGGAATCACACTGGACCTGCAATCATTGGGATCCAGCAGGGCTCTGCTATGGGCTAGAAGACTGCAATGACAGTGTAAGCCATGGGTTGACAATGTGGTGTCCTTAACATGTTATAGGATTCCCATCAGCCCCAGTCATAATGGCAAATGGTCAGGGATGACAGAGTTGCAGTCAACAACATATGGAGAGCCCCACATTGGCTGTCCCTGGTGTAGGCTGTATTGCCCATGTACCAAGACCTCCTGAGCCAGCAAGATACAATGACATAATTCAGCAGGGGAAGTGAGGCTAACAGAAAAGATTACGCTGCCATGCACACACATGTGCGCACGCACACACACACACACAAACAGAGCTCCTCACATGTGCCAAGACCTCCTCAGTAAGGTATGATGACATCATTATGCCAATTCAGCAGAAGAGGCAGGGCTGGTGCAAGGGATTCTGCTGCTTACCTCCACTTCTCCCCACACCCACCTACTCTTATCTCTCCCCACCCTGCACACTTAATTTAATATTATTTTGCTGCCATTAAGACACCAGCAGCACTGGCAATCACTCCATGCCCCTACCCACTCTCTGACTCATTCTGAAGAAGGGCCAAGGGGTTCTATCCTCAGAGCAAGGCATTCTGAGTGACAAAGTAAGCATGTCACATTTTTAAATGAAGCTCTTTTCCCATTTCCCACTTTCCTAGATTTAACCAACCTTCCTCAGAGTGGAATGCGGAACACAGATAGCCAGCTTCCTCAGTCACCTGCCACTCCAGGGATTTCTTTCCCATTCCAAAATCTCTCAAAGCCAAGAGAAGGAATCTCCTCTGTTCCTTCCAGTCATTACTGTATTTTGCAAATATCAATCCTAGGAGGGGATTTTAAAAAAAGAGGGAATGTTGACATAACTTTGCATCTTACAGGCCTGTTGAAGGAATCTGCCTGGTGAGTTCAACCTTATGCACAGATGTTATTTGGGAGAAGATTGACTATGATGTCCTGTGTTTACTTCCTTTAGTTTAAATCCATTTTGCCTACTGCTGTAGCAGGCATGCAGGCAACCACAAGTTAGAACCAGGCTTATCATGACTGGTGGAAATAGGTGGGTGTGCTGGATGGCATTCTTAATGATCATTTGTAGATGGCAGAGTGCCAGTTGGCAATCTTATTTTTCAAAACATCTTGCATGTATGCAGATTCTCCATCTAACTACCACCTTTTCCCAAGCTTCCTTATCTGGGAAAAGCCTTAAAGAAAATACCCATTTTCAAATACCATCAGTTTTCTGGCCTCCTACCGGTGAAGCAATACTTGTAAGTTTGGTCTAATAATAAAATAATTCAAATTGTTGTGTTTCATATGAGTTAGCTGTATCACATTAATAGTGAGATTTATAGACACTGTGACTGAAGGATTTGTGCATAGCAGCCTTGCTAGATTTGCATCCATGTGGCTGTAGGTTCAAATTCTGAAGTCTTCCTAGCTAAGAAGAAACCTGGAATCTCTATCTTTTGAACATGTATTATTTATTTAAAATATTTATAACCTATCTTATAAGGATCCCAAAGTGGGCTACGGAAAATAGTTTTTTAAAATACACACACACAATCAAATAATAAAACAAATAACAATGCTTACTAAAATACATCATCACTTGGATAGCTAGAAAAAGCCAAACAAGTCAACTAATCATCAATTTACAAAACATAAAATCCCTGGGTAAATAAGTTTGAACCTGGTGCTAAAATGGTAACAATGTCTGCACCATTTGTACTTATAGGAGGAGGGCATTTAATGGATGGGGTGTCACCACAGAGAAGGCTGTATCCCACGTCTCCATATAGTGAGCTGTCCCCCCTCAGTGGAATACAGTGAAGAGCATCCTTTGCCAATCTCAAGACATGGGCAGGCCGGTATAACAAGGATCACCGTATCTGGATGGAGATAGCCTGACTTCTGTTGTCTGTGGTCTGGTAACCTCTAAGTTAGATTACTACAATGCATAATACATGGGGTTAGTTTTGGGGCTCAATTCAAAGTGCTGGTTTTGACCTATACATCTCAGGACCCCAATACCTCAAGTATCGCCTCTCCCCATATGAACCAACTCAGACCCTGCACTTGGCATCAGAGGACCTTCTTTGTGTGCCCCGTCCAAAGGAGGTATGGAGAGTGGCAACATGAGAATGGGCTTTTTCAATGGCAACCCCCCGTTTGTGGAACACTGTCCCCAGGGGAGGTATGCCTGCACCATCATTATTGTACACCGCCCTGAGAGCATGTTGCTATAGGGCGGTTTAAAAGTGTAATTAAATTTAAAGAAATCATTATCCATCTTTAGGCACCAGGCAAAAACATTTGCTTCTTAACCAAGCATTTAACCAACTTTGGAAGGCTTTTGGAGGGCTTCTGTTGTGTAGCCTTCCTTAGGAGGATTGCTTCATGGCCTTATATACTGTTTTTTTTTTAAAAAAAATTAGATATGTGATATATATATATATATATATATATATATATATAAATTTTTACTAACTGTAAGTTGCTTTGAGAACACATATTTGTGTAGAAAAGCAACTAACAAATTTAATTAATAAATAAACAAGCTCAGAGTAGAATGCATGTTTTACCTGAAGAAGGTTTAATCCTCTGTGTAAGACTGTCTGGTAGCAATACTGAAAAAGCTTCTGTCTGAGATGTTGAAGACATTCTGCTAGTCAGAATAGGCTGGAGTGGACAAGATGGATCTATAGCATGACTCAGCACAAGTCACCTCACATCATTTTTGTCCATTTTATGAGACAACACAGAGGAATATTCCTAAATTTCATTAATTTGACTTGAAAATTCTGGAACCATCATTTCTGCAACAAGTAGCAGCAACAGTGATTTTTAAAAAAACAACACCCTAAATAATAGATCTCTAGGACCATTTCGTTTCTGGATCATGTGATTAAACCACTTATTCAGACTATTAATAAATTTATTCAAAGTAATTATTTACCTAACTCTTGCTTAGAAGCTAAAATTATAGTAATTCTGAAAGAGAAGATCATTCAAAACCTAGCTTTTATTGGCTAATATCTTTACGTAATCAAGATTTTAAAATCTGGAGATCAATTATATCATATATCATCAAACATTGAACAAGATTGGATTGGATTAAACAAAAGGAAAGATGTATTCAAATATTAAATGATGGGTGGACAGAGTTCTCTACAGCAAATCTGTATTTTCACAGGGAGAAATTATTTTCATTCTCTCTTAAATGAGAGTCAGTTTGATGTAGTGGTGTTGGACCAAGGTTCTAATCTCCACTCTGTCATGAAGCTCCTTGAACTTAGGCCAGTCACTGTCTCTCAGCCCAATCTACATCACAGGGTTACTCTGAGGGTAAAATGGAGAGAACTATAAATGCTACCTTGATCTCCTTGGAGGAAAGTGGGATATAAACGTAAGAATTATTAAAAGATTATGGAGTGGGTTTATTCGAATCAAGTAAACAATTAAGCTTATGAACCTTTACTAGTTTAGGGCTGCAGTCCTAAATTCACTTACCGGGGTGTAAATTCCATTGAACTCAGTGGGGGCTACTTCTAGGTAGGCATGTAAAAGATTGCATTGTTCCGTTTAGTATCTTATCGGGTTATAAAATTAATCTCACTAAATCAGAATGGTTATCTTTGAACATAGAAGAGGAACTTTAAAATTCTCTGGATTTGTATATCTGTTCCATGAAAAAATACCCCAACACAATATTTAAAGGGTTGGTTACAAGAAAACATAAATGTTATAGCACAATATAAACATTTTACATTACTAAATAGGGCACAGAAAGAATTGGAATATGAGTCTGTCCTCAGCTTATCTTGGGTAAATTGCTTGGGAGAGTTGCTTCCATGGTAATGAAATAACTGCCTAAGAAATGTTGTTTTTGCTCATTAAGATACATCTTTGTCACATAGAGTTGCCAACCCTCCAGGTTTGGCCTGGAATGTCCAGGAATAGAGCTGTATCTCCAAGAGAATTGCCAGCCCTCCAGGTCTGGCCTGGAGTCCAAGAATTGACCTTGATCTCCAAGAACCTCAAGAGACCAATACTGGAGATGTGACAAGCCACCACTGTGGTCTCACAGCGGTCTGTCATCTCAAGAGGCCTAAGCAGGAAGGTGCAGGAGATACTGGGAGTATGTGTTAATAGTCAGTAAAGATAGGGAGAAACCATGCAAACTAGTCCTGGGTAAATGTTGCAAAGTGGATTTAAGAGCCTGGTAGAGGTGCAGAGATAGCCAGGAGTGACAGAAAGGAGGAGCTGCATATTCAAGAGCAATTCTCTGTATCTCTCTGTAGCTAAGCACGTTACAACTGCCTGAGCCAAACTCACTACTGCTTTCCCATAAACGAATATGGCCCTTGGGCTGAAAAATGTCTACTGCTTGCTCTCTGTGAGCTCACATGTACAGAAGCATTATTTTCTAGGTTATTGGGCCCTTCTTGCTCTCATATGTTCCCATTACTGCCTTACTTTTCTCTTTCATTTGAGCATATGGTCTACACCTTTTCTTCCTGGAAGTCCCCACACTGTATCCCATGCCTTTAAAAGCTGGAGGTGTGTGTACACAGTGTTGCAGTAAATTGCAGCATGTGTTGCAATGCAAAGATGTGTAGTAGCTCTTATTTTAAGGTATGTTGTATCTTATGGGTTGGGTTGCAGGATGCACCTGTAATTTTTATGTTCTGGGGATGCATTGTATTGCAGGGGTGTATGTGTGGTGTTGTGTTGTAGTGTGTTATATATGATATGTTGTAGGGTTTTATGTAAGCTGTATATGTTGCATTATGTTTATGTGTACTTTAATATGTGCGTTTGGGATATTGTATTGTAGGGTACCTATTTTTGTCTGCCGTTTCTGGTATGTGTATGCGAGAGAGCACTCTGTGGATGCACTGCGTGAGTTGCAATATGATGTGTTGTATTGTATTGCAATGTGTCTGATTGTGTTGTGTATAGTTCTGTACTGTGGGGTTTGGTTGCACTGCTGTATAAGGTGTGTTGCCGCACATTTGTGTGTGTGTGACCATGTGGCACATTGTAGCATGTATGATTGCATGAGTTCATTGTGTGTGCGAGGAGCATTGTGAAGTGTGAAAGGCATTGTACTTTGCTGACATATTTACTCTGACCAGGCTGAATGTTCATGAACATTTTATGAAATCCTTTGTGACTGGTGTCAGTAGTGGCAGGATCTGCACAGAAAGAAGCATGGAAAGCAGAATACCAGCACTTTGGTATGTGCATTGTGCTAACCGTGAGTTGTTATAACAATTAGTCACACCCAATGAGCATTTGAACCTTCAAGAAAAACACTGAGCATCTAAATGCTCCTTTCTCATGGGCTGGATCCATTAAAGGACCATGATTTGGTTCCCCTTCTTCATATATGAATTGCACAATTACCAATAGATGGATGTGATGGTCGTAGGTCTGTCTCCCTGCCATCTTTTTCAGCAGCTTGGATTGATCAAGCCACACATACCTTGCTTGTATCCTGTCAAATGATTTTGAAGAGCAAAGTCGGTACAATCAGCAAAATCCTCTGATTTATGAACTAAAGCTTCTTTCACTACCTTCAATCCATTCAACACCACCACATTAGTATAGAAGTTTTGCAGGCTGTAAATGTTCCCATACTTCTTAGACAGCTGTAAAAAAGGGGGAGAAGGAAAGGGGATATGAATCAAATCATTATATGTATGACAAAGGTTTTTTAAGAGTAGCTTCTATAGAGAGTTGGTAGGATAATTAGATAATCCATGAAATACACAGACATCCTCAATTATTCAAAACATTGCTATTTGGTTGTGCAAGCATACTTTTAGCATTGCAAATTATCTCTTAACTGCAACTTTACACATTAGGAATAAAGCTAGAAAAACTGCTGCAACACTGGTGATTCCCTGAGCAATTGTAAGGTGCTGGGCTGTCTTTTATCTCTAATAATGCTACATTTCCCCTGAAGCCCTCAACAGGACCAGCAATAAAGCCCATATAACTTTCAGAGCCCTGGACATGATCTCAGCTGATCTTTCAATGCACCCTATGGATGTTTTTTCTGTAGCTTTTTAACTATAGCCACCAAAAAAATGCCAAATTCCAAAATTACATATTTTGGCAATATTAACATCAGGACACAGCTATCTTGTCAGCTGTTATGTGATATATTGAATTTCTACCTAAATTTTAGTTTCAAAATTTGCATCCATAGGTATAAATTTGAGTTCATTATGGAGCTATACAAAAGAAAATCTTGATTTAGAAAACTAACTTAAATGCATTGTTGAAGGAGTTTATCCTAGGTATTTAAAGTGCAACAGAGCAGCTTACCTCTAATAATAGTAAATGACTAAGCATTAGGCTTGCCACTTACAAACCACGGGAAAAGAGGAAAATGTATCAAAGAAGAAGACAAATTTTATATGCCTAAAATTTGCATATGCTAATATATATGTATGGATGCAAGTTTTGAAATAATAATAATGATTTGAATAGAAATACAATAAATTTCACCATAGTGGAGAAGACCAGATGGCTTGTGTTCCCACTCAGTCTGCTGTCCAGGTAAGCAACTTCAAGGCCCCAATCTTGTTTTTCTTTTCAAGTAGTTGGAGGATGGCTAGCCGGTCAAATAGAGGACTACCCTCTGTAAATTTGGGCACATGGTCACTGAAGAGGATTCTGATTGATCCTGAACAATTCTGACTGCCATTCCCTGTAAGCAGGGAGGTCACGTAGACAATAGTGAATAGCACTGCTGTAATAGAGTGAATATGTGCCAAGAATACTGATATCACAGGAATGCATAAAGGAGGATGGTTGGTACAGGGGTGTATACCCTGGACCAGTTTGATATTTCCAGCAAGCAAGTAGAGGCTCATAGCAGCAAGAAGAGGCCTATAGCAAGATATTATAGCCTTAAGTTAATCAATAGGGATTCAATATGTATTTGTTAGCTAGCCTGGAGGTTTGTATTCCCCATTTCAGGCCCCTGCATTCATAAGCACCTGAAAGCCTAAGATGGTCAAGGGCATGATGACCTGCTCAGTATGATGCTGGGAATGTACCTTGTTAGTAAGAGAGGCATCAAAGGGGCCCCATTTGGCACATATTCAAGGATAAGATGTTTCATAGTCAGCTTAGATTCTCAAAGGAGGGCAATAAATTAAGGGACAGCTAATGAGCAGTGGCTTGTTAGCCAGGTGGAATGAGTCAAAGTACGGTCAATGATGGGAGTTGCTCGTTAAAAGAGATATATAGCCAACATATAGCTTGCCAAAGAGTGCCAGGGAGTTTTCCTATAGTTTTTAGCAATTAATTGGCTTTTGAAGATCAGTGCTATGCTGTAATGTTTGATGTATGAAAAATATCATTTCTGTATGTAACCATGCCAATATTGTATGTAATCATGCTTGTATGTCACGTGCTAGCTTCAATATTATAAAAATGTTGTGTGTGCCCAATGGGGTGTTCAGTCTGACATGAGCTACTGCAGAGCTGTGTGGCTGTTCCACTTTTATTGGGCTACTTGGCTGTATGCTGTAAGTTACTCAATAAATTTTAACTCTTTGTAAGCAAACCTCTTGTCTGCATCTCATCTCTGGTAACCCAAAACAACCTGGAGGTACACAAGGGGGCAGTGCATCACTGTAGCACTTTAGCATAGAACAATTGGATGAAACTGTTGCCATGGTCATGACCAATATGGGAGTATATATCTGTCTGTAACTGACCACCATTTTAGTTGAGTTCTGTACTTTACTCCAGCTAAGCACTTGGCTGAATAAATGACCTTAAACCAGGCTTTGGCTTCATTCTTAAGTCTCCTCCATAAAGAACCCAGTCGTAAATTCCACGACATTCTTGGTGTTAGAAGTGGGATCGAGGATCTCCTGTCTGGGTCACCCTGAAGGAGGGAGGTCGGAGCAGCGGACTGTGCACACGCCAAGAGGTAAGAGGACCTCAAATTTGATCAATCCTCCTGCTTAGCTCCCACCTCCAACACCCGGGACTCCTGGACAGGCGGTAAGAACTTCCCACAGTTTATTGAAGCCTCTGCATTAAGGGTCCCTCCCCGGTTACACCAACACTCACAGCGAAGGGTAAGCAGCCCCATTGTCTCTGGTTTGCATGTTAGTATTGGTTTGGAGGACGTCCTAATGAGCCGTGACTGAAACTGATACTGTTCCAACTTTTCTCTGTCTGTCGGGGACACCCGGCTTTCTAAACTGCTCTTTTCCACAGCTTGATCAGTTTCAGCTCCGGACAAAACATGGGTGGAGGTGTGTCTTGTCCCAATGAGAAAACCCCTCTGGGGTACATGTGCCGAAATTACAGAACCCGTTTGGGTCAAAAACTGGTCAAAAGCTGGCGAGGCTGGCCCACTGGTGGAATGGGTATACCTTCGACCAGCCAGAGCTCCAGCTTCCGGAAAAAGTCACTTTTGACATGGACAAGCTCACCTAGTTACGGGGAATACTGGAAAACACAAAGCCTGGGCAGATAGATTTCTGGTTCTTGCGAGACGAGGCGAAGCGCAGGAAGCAGAAATCTATAGTTGCAAGTCTTCAAGACTCTAAAAAATGTTAAAAGCACAACTGGAGGAAAAAAGGGAAATCGAGGGAAAAAATAAAAAGAAGAAAAATGCATGCCAACACACCTTGCAGTCCCTGCGCCCCAGCTTGCTAGCCACCGCCCCTCCGCCCTATAATGAGGAACTGGAGAATATTTTGGATACATGCCCCCAAAAAATGCTGTTTTACAGTCAGAGCAGACACCGCCTCTCCCAGCTCAAGTGGGTGCCATTTTTAGCTCTGAAATACCCAAACGCTCTAAAGAGAAGCCGACGGCATTGTCTCCTGAAGAATTAACTTTTATTGAGCAGTTTACCCAATTGCCAATGCAAGAGTTACAAAAAGGGCTTGCACCAGAGTTAAAAGCAAAGTTTGAAATTGTAGCTACATCTACGGACAGCTGCACCTGCCCCATTTGCCAAACAAAGTTGAAAAAAGGCAACGATGGAGGATCTACCTCTATCCACTTTAATACGGAATACTTCCCTGGGTGCTTTTCCCAAGTTCAGCCAGCCAGCATGTATCTGCTTCACCAATATCCCCCACTCACCCATGGACTGCAGGCAGACAAATTACTTTTGTGCACATCCCCTGGGCAACCACAGATCTCATGGACTGGTCCAATACTTTTCTGAAACTTAGGGAGGCTCCCAATGAATTTAAAGGAAAACTGGAACAAATCATTAGTGTTTACAATCCAACTTGGGCTGACATGAACCAGCTGCTCTCTGGACTCCTGCCCCCAGAACAAAAATCAGCCCTGAAAGCCCAAACAGGAGTTGGAGAGGGCAATGAGGTGCTTGCATGGCCGTCTGAGGATCCCGGACATACCACGCAAGCTGAGAGAATGCACTTAGCCAATTTGCGCACCCGGCTAGTTAATAAAAGAAACAGCTAGAAGCCGAGAAATACTGCAAACCGAAAGTACAATTGCTTTGCCCTTCCCTGTTAACCTTTCCATGGCTCCCCACTGCATTCTTGCAGCAGTAGTGTTCAAGAGGACAACCTTCAAGACAACTGGGCCCCCTACACTTCATCACCCCCCACAGTTGCCTCCAGAGGAAGAGTTTTCCAACAACAACAAAATGTTTAAGCATGCTCAACTATTAACCTCATGTTGTCTCAACAAATTAATTTCTCCACCTCTGATGCTACCATTCCTCTTACAGTTGCTGGCCAGCCGCAGCAATTTAAGAACATAAGAACATAAGAAGAGCCTGCTGGATCAGGCCAGTGGCCCATCTAGTCCAGCATCCTGTTCTCACAGTGGCCAACCAGGTGCCTGGGGGAAGCCCGCAAGCAGGACCCGAGTGCAAGAACACTCTCCCCTCCTGAGGCTTCTGGCAACTGGTTTTCAGAAGCATGCTGCCTCTGACGAGGTATTCTTGTATGTAATGTGTTTCCCTGTAATAGGAAAAAGCCGCTTCGTGGGTTTTTGGGAGCGGCTAAATACTAGGCATTGGATCCCAAACTTTGCAGCCTATTGAATGAAAGGCAGAATGTGAGACTTCCTTTGTGGAGTTAAGAAAGGCTGTGGCCCAGACTCCTGTTATGTTAAACCTTTTCCCCTCTTTTACCATGAGTCTCACGGTTCTGCTGCAGAAGTACTCTGTCGACCTGGTGGCTAAAGGATACCCTCCTTGGAGTACAGCTTTGCTTGTCCAGAAGTCTGAGGACTTAGTGGAAGGACATTCCCTCGCTGTGTTGGTTCCCCATTCTGTGCATTCTCTCCTGCTATACAGACAAACTCAGTCTCTTCTCAGCGTCAAACTTCCTATGGAACTATTCTGCTAACCCCTCCTAATCTGGTCTTTGAACGCTGTCCCCCTCTCAACCCTACTTCCCTTCTACCCCTTCCTTCTGATGGAGAACCTCATTCAATCTCTCCTCATGATTGCTTGCAGGTCATTGAACATCTTTCCACCCCTCGTCCAGATATTTGTGACACTCCTCTTGATAACTCTGATCTTATCCTTTTCACAGATGACACAGGAGCTCTCAGAATTGGCTATGCAGTGTGCTCTCCATATGAAGTCCTAGAAGCCTTTTCTCTGCCAACTCTCCAGTCTGCCCAAGCTGCAGAGCTCGTAGCTTTACAGAGAGCCTGCATTTTGGCATCTCGTTGCTCTGCTAATATCTATACAGACTCTTCTTATGCTTTCATTTCATGGGTCAGATCTGGTCACACAGAGGATTTTTTACTTCAGCTGGCACACAAATTTCTCATTCAGCTCTTATTTCTGCTTTACTGTCTGCTCTTCAACTCCCTGATTCTGTTGCCATCATGCACTGCTCTGCACACACTACTGCTACTGATCCTGTCAGCTGTGGCAATTGCATGGCGGATGCTGCTGCTAAAGCTGCTGCTTTTAGTGCACCCCCTTCTCCCCACCTTCCTTCTCAATTGACTGTTCTCCCTTCATCTGTTCCTGAATTACCAGAACTTGCTTTGCTTCAAGAAGCTGCCCCAGAGCATGAGAAAGATCTTTTGGTCCACTTTGGCTGTCACTTACATCTTGACTCTCTCTGGAGGGATGTCTCAGGCCACTTTGTAGCCCCACAAGTGCTTCTTTTCCCTCTTGCTCAGGTGACTCAACACTCTTCTCACCTGAGCAAAGGGGGGATGCTATTGCAGATTTCAACTTTCTGGTTTGCTCCTAAGATCACACCTGTTTTGGCTCATGTAGCATCCACACACTCCGTGTGTTTACTGTCGGAATTCTATTGAGTTGCGTAGCAGAGCGGAGAGTATTGAGCGAGCGTATGTGTGTGTGTTTGAATCTTTGCTAAGATTCTACCTTCCCTGCAAATTAGTCAGACAGAGACTTTAAGCTGTAAAATAAGAAACAACTACTTTATTCTGGAAGTACATGCTTGATAGGAAAGAGTCCTTACATCTAGCTAACTAACTATGTTGGAGCAGTCTGCACTGGTCCCAGTGCAGCTCTCATGCTGGTTGAGAGGGAGAAACAAAGGAAAGATGTCTGCTCCCCTTTCGAGAGAGAAGAAGGAACTGGGAAGGCAGGAAGGAACTGGGATCAACATCCTTTGCATATCAGTCTAGCAGGAGGGAGAGAGACGGCAAGGATCAAAGGACAGGTATAGCCTAGCAACAAAGAGGTCTCCTCCCTAGCTACCTTTTTTAACCCCATGCAGCCTCAACCCACCAAGTTGGAGTTGAACCTCAAACATTCCAACATTTACAACACAATGTTGGAAAACCAGAGCGTCCTCTTACTGGCACCACTTCTTGGGCCTATGGACCATTCCAACATGTTCAATTGGATTTCATTGAAATGCCAAAATGCCAGGATTACAGATATGTATTGGTCACCATCTGTCATTTTTCTGGTTGGGTAGAAGCATTTCCATCACGACATGCAGATGCTGCAGCTGTTTCTAAGGGACTGCTTAGACACATCATTCCTTGATTTGGCTTACCTGTCCAATTAGATTTTGATCAAGGTACTCACTTTACAGCTAAAGTGGTACAACAGCTTTGCCAAGCCTTAGGCATTCAGTACAAATTACACCCCCCCAATCATCTGGTTTTGTTGGATACTTTAACCAGTCTTTGAAAATGAGATTAGCAAAGCTGTGTGCTGAAACTAACTTATCTTGGCCAGATGGCTTTCCCTAGTCCTTATGGGGATGTGAAATACACCAAACAGAAAACATTGATTGACACCACATGAAATTCTCTTTGGCCGCCCCATGAGAGTGGGGGTGGCTCCCAGGCCAGCTCACTTACAAACCCTATTGGAAGGCCAGGAAGAACTCCTGGTCTACTGCACTAATCTTCCCAAAATGTTGAGAACTCTTTCCTCCCAGGTCCAGGAAGCTGCTCCTGTCCCGCTAGTTGTGCCTGCCCACCAGTTTCAACTTGGCGATTGGATCCTGGTTCATGAATTTCAGAGAAAAGATTGCCTTCAACCTCGATGATTGGGTCCTTTCCAGATTCTCTTGTTGACCTTCACTGCAGTGTGCATCGCTGAGAGGACAGTGTGGATACACACATCCCATTGTTGGAAGGCCCAGCCGCCTGATGAGAGCAAGAGAGGCCAGCCGCACCCTGATGGAACGCCAGAAGGAAAGACCAAGAGAGAGGAGTCCCTTCCCAGGGACCACCATTTCTACCATCTGAGGAGAAGCCCCCGCCCTGCCAGAGGACTTCATGAGTGAGATCCTATCCACCTGGGAGAAGTTAAGACTACGAGACCGAAGCGTGCCTGAGAAGGCAAGAAAAATACTATCTATCTATTCTAGAGCCAATAAGGTGCAGCCCCTTCAGCAGACCAGCTCCCCAGGTTGATTTTGAGCTTGTTGAAGTAGTGCGTGGCCCACTGGACACTTTTCGACTTTCTCACACTGAGGTGTGAAGGCCACTGACTTGTGGAGGTAGAGAAAAGTGGGGCTTTATTGCATTTGCTTGCTATTTCTTACAATCACTGCCACAATATGGCTCCTGTGTTAGGCTTGCTTCCCTAATACTGTGCTGTTTCTTTAGTATAGGGAACCCAGATTGGAGTTGGAACACTTACTTAAGGCTAATGGTCGATCTTGCTAGAGGGATGAATAAGAGTACTTGCTGGGTCTGTATGTACATTCCAACTTATAAAAAAGAAAATAACCTGCTGGTTGGGGTCCCTCTAAATTCAACTGGTCTTATCTCAGATGCATAGCTCAAATGTAATGAATCCTTTAAAAGTCTTGAGACTACTCAGTATGTGGCTTTGTCCAGATGGACAAAAGGAGAACTTTGCTTAAAGTTCTTGGGGAAAATATTTGTTGAAAGTAGCCAATGTGAATGGGTCCTTCATCAAACCAAGGCTAAATGGAGTCTCAGCAATTCCACAGGGCAGGTAATGAAGGACAAGAGAAGGGTAATGAAGCTGCTGTGTGTAGCTCTTGGGCCCCAATGGCACTCATATTATAATGAAATCTGTACCCAAGAAGAAGCTACTGTGGCCATGTTTTTGTATGGCAAGGAGGGGGAAAGACAGGATGGGTTTGCCCACATCCTTTCTCCCTCAATTGGAATAACACATAGCAGTTATTGGTGGATCTGTGGGCAGAAGGCTTGGGGGAAAAATTACCTGCTAATGTGAAGGGAACTTGTTATATTGGACTCCTGGTCCCTGGAATCAGAATCATGGACACCTTCCCTAAGGGCCCGATACGGAATTATTGAAAGGTGGCCCCTAGCCATAAAATCCTGGAAGTGTATAAAGATCTTAAAGCTCCAGGTGAGTCCTGGCTGAGAGGTATCTTCCCCTTTTATGGGGCAGTGGCTAACCACTTAGACATTTTAAGAATTTGTACTCTGCTCGAGAATTTCATGAATGAAACTGCTGGTGCCCTAGATATGGTTAATATTGAGCTTCAACAAATCTGACAGTTTGCCTTACAAAACCGCATAGCTTTAGACTACCTACTAGTATCACAAAGGGGGGTCTGCGGCCTTATTGGCTGCACCCACATTGTTGATGGCTCTGTAAATATCACTGGATCCATCGAGAATATTCACCTATTGGCATCTAAGGTGTGTGAGGTTAAGACCTCTGGGTGGCAATGGAGTCCGAGGGATTGGTTTGGTGGCCTGAGAGGCTGGATGAATTAATCCTCTTAGGGCTATTGTTGGGTATATTGTTCCTCTTTGCCTTATACATCTTGGTTAATTGTATGTTGTTTTGCTTAAAGAGCATCATGCAGAAGACCACCCGCATATTAACACCGGCTAAAGTGAAGCAAATGTACTTGGAACTTGATAGACAATGGATGGAGAAGAAGGAGGAGGTGTTATCTGTCATGCAAATTGGGATGGGACTCGAAAAGAGTCCCATTGGGGGGAGTGAAGAGGATTCTGATTGATCCTGAACCATTCTGACAGCCATTCCCTGTAAGCGGGGGGGGGGTCAAGTAGACAATAGTGAATAGCACTGCTGTAATATAGTGAATATGTGCCAAGAATACTGATGTCACAGGAATGCATAGAGGATGGTTGGTACCTTGCAGTGGTGAGTGGGCTTGTGTGTTCCAATGAACCCTGTGAGTGATGCTGTCAGGAGTCATGTACTCCCAGCAGGGTCACCCATGGCGGTAAGGTCAAGGGGGAGGAACCAGACAAAGAACGAGCCAAGAAAGTCCTCAACGGCAGAACAGGCAGAGGATGTGTATGTTACAACAGCTGTGAAGGTGGATGAAGGCTGCAGCAGATAAAAGACTTCCAGTCATTGTGGTATCCATGCCATTGGATCAAAGCCTTTTTCTGTCAAGATTGTGTGTTGATCGTCGTGCACTGATCTCCCCACATAAAACAAATTCACGCACAGGCATCTTCTAACCAAACCAAACCAAACCAAAAGTCCCATGGCGAATGGCAACGGGGGCAGGACTGTGAAATCCAGAAACCCCTAGTCATGGACTGGCACATGGGCAGTAGATACAGACTCAGTCATCCTGGCTCAAGGACCGAGGCAGTTGAGTAGTTCGGCAGCTGTATCCACGACTGAGCAGTCCTATTCAGGATCCACTCTGCTCACCCCGTATGGGGAGGGGGCTAGAAAACATGCCCTAAACATAGTCTGCCTCATCTCTCTCCCTGACTGGATCACCGCATCCAGTGGGGTCACCACTTAGCAATCGCAAAAGACAAATGAACTTTGGAACATTGAATATACAGACATTGCTGGACAATACAGATAGTGAACGTCATGAACGCAGGACTGCCATCATTGCGAGGGAGTTGAGACGTTTTAATATTGACATAGCAGCACTCCAAGAAACTCGAAGAGCAGGAGAGGGACAATTGAAGGAAGACAAAGGAGGTTACACCTTCTTCTGGAAAGGCCTGCCTGAACAAGAATGACGAATACATGGAGTAGGCTTTGCTATTAAAAATGATCTTGTGAAGCTCTTGTCAGAAGTTCCTACTGGCATTAATGAATGACTCTCAACTCTCCAATTAAAACTCACCAAAAACCAACAGGCAACTATTCTAAGTGCTTATGCACCAACATTAGATGCTGATGAAGACATCAAGGAAATTTTTTTATACCCAGCTGGACACCATCTTATCAGAGATAACTAAGGAGGACAAAATTATCCTCCTGGGCTATTTCAACACAAGAGTTGGGCGTGATTTTGATTTATGGCCAGAAACCATTGGGAAAGAAGGAGTTGACAATAGCAACCTGAATGGAATTCTACTTCTGACTAAATGTGCAGAGCATAATCTTGTTATCACGAACACACTCTTTTGCCAGAAAGATAAATTTAAAACTTCATGGAAGCATCCTCGGTCGAAGCACTGGCATCTCCTGGATTACGTAATTGTCCATGCTAGAGATTGTCGTGATGTACTCCTCACCAGGGCCATGATGAGTGTCGATGACTGCTGGACAGATCACCGATTAATTCAGTCCACTATGGGCATTAATATTGTTCCTCAATGTAGGCTCCAAGGAAAAAAAACAAGGTGTAAATTGAACACCCACGCCCTTCATGATCCTATTAAGTGAGCTTGCTTTCAAACAACTCTCAAGAAACATCTACCTACGGAACTCCCTGAAAACGTTGAGGAACACTGGATTAAGCTGAAGACGTCCATTATTGCAGCATGTGAACAAACTATTGGATACCAAACTAAGAAACATCAGGACTGGTTTGATGAGAATGATAGTGAGATTGAACATATCATTGACAAGAAAAGGAAAGCCTTCCAGATATGGCAAAAAGATACTGTTACGCACCTCCCCCAATCTCCGGTTGAGATTCTGGGGTGAGATTTCCGAGTGAGATTTTGGGGGACCCTGTGCCCATCCAGGGTTTGGTTTCCTTTGGGAAGAAGGTCAGTGGAGACTGCGGTGTCTTTATGAAATATGGTTTGTTTATTTACACACATTCCAACCTGAGCTCAAGGATGGAGGGGTTCAATGCATCAGCAGTCCAATATCCAGCTTTTCCATCTGGGTGCAGGGGCATCCTATAGCCGTGATGCAGAGGGATAGCCTCTCTGCGTGCCTGCAGCCCCAGCCATTCTCTAGAACACCCTAAAAACTACAAACACGCTTCTGCCAGCTCCCAGGAGTGTGGGGAGAGACTCTCCTCCAGAAGAGTTTCAATCACAAAAGGGGTCTTCCTAACCTATTTCACCATTGATTGGCCCATTATTTTACCTGGCCACTCTATTTGATTAACAAAGGAGATTCATCTGGCTAGCAGACCCAGCCCCCAGGGCATAGGATTCCAAATCAGAGGGTGGAAAGGTGACTCACAGAAACCATCCATTCCAACCCCCCATGCTCATAACACTACTAACTGTGCTGCTAAGAAAAAGCCCTATGCCAGTGCAAAGGCTGAGGTCCAAAGAAGAACTAGAGAACTTAAGAATGCCTGGTGGATAAAGAAAGCTCAAGAAATCCAGCATTTTGCAGATGCTTATGATGCACGGGGCTTTTTTAATGCCACAAAGGCCATCTACAGACCAACAAATTATGGTACAAATCCCTTACGTTCAATAGATGGTACCAAACTTCTAAAGGACAAAGAGTCTATTGCACTGCATTCGAAAGAGCATTACCACAATCTCCTTAATCGTAACTCTAGTGTGGCTGATGAGGTCTTCTCACATATCCCACAACAACAAATTAGAGATGAGCTTGCAGTATCCCCTAATTGGGATGAAGTCAGTAAAGCCATTAATCAAATGAAAAATAACAAAGCTAGTGGACCTGATGGGATTCCTGTTGAAGTCTTTAAACAAGGTAGGTCTGAACTTACACAACAACTTCATAAATTCATTGAAAAAATCTGGATGAGAGAGGAGATCCCGGAAGACTTTAGGGATGCCATTATTATCACTCTTTTCAAAAAGGGTGATAGAACAGATCGTGGGAACTACTGAGGCATTTGTCTTCTTGCTACCGCAGGTAAAATCCTTTTATTTTTATTTTTATATTTTATTTTATTTTTTGTTTAATTATTTTTGTTTTGTTTTGTTTTTTGTCTTTGAATGTTTTATGATTTTGTTTTGTATGTTTTATGAAAATTTGAATAAAAATTATTGTAAAAAAAAAAAAAGAAGGGTGATAGAACAGATTGTGGGAACTACCAAGGCATCTCTCTTCTAGCTACCGCAGGTAAAATCCTTGCAAGGATCCTCACAAATTACCTCCTACCTATCTCAGAAGACATCCTCCCTGAATCCCAAAATGGTTTCTGCCCTTCCAGGGGGATAGTGGACATGATCTTCACTGCACGACAGCTTCAAGAAAAATGCAGGGAGCAAAACCGACCTCTGTATATGGCATTTATTGATCTGACTAAGGCCTTTGATACTGTAAATCAAACTGCTCTCTGGACCATCCTTCTGAAAATTCGATGCCCTGATAAATTTATGAATATTTTATGACTCCTCCATGACAACACGACGGTAACAATTTTGGATAACAATGGCTCTCAAAGTGATCCATTCAAAGTGGGATCAGGCGTCAAACAGGGATGTGTCATTGCTCCGACCTTATTTGCTATTTTCATTACCATGATTCTACACCTTGTTGAAGGGAAACTTCCCACTGGAGTGGAAATCACATATCGAACAGATGGAAAGCTTTCTAATCTCAGTAGGCTGACAGCAAAAAGTAAGGTAATTACAACCTTTGTCACAGAACTTCAATATGCCGATGATAATGTAGTCTCCACATTCAGAGGAAGACCTTCAAACTATCCTAAATGTCTTTGCAGAAGCATATGAAAAGCTTGGCCTCTCGCTTAACATCAAAAAAACCAAAGTGCTTCATCAGCAAGTGCGAACCAATCCCTCTATAGCACCATCAATCCAGTTTAATGGTACAACGCTGGAGAATGTCGATCACTTTTCTTATCTTGGCAGCCATCTCTCTGTAAAAGCTGACATCGACGCTGAAATTCAGCATCGTCTGAGCTCTGCAAGTGCCGCATTCTCCCGAATGAAGCGTAGAGTGTTCGAGGATCGGGATATTTGCAGGGAGACCAAAATGCTTATTTACAAAGCCATTGTACTACCAACCTTACTGTACGCCTGTGAAACATGGACCATCTATAAAAGCCTCTCCCAACTTCTTGAAAGATTCCACCAACGCTGCCTCCAGAAAATTCTGCAAATTACTTGGGAAGATAGACAGACTAATGTTAGCATATTGGAAGAAGCAAAGACTACCAGTATTGAAACAATGATCCTCTAACATCAACTTCGCTGGACTGGCCATGTAGTTTGAATGCCTGATCACCGTCTTCCAAAGCAGCTACTTTACTCCCAACTTAAGGATGGAAAATGGAACATCAGTGGAGAGTAAAAGAGGTTTTTTGATGTTCTCGAAGCTAATCTAAAAAAATGTAACATAAGCATCGAGAACTGGAAAGCATCCCAATTGGAGGTCGGCCATTATCAAAGGTGCTATGGACTTTGAAGAAGCACGAGTACAGGACGAAAGGGACAAACAAGCTAAGCGGAAGGCATGTCAAGCAAATCCTCATCATGACCATTTTCCATCTGGAAACCTATGTCCTCACTGTGGGAGGCTGTGTGGATCCAGAATTGGCCTCCACAGTCACTTACGGATCCACCGTTAAAGACCTTATCTTGGAAGACAATCTTACTCGGCCACAAGTGATTGCCAATGATGATCATAGAACAATTGGATGAAACTGTTGTCATGGTCATGACGAATGTGGGAGTATATATCTGTCTGTAACTGACCACCATTTTAGTTGAGTTCTGTACTTTACTCCAGCTAAGCGCTTGGCTGATTAAATGACCTTAAACCAGGCTTTGGCTTCATTCTTAAGTCTCCTCCAAAAAGAACCCTGTTGTAAATTCCACGACATCACCCTACTCAGGAGTATGTTACTAAAGTTCTAAATCAGTTTTTAAAGTAAAAAAATATGAGGTAAAGTAAAAAAATATGTGTACTAAAGAACGATAAGGAGATTGCAGAGAAGCTAAATGAATTCTTTGCATCTGTCTTCACAGTGGAAGATATAAGGCAGATCCCTGAACCTGAACTAACATTTGCAGGAAGGGATTCTGAGGAACTGAGACAAATAGTGGTAACGAGAGAGGAAGTTCTAGGCTTAATGGACAATATAAAAACTGACAAATCACCAGGCCCTGATGGCATCCACCCGAGAGTTCTCAAAGAACTCAAAGGTGAAATTGCTGATCTGCTAACTAAAATATGTAACTTGTGCCTCAGGTCCTCCTCTGTGCCTGAGGACTGGAAAGTGGCAAATGTAACACCAATCTTCAAAAAGGGATTCAGAGGTGATCCCGGAAATTACAGGCCACTTAGCTTAACTTGTGTCCCTGGAAAACTGGTAGAAAGTATTATTAAAGCTAGATTAACTAAGCACATAGAAGAACAAGCCTTGCTGAAGCAGAGCCAGCATGGCTTCTGCAAGGGAAAGTCCTGTCTCAGTAACCTATTAGAATTCTTTGAGAGTGTCAACAAGCATATAGATAGAGGTGATCCAGTGGACATAGTGTACTTAGACTTTCAAAAAGCATTTGACAAGGTACCTCACCAAAGACTTCTGAGGAAGCTTAGTAGTCATGGAATAAGAGGAGAGGTCCTCTTGTGGATAAGGAATTGGTTAAGAAGCAGAAAGCAGAGAGTAGGAATAAACGGACAGTTCTCCCAATGGAGGGCTGTAGAAAGTGAAGTCCCTCAAGGATCGGTATTGGGACCTGTACTTTTCAACTTGTTCATTAATGACCTAGAATTAGGAGTGAGCAATGAAGTGGCCAAGTTTGCTGACGACACTAAATTGTTCAGGGTTGTTAAAACAAAAAGGGATTGCGAAGAGCTACAAAAAGACCAAACTGAGTGAATGGGCAGAAAAATGGCAAATACAATTCAATATAAACAAGTGTAAAATTTGCATATTGGAGCAAAAAATCTGAATTTCACATATACATGCATGGGGTCTGAACTGGTGGTGACCGACCAGGAGAGAGACCTCAGGGTTGTAGTGGACAGCACGATGAAAATGTCGACCCAGTGTGCAGCAGCTGTGAAAAAGGCAAATTCCATGCTAGCGATAATTAGGAAAGGTATTGAAAATAAAACAGCCGATATCATAATGCCGTTGTATAAATCTATGGTGCGGCCGCATTTGGAATACTGTGTACAGTTCTGGTCGCCTCATCTCAAAAAGGATATTCTAGAGTTGGAAAAGGTTCAGAAGAGGGCAACCAGAATGATCAAGGGGATGGAGCGACTCCCTTACGAGGAAAGGTTGCAGCATTTGGGGCTTTTTAGTTTAGAGAAAAGGCGGGTCAGAGGAGACATGATAGAAGTGTATAAAATTATGCATGGCATTGAGAAAGTGGATAGAGAAAAGTTCTTCTCCCTCTCTCACAATACTAGAACTCACAAAAGGAAGTACTTCTTTACTCAGCGCATAAACTATGGAATTTGCTCCTACATGATGCAGTAATGGCCAACAGCTTGGATGGCTTTAAAAGAAGATTAGACAAATTCATGGAGGACAGGGCTATCAATGGCTACTAGCCATGATGGCTGTGCTCTGCCACCCTAGTCAGAGGCAGCATACTTCTGAAAACCAGTTGCCGGAAGCCTCAGGAGGGGAGAGTGTTCTTGCACTCGGGTCCTGCTTGTGGGCTTTCCCCAGGCACCTGGTTGGCCACTGTGAGAACAGGATGCTGGACTAGATGGGCCACTGGCCTGATCCAGCAGGCTCTTCTTATGTTCTTATGAGGCTGCAAACCAAATGCAAACTTAAATGGGAGTAAGTCCAATTGAACTCAATGGAGCTTACTTCTGAGTAAATATGCACAGTATTTCATTGCTAATAGTGGCTTTATGTGATAGTTCAGCGAATCAACATATTCTGATTTTGAGCACTCTTATTCATTATTGTACTCATATCACAGCAGATACTGTAAAGACTACTACTGTAGTAGTAGCCTGCTCCACGAGTTAGAGGGAGCCCCAGCTGACGAAGCGTCAAGGCGAGTTAAGCAGCAGAGTGAGTTCGGCAGCAGGGCGAGGAGGCCAGGGCCTCCCACTCTGTCTGTCTGTTCCCTGACCTCAACTAAACCGCAGTCTCCAACCCATTGACGTAATAAACCTTAAACAAAACTATGCAGGTAAGAAGCCAGCAGGGGTGTGGGGGCTTTCCAGTGTTTTGCACCGCCTGCAGCATGTACGACTATCTGCCTGTTGGACAGAAGTCGTGGGTATGCTCTCGGTGCAATGAGCTCCTGGCTCTCCGGGAACGACTTCATTTCCTTGAGGCCAAGGTGGCGGACCTGGAAAAGCTGAGAGAGGCAAAGAGGTGTGTGGAGGAGGCCTTCAGGGACGTTATAGCTGTGTCCCGCTCCAACGATGATAGCACTCCTGCTATCATGGACAACGATGGTCTCGGGGAAGGAGAGCATCCAGCTGAGGAAGAGGGAAACGATCCCTTAGAAGGGACCCATTCCTTGGGGGATGAGCAGCTATCCTCTCGTGCCGAGGATATATCTCCAGGGGGTGGAGGGATCCTTGTAGTGGGTGATTCGATCATTAGGAACATAGACAGTGGGGTGTGTGATGGGCGTGTAGACCACAAGGTGTTTTGCCTGCCTGGTGCGAAGGTTGCGGATATCGCCCGTCGTTTAGATAGTTTGGTAGACAGTGCTGGGGAGGAGTCAGTGGTCGTGGTGCACGTTGGCACCAACGACATGGGGAAATGCAGCCGTGAGGTCCTGGAAGCAAAATTTAGGTTGCTAGGTAGGATGCTGAAAGCCAGGACCTCCAAGGTGGCTTTCTCTGAAATGCTACCGGTTCCACGCGCAGGACCAGCCAGACAGGCCCAGCTTCGCAGTCTCAATGCGTGGATGAGACGATGGTGTCGGGTGGAAGGGTTTGGATTTGTTAGGCACTGGGGAACATTTTGGGACAAGCCGGGCCTGTACAAAAGGGATGGGCTCCACTTGAACCAGAATGGAACCAGACTGCTGGCACTTAAAATTAAAAAGGTGGCAGAGCAGCTTTTAAACTGACTGAGGGGGGAAACCCGACAGGAGCTGAGAAAGGTCCGGTTCGGAATAAACCTCCCCCCTGGGGGATAAAAACCAAAGAAATGATGAAATTTTAAAAGGGGTAGGCCTAGAAGTAGGCATTGTGAGAGCAGGGGCACAGGATATAAATTCAGAAGAGCAAAATTACCACAGGCCTAACCACAAGTGCCAAAGACACTTGAAGAGAGACACTGCTTACAAGTGCCTGTACGCTAATGCTAGGAGCCTGCGAACCAAGATGGGAGAACTGGAGTGCTTGGTCTTAGAGGAGAGCATTGATATAGTGAGCATAACGGAGACCTGGTGGAATGGAGAAAACCAGTGGGATACGGTTATCCCTGGATATAAACTATATCGGAAGGACAGGGAAGGACGTATTGGTGGTGGAGTCGCTCTATACGTGAAAGAAGGCATTGAATCCAGCAAGCTCGAAACCCCAAAAGAGGCAGACTCCTCCACAGAATCGTTGTGGGTGGTGATACCATGCCCCAGGAGGGACTTAATACTGGGAACGATCTATCGTCCCCCTGATCAAAATGCTCAGGGAGACCTTGAGATGAGATATGAAATTGAGGAAGCATCCAAACTAGGAAATATGGTAGTAATGGGTGACTTCAACTACCCGGACATAGACTGGCTGCATATGTGTTCCAGTCATGACAAAGAAGCAAAGTTTCTAGATATTCTAAATGACTATTCCCTAGACCAGTTGGTCATGGAACCGACCAGAGGGACGGCAACCCTGGACTTAATCCTCAGTGGGGACCGGGACCTGGTGCAAGATGTAAGTGTTGTTGAACGGATTGGGAGCAGTGACCACAGTGCTATTAAATTAAACATACATGTAACTGGCCAATTGCCAAGAAAATCCAACATGGTCACATTTGACTTCAAAAGAGGAAACTTCACAAAAATGAGGGGATTGGTAAAAAGAAAGCTGAAAAACAAAGTCCAGAGGGTCACATCACTCGAAAATGCTTGGAAGTTGTTTAAAAACACTATATTAGAAGCTCAACTGGAGTGCATACCGCAGATCAGAAAAGGTACCACCAGGGCCAAGAAGATGCCAGCATGGTTAACGAGCAAAGTCAAGGAAGCTCTTAGAGGCAAAAAGTCTTCCTTCAAAAAATGGAAGTCTTGTCCAAATGAAGAAAATAAAAAAGAACACAAACTCTGGCAAAAGAAATGCAAGAAGACAATAAGGGATGCTAAAAAAGAATTTGAGGAGCACATTGCTAAGAACATAAAAACCAGTGGCTCCAGCGCCTCCTACGCTTCATTAAATCAAAGAACAGAATGAGCAAAAAGAAAAAAATAGCCAATAGCATGACATTATTCCATATGGTCATGAGCTTGGACATCAGCCATAGGAATAACTCCATGCTATCTCCCTGGTTCAGTCTCCTTGTGCTTTTCTTTCCTTCTGTCTGAAAAGTTCCTCCTGTCTATGTCTGTTGTGTACCCACACACAGACACACTGTTTCTCTTTTCTATTTTTTGCTGGAAACTATAGTTATCTGCAGTCAGAATTACTTCCTTATCACATCTCTGTGCTCTCTGACCAAACTACAAGCCACCTGACTAAAGTTGCTCACTAGCCTCTCTTTTTAAGTAAAGCCTGAAAAACTGTGGGAGGTACAGTGAACAGTAGCATGAACCTGTTAAAATTTGAGCTGTTGTTTCTCTGGCCTCCTTCCAATCAGAAGCTCACAGTTCTCCTTGGCAAAGCAGGTATAAACTAAGCAAGAGTCTCCTGTTATACACAACTGCTCCCATCAAAATTGCCAGTTGACCAATAGGAACTGCCAATTTCATGTGTTATGATAGGCACAGTAACTTATTTTCTCATGAGTCTTGAATTGTCTATTACAGTTGTTTAAGCAGGTGATCATGCCTGAACATCCTAATTGTAATACAAGACTACTTGTCCCAACATCATGCAGAGAGGATCTGTGGTGAGAACTATAAGATGTCTTAAGTACATTTAAGAAATGGCTAAGATAGAGTGGTAAACATGTTTTCCCTTCAAGTGTGGTTTTCTCCTCTTCGTAATCCATTTTTTGCATATCCATAGCACCAGTTTTTCCTTTTGCCATTTAAGATTCTATCAAAACTTCAGGAAAATAGACAGCTGTTTGACAATTGTAAAATGTCAATGAAACCCTATTATTTTGCTTCTGCTACATCTTCAATAGATATATTTCACATGCCTCTGTAAAAGCAGAAATAAAAAGCTATATAAAAAGAACTGGAAGTCATAAAAGCTTGTTCTAAGGTACTGTCAGATGTCATTTCTGTAAATCTAAACAAACCTTTCATAGCTGTTCCAATTTTGAAAATGATACATATTAGTCAGGGATTTTCCCTAAGTTTTAAGGCTGAGGGGAATTGGTTGAGTGTTTTGAGTGTTTTTAAATGGTTTCTTGACCTGCTGAATCTATGTCTGTGTACACTAGTGATGGGAGAGAAATTGGATTCAGTTCGCATTTTAAGCCAAATCTATCAAGTTTGCACTTTCTGACACTATATAAAAACCCAAACAGCCATCCTTCGAAAGTTGCACTTTTTTGAATTTTGCTGTGTAGTTCACCAACCAAACATTATTTACAAAAATGCATATATTAGGGGAAAGTGTGAATAAAAATGAATATATGAGTGAAAGGAACATACAAAAATGCATTATATGATGAGAAATTGCTTGCAAAATTGTGTACATTAATCAAAATGTGCTTATTAGGAGAAATTCACACTAAAATGCTGGAGAATTTTCATGAGGATTTTTGGGGGCTTTTTTTGTTCTTGCAAATTGCTCAGAAATGTGGAGAACTGAATTTAAGATTGGAAAAATGAGAAACTAAGAGAACTGACAGAACTTTTTATCCCTAATGTGTTCCTCAGCAACACACCTGAGTTTTGATCCTAAAACCAAGGGTCACTGGCAGGTCACAAGGCAAGATCTTGCCAACATAAACATGTTCTTCCAGCCCATTGTTTGTTATATTTTGATGAAATTTTGAGGGCCTAGCACTTATCCTACAGTACTTTAGAGCCTCATTGAAAAATTACAAAATGGAAGCCAATTGAAAGTTATTTAGCACAACAACACAAAATCTATGTAAAATATGCTATGATACCAACTGCGTTAGTCATGGAGCATTAAATGACTGGTGAATAAACCAGCTTTATTCCATAAAAAAATCTAAAACGTATGTTGTTATTTCTTCAAAATTGACAAGGAAATCATATACATAATATGCTAAGTTAAACAGGATGCCTGGAAGGGAAGCAGCAATGGGGACTAAGGGAGCTCAGCTCTGCTTTTGGGGGGCCATTGTAGAGGTACATAGATCCAGAACCAAATTGAATTACTGTATTCCCATACTGGAGAGCCAGGAGTGGAGTGTGTTCTCCTTTGACCCAATTATGAAGACCTCTATTGCTGGATATGGCATTTACCATAAAGTCTGATGGGAGGCGAGGAGCTGGCATTGTTTTAATAGAAGGGATGGGATCCATTGGCCGGTGCCAGTTCGAAAGCATTTTGTTGACCTAACAGACTGGTATCATTTCAAGTTCTTTGTTCACAAGCCATTGCTTTTACTGATCCATTTCCCCCCCTTTGAAAAAATATTGATGTTAATATTAATATTTTAAAGTAAATTGATATTTTGTCAGTACAGTTACTGAAATGTCAATAAATTGAAGGGAATATTGATAAAAACATCGATATTAATATCAATATTTAGACAAAAAAAAATCTGTTCCCAAAAATCACTACATAAAAATTGAATCCACAAGCAAGTTAATGTGAAATTTGGTACCAAATCCAAATTGGGGGGAAATCTAGTCATATCCCTATTTCACAGTATGCAATTTTTTTTCTAGCAGGATTTAGAAACAGTATTTGCAATTGTCACTTCTTACTTACTTCCTGGACGCAATGCCAGGAAGAGGTTATCTGATATCGTTTATTTTCTAGAAAAGATAGAGTAGCTTGTGAAAAGCAGGTTCCACAAGAAATCACAAAAGACATTTCAAGCAGGTCAAAGACCAGATCTGAATTTGTGAAAAGCAAATTTTTAAAAACTAACTACAGGTGCATATAACTAGAATCCCGCAGGGGAAAAAGCAGCGTGGGAGGTCAAACATCACTAAGCATTTGCCGAGGCCCACTGCTAATCACGAGAGCTTTTGTCTCCCTGCTGTTCCTCCTTACCAGGTCAAAGCTGTCCTGCCTCCATGTTTGATTGTAGCCCAAATCGCTGCATCCTTGCTTCCCAAGGAAAACATTTCAAAAAGAACATTTTTTCAAATGACTGGGCTTCTTTATTCATCATTGCATGAAAATACCAGGGTATTTCACAAAACTTCATATAGTAAATCATTTTCTTGTGGAGTTTCTCAGGATAGGCAATAGCCACCTTACGAATTGCCATGTTAAGGTCTTGGCCATATAAAAACCTATTAAACTGCCATTATTGTTGTTGTTGTTATTTATTACATTTGTATACCTGCCCATAGCTGAAGCTCTCTGGGTGGTTTACAACAATTAAAAACATTAAAAACAAATATACAAATATACAAATTTAAAAACACTTAAAAAAAATAAAATTTAAAAACACATGCTAAAATGCCTTGGAGAAGAGGAAAGTCTTGACCTGGCACTGAAAAGATAACAGTGTTGGCGCCAGACATACCTCGTCCCAGACATCATTCCATAATTTGGGGGCCACCACTGAGAAAGCTCTCTCCCTTCTTGCCATCCTCCGAACTTCCCTTGGAGTAGGCACCTGGAGGAGGGCATTTGATGCTGAGCGTAGTGTGTGTGTGTGTTCATGTAGGGAGAGGCGTTCCATCAGGTATTGTGGTCCCAAGCCGTGTAAGGCTTTATAGGTTAAAACCAGCACCTTGAATCGAGCTCGGAAACATACAGGCAGCCAATGCAGGCGGGCCAGAATCAGTTTTATATGTTCAAACCATCTGGTCCCTGTTGTCAATGTGGCCACTGCATTTTGCACAAGCTGCAGCTTCCAAACTGTTTTCAAAGGCAGTCCCACATAGAGTGCATTGCAGTAATCTAATTTGGAGGTTACCAGAGCATGGACAACTGAAGCCAGGTTATCCCTGTCCAGGTAGGGGTATAGCTGGGCCACCAACCAAAGTTGGTAGAAGCCACTCCATGCCACCGAGGCTATCTGTGTTGGCGTGTGCGTGTATAGATCATACAAGGATGGAATCCAAGAGTCACATAGAACAGGAATTAGCCAGGCCAGGCAAGTTTCTTGTAAGGGTCTTTACTAGGCAAAGACATTAGACACAGTTCTCTTCACAGACAGCTTTTCCCCCACACTGAGCTTTTCCAAGCATCCCACCTTATCAGGCTTCCCAGCCAGCTACTGACCTTGGCAAACCTGGTGCTCTGTTCTCACAGCTTAACCCTTCTGCTTCAGGTTTCACTCTCTTTGCTAAAAAAACCCTGTCTGTGAGTCTCACAGCATGCTTCACTGACCAACAGCCCCCACCTGAGACTCACAGATTACAAAACTTCATTGTTCATTATTACATTTCTACAATATTAACTTTTCATTACAATACATATCAGTACGTGGTTTGTTTTCTTACAGTTTCTATTTACATTTTCAGTTCAGTTCTTGTTTCTTTATTTCTTTATTCACACAGGTTTTACAGAGTCATTTTTGTTCACTTTTATTTGATAATACATTTATATTTCATTCCTCAACACAAAACTTCCACATGAGATCCATTGTTTCTTTATCTATTGGTCCTTCTTTTTCCCATTCTACTGGATATTTATCTGTCTCATCATTCTGTTGTGTTACATTAAATGTGAATCTCTGAGGTGGTTGACCTTTCGTTTTTCTTTCTGATCTCCTAACATTATCTATTTCCATTTCTTCCTCACTCTCTATTTTACTTGGACCTGCACCTGTGTCTGCACTTGTACTTGGCATTTCTGTATCTTGCATTGCCATGTCTTCACTTCTCAGCCTTTTTACAGTACGTTTGCCACCGTGTATTAGATCAGTCAATGCAGTTCTTAATGGAATTTGCTGCCCAAAAGAAACATCTGCTGCTTCCTGCTTGCTTGCACTATCTAGGATAACTGTTTGACTGTCTCTCCAAGGTTTATCTATCACCTTTATGCTTCTGCTTAACACTACTTGTTGTTTCTCAGGCAACCAAACTCTATAATATGAATTCTGAAATCCCAAAATGCGTCCTGCCTGTGCTCTTGAGCCTAATTTACCATGCCTTTTCTGTTTTGCAACATGTACCCAGCATTTTGCCCCAAAACGTTCTATGTGTTTCACCCTGGGCTTTCTTCCAGTCAGTTTCTCATAGGGAGACATGCCTATTGTTCTGTGCATGAGACGGTTCTGAATATAAACAGTGTACAGAATACATTCACCCCAATAAGTGTTATTCATATCAGCATCTGCTAGCATGGCTCTCATTGAATCCTGCAATGACCGGTTCCTCCTCTCTGCAGTTCCGTTGGAGGATGGGCTGAAGGGAGCAGTGAGACTCTGTATTATTCCCTTCTTTTCCAAATATGTTTTAAATGAATTACTGGTAAATTCCCCACCTTGATCTGATTTGATATTTTTGATAACAACCCCATATTGTGTCTCTGTCCTCTGTATAAATGCCTTTAATTTCTCTTCTGCTTCACTTTTCTTTTTCAATAAGAACACATGTGTAAATCTGGAGAAGTCATCCACAATCACTAAATAAAACCTTGCTCCACCTTTTGAGCACTGGAAAGGTCCAGCCAAATCCACATGTATGAGCTGATAGGGTTCAGTGGTCGTGCTTTCACAGCTCTTATTTACTGGAGTCACAGTCATTTTTGTTTTATAGCATACTTCACACTCATCCACATGCTCACAATGTGTTAATTTCAAATCTTGACTATGCTTTGGGGTGTTTTGTACCTTTTCAAAATGTGCGTGTGCTAATTTTCTGTGCCATTCATGTAAACAATTATCATGTTTATCTTTATTAACTCCTATCCAGGCACACGTGGGTTTATCAAGATTGCACTCAACCATAAACATTTGGTTCTGTAATTTCCCTTGCATACATATTTCACCATCTTTTCTCACAAAACATCTATCCCCTTCAAATGTAACTTTACAACCTATTTGAGCCAATTTTCTTACTGATAGGATGTTATATTTTAAACCAGAAACCAATAACACATCTGTTAATATAGTTCCCAAATTACTCAACCTGAGCGTGCCTTTTGCAATCGCGTCCTGAGTCGATCCGTCAGCCAGATAAATCTTCTCCTGCGCCGGCTTTGAAGTGTAAAATAAACTAGAGTCTGTGATTAGGCAATTAGACGCTCCACTGTCGAGAAGCCACTTAGAGTTAATGAGTTTATTGTCCTCCTTAGTAACAAAGTTCACGCTTGTTCTCTGACTTTCAAAGTCCCTGTTATTTCTCTTCTTTAAACAATGTCTCTGTATATGTCCATGGGACCCACAAAAATAACATATTTTATTCTCTTGCCTGCTTCTTTGATTTTGTTGTTGTTGTACAGCCACAGTCTCTTTTAACTCTGTTTTCTTATTCTCTTGTCTTCTATTCCACTCTTGTTGAAGTTTCTGTTCTACAAAGCCCAAATTTAGATTTCCGTCTGGTAAACTTTCCAGACTAGAGACCGTGACGTCCCATTTTTGATCAAATGAAGATAACAGTATATAGACCATCTGAATGTCACTATGATGCACTCCTCTATCTTGCAGCTCACCATTTAATCTACGGAATTCAGCCAGATGCTCTGTCATCTGTCATGCTGCACATGAGCGGCTCTTAGCTTCTCCCACATCTGATTAGCTGTCGGCTCATTACTCACCAGCAACAGTTGAGAATCAGACAGCCCCAGAGTAATAAAAGCCTTCGCTTTCTCGTCTTTCTTCAACCACGCTGCTGAAGGAGCTGCCGGAGGGGTTTTTTCTACAACATCATTCAAATCTTCTTTAATCAGAACTGCTCTCATTCTCCATTTCCAGCTGGAGTAGTTTACAGCATTCAGTCTCTCCATTGGCATCCCGGATAATAGGTTTACAGCCATGTTGTCCACTCTTACTTGCCTCTTACTTGCACTTTGTTTCTCTCTGCACCAACGTCACGTCAACAGCTCTTGAACCCGCTACCTTGTATGATAAGCTGGGCCCATAACCCCTGTTGGCGTGTGCGTGTATAGATCATACAAGGATGGAATCCAAGAGTCGCATAGAACAGGAATTAGCCAGGCCAGGCAAGTTTCTTGTAAGAATCTTTACTAGGCAAAGACATTAGACACAGTTCTCTTCACAGACAGCTTTTCCCCCACACTGAGCTTTTCCAAGCATCCCACCTTATCAGGCTTCCCAGCCAGCTACTGACCTTGGCAAACCTGGCGCTCTGTTCTCACAGCTTAACCCTTCTGCTTCAGGTTTCACTCTCTTTGCTAAAAAACCCTGTCTGTGAGTCTCACAGCATGCTTCACTGACCAACAATCTGAGCCTCAAGTGACAGAGATGGTTCTAGGAGAACCCCTAAGCTACGAACCTGCTACTTCAGGGGGAGTGCAACCTCATCCAGAACAGGTTGGACATTTACCATCCGGTCAGAAGAACCACCCACTAGCAGCATCTCAGTCTTGTCTGGATTGAGCCTCAGTTTATTAGCCCTCATCCAGTCCATTGTCGCAAGCAGACACTGGTTCAGCACATTGACAGCCTCACCTGATGAAGATGAAAAGTAGAAATAGAGCTACATGTCATCAGCATAATGTTGGCAGCACACTCCAAAGCTCCGGATGACCGCACCCAATGGTTTCATGTAGATGTTGAACACCACGGGGGATAGAACTGACCCCTGCAGAAACCCATACTGGAGAGTCCAGGGTGCCGAGCAATGCTGCTCAAGCACCACCTTCCTGAGCTGACCTGCCAAGTAGGAGCGGAACCACTGCCATGCAGTCCCTCCCACTCCCAACTCAGCCAGTCTTCCCAGAAGGATACCATGGCTGATGGTATCGAAGGCCGCTGAGAGATTAAGAAGAATTAACAGAGTCACACTCCCCCGTCTCTCTCCCGACAGAGGTCATCATACAGGGTGACCAAGGCTGTTTCCATGCCAAACCAGGCCTGAAACCCAACTGAAATGGATCCATCCAAGAGTGTCTGGAGCTGGCCTGTCACCACTCGCTCAAGGACCTTGCCCAGGAATGGAACATTTGCAACCGGCCTATAATTATTAAGATTTTCTGGGTCCAGGGAGGGTCTATTCAGGAGTGGTCTCACTACTGCCTTTTTCAGGCAGCCAGGGACCCCCCCTCTCGCAGAGAGGCATTGATCACTTCCCTGGCCCAGTTGGCTGTTCCATCCCAGCTAGCTTTTACTAGCCAAGAAGGGCAAGGATCCAGCACAGAAGTGGTTGCACAAACCTGTCCAAGCACCTTGTCAATGTTTTCAAGCTGTACCAACTGAAACTCATCCATGAAATCGGGACAAGGCTGTGCTCTGGATAACTCGTTTGAGTCACCTGCTATCACTGGAGTCTAAGTCCTGGCAGCTGCTAAAGATTTTATCCTGGAAGTGCCTAGCAAATTCATTACAGCAGGCCTCATATGATTCTACCATGTCCTTGGGGCCAGCGTGTTATAGTCCCCAGACAATTCTGAAGAGCTCCGCTGGGTGGCAGATTGATGATTTGATAGTGGCAGCAAAATATTGCTTTTTGCTGCCCTTACTGCCCCTAAATACAGCTTACCATAGGCACTTACCAGTGTGTAATTGCATCCACCAGGAGTTCATCTCCATCTACACTCAAGCCGTCTCCTATATTGTTTCATCACTCTCAGCTCTGGGGTATACCATGGAGCCATATGAGCTCTACACAGGAGCAATCGGGTCAACTGCCCGGGACATTTCTGTATTCCACAGTTCAACCAGGGTTTCGACAGGAGCACCAGCTCTATCAGCCAGAAAACTCCCCAGAGCCCTTTGGAAACCATCCGGATCCATTAGTTTCTGGGGGTGGACCAACTTAATAGGTCCCCCACCCTTGAAGAGGGGAAAAGCCGCTGTAAGTCTAAACTTCAGCAAGCAGTGATCTGTCCATGACAGAGGAACTGATGTAAGGCCCCCCACATTCAGATCACCAACTCCATGTCCAGATGCAAAAACCAAATCTAGAGTATGCCCTGCTACATGTGTTGGGCCAATGGCATATTTGGAGAATCCCATGGATGTCATGGAGACCATGAAATCCTGAGCTGCACCGGATAAGGTGGCCTCGGCATGGATGTTGACATCCCCCAGAACCACCAGTCTGGGGGATCTCAATAGTAGACCGGAGACCACCTCCATCAGCTCAGCTAGGGAGTCTGTTGGGCAACAGGGTGGGCAGTATACCAACAGAATCCCCAGTCTGTCCTGCTGACCCAACACAAGGTGCAAACACTCCAGACCAGTAGTCACATGGACAGGGTGCTTGCAGAGGGAGATGGAGCTCCTATAGACCATATTAGGATCTTGTTCATATGGACTTCCCAGGAGGATCGCTCCGCCTGTGCTGCCTCTGGGACGGGCTCCCGTCTTGGTGGAAACTTTTTCAGTTTTAAAACCAGTCAGAAGGGCTTTTTGACTGGGGAAAATTTCTTCCGGATAAGGAAGAAATGTAGAGATTTTCCACAGAGCTTTGTTGTGTTTGTTGGAGGCTGGAATTCTGTGAAAGAAGGTCTTCCAGCAGCTCGGACGGAGCTAGGATTTCCATTCAGCTCAACTGATTAAGTGAGCCGTTTTTGTTCTTCAAAGAAAAATGGATTAACAGGCAAGCATTCTCCTGTCTTTTCTCATTATTTTGTTATCAATACAGCTAAAGAGATTTGTCAAAGAACCAGCAATTAAGAAACCCTGGGTGAGTCATAGCTTTCTCTTTTATTCATGGAGCTAAGGGGAAGAAAATAGAAATAGTTTATCTTTATTTTTATTGCAAAAAGTTGGCATGGAATTCAGCATTATAAAGATTACAAACGGCTGAGGGGTTTCTAATTTAAAGAGAAAATTTTTTTTTTGATTTATAAGATTTTTGAGTAATATATGTCTGGGACTATTTTTCCGGTTTACTTTTTTTTTTTTTTGACGAATCTGCTCATTCTTCCTGCTACTAATTATTTGGATGCTGTGAATTAAAGTTGTTTTGGCACTTTTGGACATACAAGAGATAAGGCAGTTCGTCTTGTCTAGAGGGTGACGTCAGCTGGCTTGAAAGATTAACTCCTTTGTAACTGGATAAAGAAATAAACTGTTCTTTGCTTGGGACATTGGAAATTGAAGGGATTGTGGTTTTTTTGGTTTTAAGAATGACAATCAAGAAGGTGGTTGAGATCATGGATGTACAAGAAGGGACTTTCTCTTTAGATATGTTTCAGAAAATAATGAATGAGATTAAGCTAACAAAACAAGAACTCAGACATAACAGACAAGTGATGATAAGTGAATTTGGCGAAATGAGACAGGAGCTGAAAGAAATTCAGGATTCTATGAGAAAGGAGAACAAAGATAAATTTGGAAAATTAAAAAAGGATGAAAGAAAAATTAAAGGGAAGGTTCAAGCCCTGGAGATTGGATTAAATATGGTCTTGGAAAAAGATTTGGATTTCCTGGCTGTGATGGATCCTGGAGACAAATATTACTGTTTGGAATTCAGCGCTGTCCCTGAAGGAATTGGTGAAGAGATTGGAGATAAAGATATCATCGGTTCGAAAAAATTCATGGACTGGAAGGATTTGATGGAACTTGAAATGGAGAAAGTTTACAGAATTAATTCCTGTTTTGTGACAATGAAAAACCCTTCAAGAGATGTGCTAGTGTATTCTGTTAAAAAGAGGAACAGAGATGCGGTTCTGCAACAATACTTCAGTGATACGTTCGGAAATGATGGCAAGAAAATATTTGTGATGAAGGAAATCCCTATCAGACTCTTATTATATGACTATGACAGCAAGATTATTGGGTGCGTAAAGATGGAAGATGGAATCAACACGGATAAAGGAAGAAGAGCGATTTGAAATTACTGGATTTAATAGACTTGAACAGTTGGATTAATTGACATGTCTATCTAGAAAAAATTGATGGACATATATCTCAAGGATTGGAAACTTCTCTTTGACTTTTTGTAGAAGAATAAAATGATATGATGTTAATGAGATTTGATACCAACTAAGATAACTGCTGGAGGAAGGTGATTTTATGATTTATCAAGAGACAGGTTTGTTATATATTATAGACCTATAGCTGAACTACGACAAATCGGAAGTCAATAGTTCTTTTTTTTTCTTTTTATTGTATTAGTTTTAATTTGTGTTTTTCTTTTTTGTATTGTCTTGATTTTGAAAATTTGAATAAAAATTAATTGGAAAAAAAAGGATCTTGTTCATATAAGGCCAAGTCTATCATATTCTTCATTTCCATATTTAACATACTATTGTGGAACTGATATACCAGTGATGTATGATAAGGATGGAAAGTTTTGTCAATTTCAGTTCTCTCCGTTGCTTATTTTTCCAATCTTAAATTCAGTTCTCACATTTCTGTAGCAATTTGTGATTTTTAAAAAAATTCTCATGAAAATTCTCCAGCATCTTAACGTGAATTTCTCCTAATAAACACATTTTTGTAGGCAGTTTTGACTAATGTATACGTTTATTTATTTATTATCTGATTTCTATCCCGCCCTTCCTCCCAGTAGGAGCCCAAGGTGGCAATTTCTTATTTTTGTTTTTGCAAGCAATTTTAATCATATTATGCATTTTTGTATGTTATTTTCCTTAATATATTCATTTTTATGCACATTTCCCCCTTATGTATGCACTTTTGTAAACATGATTTGGTTGGTGAACTGCATTACAAAATTGGAATAAGTGTGAATTTTGCAGGATGGCTGTGTTTCAGTTCTCATGTTGTTTCAGAAAGTGCAGAATTGATAGATTCAGTTTCACATGCAAACTGAATTGAATTTCTCACCCATCTCTAATGTATGATGAGATATAAAAAGCCAATATACATTTTAACAAAAAAACTGTGTTGAAATCACTGACTTCATAGATTGAGGGTGTAATCCTAATGCTGGCCAATGCTTAGCAGCGCTTCAGAGCCACCAACATATCCATAGCCCTACCAAGCATGCAAGCCTGGGGAGAATATGGGGGAGCAGGCAGATCACTGCACCAGCCTGAAACTGCCACAGTGATTGGGCCCAAATTGGATCCAATGCCATCATATGATGGCAGTGGGGCCAGCTCAGGTTCCAATAAATCCTGAGTCAGCTTAGCCCCATCCCACCTCTCTAGTGCTCTGCTTGCTGCCGCTGGTGAGGAATCTACAGGTGTCACTTCTGCCCACCTACATGTTTGACAGGCAGAAGGGAGACTTCTGTGCTGGAGTCACTCCACAGGTAGAGGCCAGCACAGGCTGGCAGGGCTGAACAGAGAAACACATCCGTCCAATCCAACACACACACACCCCAGCCTGGCACAAAGAGGGTTTGGGTTAGTCTGACAGATGAACTATGGATTTAATTTTGTTTCGTTTTTACTCTAAGATCTTGCAAATATAACCGAAGACAGCTGCCCTCCACTTGGAAGAACCTGGTGTGGGCAAATGCAAATTATTCATCCCTTCTTGGTCTGGGCTGGTCCATGGAGATGCAGAAGATGAAATGCTTAAGGAGGCTTGTGAAAAAAAGGAAAAAGGATCCACCCTAGCCATGGCAACTTGAGGGAGGGCAGCCAAGCCAAATCTCAATTCCAGCTCATTCGCCCAGTGAGAATTCAGAAGTAGAAAAAAAATCTTCCCCTGTCCCTTAGTCTGAATGATCCTCATTTATTGTGCTGAATATGTAGATTTTCACAACAAATAAATACAGTTTGTTGTTGAAACACTATTTCAGAAATTGCATTTTCATAAAGTAGATAACATTTTAAAAGAACACCATTCTTGCTGTGGTGGCCAGGAATATAGTCTGAAACTGTTTGATGTATTTCTGCTTCTGCTTGGGGTTTAGACAGGACCTGGATCATATTGGAAATATATACCTGTAGGACTTCCCAGAAGAAGGATGTTGTACAAAAAGTCAGGCTGCTTGCTTATATTTGAAATTCTATGGATGTGTTCTGTGGAGACACACACAAGGCATGTGTACCTCAGTAGAAAAGTGTTTTTGAAACTTCTGGAGCTTAGAAAATAATGTTGAATACATTCTAGCCCCCTCCCTCAAGCTATTGGGTTATTGCCACAAGCCCATAAGGTTGGTGAAAGCCTGCAGCAGAAAAGGCTATCTGGTTGTAGGTCTACCCAGGGGACCACTCAAAGAACATCAGTTACAGGTGTAAATTTCCAGAGATGTTACTCTGTTGCAGTGGTATTACTCTGTTGCAGCAAACACAACTAAAAGTTCTGTAGCACCTTGAAAACTAAGTGTATCCAACTAAGTCACACTGAGAATAGACCAAAGCAACAAAGCACCCCCACATTATAAGACCTTCCCCAAATGTTTTAAATAAAAACAAAGAAGTCCTCTCCCCTCTGCACTGTTACCACTTTACCATATTTTGGAATTAGCCAAAAATCAACCACTACCATCTAAATAAGGTGAAGCCCATTAACAGGAAGAAAGAGATCACTCCTAGTGTTCTTTAACAGGAAGGAAGTTGGGATGCCTGATATTTTAGAATGGCTTAGTACCTTGGCACAAACTACAAGCCAGTCCCTGGGATCTTGCGGAAAGCAAGACCTAGACAACACAAATGTGGATTTGTAGCTGCTGCATACACTATTTATTATTTAAGTACACATTTGAGTTTCCCCAAGAAAAATCATATCAGCCTAAATGCCACAAAGTTATATGTTAAAACAAAAACAAAACCCCAAAGGCCACTGTGAGGCGTCCTTCCCTGGCTCTCCCTGTCAGGTTCCTACCTGCTCGTGGTTACTGCCTGTCTCTAGGCACCACCAGGGACTCCACCAGTCCGGACCGCACTCTCTTATGGTTTACCTATCCGCTCTAGCACAGATCTCAACAGATCCCCCTGCTAGGCAACCACCAGTAACGTCCCAATACTAGTATTCCCAGAGACTCTGAATACTGGTATTGTTATTCTCTTCACCGCTGCCACCATTTGTTACAGTTCCCCTTCAGCCTTGGTCATTACCTTACCCTCCCTTCTGGTCTGTGAAACCCCAGCCAAGGATCAGGCCTTTGGTAAACCAATTAAGTATTTATTACAGATAACAAAGCTAACAAGATTAACAAGATTTCTTCTTAAGGCACATAAGCATATGGTTTTACTCAATACTAATCTGAACTCCACCCCCCTCCTTCTTCACTCTCTCCTGGCAAACAACTCTCTCAAACCCCACCAAGCAATCCACTCTTTCTCTTCTCCCCCCCAGATTCCACTCTCACTCTTCCTTTTATACATTCAGCCATTTTAAACACTCAGCCAATCATCTCGCATTCTACTGCCCAGTCACTCCCCCTCTTTCACTCCACTTACCATGTATCTTCTAAAACAACAACACTTACCATATATACATTAATATAGGAACATCACAGCCACTTCTTTAACATAAGAACAAGCAACTGTAAGGATCTTCCCAGTTGTCATTTATATTATTCCACATATGCTATATTATAGATTTTCAGTATTGTTAAAGTACATATAGTATTTTATATTGTTGTATAAGACACATATGAATATGCATGATGAATGAAAGAATACTGACTGTAGGGCCAATTTCATCATGACTATTAATCCTTCCAAATGCTTTTGTTTCAGTGAGTCAGTAGCCCTCAGGCATTCACAAAAAGAAATTTTTGCTCCAGCAAGTATTACTAATACATTAGTTTTTCTGTGGAGTTGGTGTCCGAACTAGTATTATGGGCACAGATTGGATGGTACACACAGGGCTGATTCTAAAGGGCATCCAGGTGGGGCACTGGCCTGAGGGCCCCTGGAACTACAGGGGTCCCTGACGGGCCCCTCCACTCACCTTCTGTGATCCGTGGCAGCAGCCGCAGATCACAGGGCAGGAGCTTCCGCCATTCCCTCACCCCATCTACCTGTCTCCTGCCTTTTAGCATTGCCCTTAATGAAGATGGCAGTTGAGGTTTCCCTAAGGTGCTGAAGCCCCTGCCACCATCTTGGTTGATGGCAGAGATGTGCGCGCATAGCACGCACATGTGCCATTAACCAAGATGGCAGCAGAGGCTTCCTCTTCTAAGGGAAACCGTGGCTGGCATCTTGGTTAATGGCAATGCTAAAAGACAGGCGACAGGTAGGTGAGGGCATGGGGTGCCACACACACACACACACACACACACACACACACACACACACACACACCACCAGGGCCCGGGGAAGCTGATGCCCAAGGTCCCCAGCATACTTGGGGCCGACTCTGGGTACCCACACCACCATTGCAGGTACATCAGTATTGCCTGACCTTCAAACCCATGCCATACCACTGGCCTCCACTGTCTACATACTTGTAGGGCTGTGTCTGTGTGTTTGACTCCCTGCAGAGGCTGGTGGCATCAGAAATTAAACTTCCTACAATTTGATAACAGGCCTCTCATATTGCATTGACTGCCCCCTCCCCTTCAGTGTGTGTGAATAGGGTATATTGCATCACTTAGGCAGACCTAGATTTGTGCTAAAAGTAGAATGCCTGAAGAAAGGGAGTATCTGGAAAGTCCCAGAATAAATGTGCATTCTGCTTATTGAAGAAAGATGCATTCAAATGACCCTGGGTTGTATTCAACTTTTACTCAAGTACACCCATTGAAATTAATGGACAAGTTAGTCAGGGACATTAATTTCAATCAGTCTACTCTGAGTGAATGTTTATTGAATATAACTACTATTTCTTAAAGAGTTTTTACATCACATGAAAGATTTAAAATCTCAGACACATCACAGGAACCATGCAAATCTGCTCTTATCTTGGAAGAGCCTGGATCTGAAAGGGATAAGGGGCTAATGTAAAGGAAAAGCAGCCATCTTCTTGTGGTCTGGGCTGATTCTCTGGGAGACAGAAAGTGAAATGCTGAAGGAGAGTGGTGAAAAAGAGGAAGAGCTCCATTCTGGCTAGTTGCTGTTTGGGGCATACATGCAAACCTGAAAGGAGGACAGCAAGCTAAGATCACTTCCATATGACCTATTTATTGAGCATTCTGGTTTGTGGAGATGTTATACAATGTCACATCAAGCTATTGTTAACCCATACTTTTCAATACATTTCCCCCAGCACCTTCCTTACTGCAAAAAATCAAATTTTGAGGAGGAAGCAGGTGTGTTATGTAAGTGTCAAATCAACTTTAATTGTGCAACCTCAATTTGCCAGTAGGTGGTTGAACCCCACTCACTAAATAACAATAGTCTGGAAGTTGCCTAAGTGTCAGTTTCCAAGTTATTCTTCCATAGAATCATAGAATAGTAGAGTTGGACCATAAGGCCATCAAGTCCAACTCCCTGCTCAATGCAGGAATCCAAATCAAAGGATTTTCGACAGATGGCTGTCCAGCTGCCTCTTGAATGCCTCCAGTGTTGGACAGCCCACTACCTCTCTAGGTAATTGATTCCTGTGTCGTATGGCTTTAACAGTTAGGGAGTTTTTCCTGATGTCCAGTCGAAATCTGGCTTCCTGCAACTTGAGCCCATTATTCCATGTCCTGGTCTCTGGGACGATCAAGAAGAAACCCCAGCCCTCCTCTGTGTGACAATCTTTCATGTACTTGAAGAGTGCTATCATATCTCCCCTCAGTCTTCTCTTTTCCAGGCTAAGTATGCCCAGTTCTTTCAGTGTCTCCTCATAGGGCTTTGTTTCCAGTCTCCTGATCATCCTTGTTGCCCTCCTCTGAACCTGTTCCAGTTTGTCTGCATCCTTCTTGAAGTGCGGAGACCAGAACTGGACGCAGTACTCAAGATGAAGCCTAACCAGTGCTGAATAGAGGGGAACTAATACTTCATGCGATTTGGAAACTATACTTCTGTTAATGCAGCCTAATATAGCATTTGCCTTTTTTGCAGCCACATCGCACTGTTGGCTCATATTCATCTTGTGATAAATGGCAATTCCAAGATCCTTCTCACATGTCATATTGCTGAGCCAAGTATCCCCCATCTTATAACTGTGCATTTGGTTTCTTTTTCCTAAGTGTAGAACTTTGCATTTATCCCTGTTGAATTTCATTCTGTTGTTTTCAGTCCAATGCTCCAGCCTATCAAGGTCCCTTTGAATTTTGTTTCTGTCTTCCACAATATTAGCTATGCCCCCCAATTTTGTATCATCTGCAAATTTGATAAGCATGCTCTGTATCTCCTCATCCAAGTCATTAATAAAAATGTTGCAGAGGACTGGGCCCAGGACCGAGCCCTGTGGTACCCCACTTGTTACTTCACCCAGTTTGAGAAGGAACCATTGATAAGCACTCTTTGAGTATGATTCTGGAGCCAACTGTGGATCCACCTGATAGTTGTTCCATCCAGCCCACATTTAGCTAGCTTGCTAATCAGAATATCATGGGGCACTTTGTCAAATGTTTTGCTGAAGTTGAGATATATTATGTCCACAGCATTCCCACAGTCTACAAGGGAGGTTTCCTGGTCAAAAAATGAGATAAGATTAGTTTGGTAGGATTTGTTCTTCATAAATCTATGTCAGTTTCTAGTAATCACTGCATTGTTTTCAAGGTGCTTACAGATTGACTGCTTTATAATCTGCTCCAGAGTTTTTCCAGGGATTGATGTTAGGCTGACTGGTCTGTAGTTCCCTGGTTCCTCCTTTTTGCCCTTTTTGAAGATAGGGACAGCATTAGCTCTCCTCCAGTCATCTGGCACTTCACCAGTCCTCCATGATTTCGCAAAGATAAGAGACAGCGGTTCTGAGAGTTCTTCAGCCAGTTCCTTCAATACTCTAGGATGCAGTTTATCAGGCCCTGCCGATTTGAACTTATGCAAAGTGATTAGGTATTCCTTGACCGTTTGTCTATCAATCTCGAACTCTAATCCTGCCCCTTCTACTTTATGTTTCCCAGGAGGGTCATACACCCTATTTTGGGAGAAGACTGAGCCAAAGTAGGAATTGAGCACTTTTGCCTTTTCTTTGTCATCATTTTGCCATCCTCATTGAATAACTGTGCCACCATTTCTTTTCTCTGGCTTTTACTATGGATGTACCTGAAGAAAGCTTTTTTGTTGCTTTTAGCATCCTTCGCTAACCTCAGCTCATTCTCAGCTTTAGCCTTCCTGATGTCATCCCTGTAATTCCGCGATACCTGCCTGTACTCTTCCTTTGTGGCCTGGCCTTCTTTTCACTTCCTGTATGTGTCCTTTTTTGTTTACAGGTCATCTCTATGCTTTTTGTGAAGCCACATTGGCTTCTTCTGTTGTTTCCCCCCTTTTTTCCTTGTTGGAATTGCTTGCCATTGCACTTTTAGAATTTCCTTTTTTAGAAACTCCCACCCATCTTGGGCTCCTTTTCTCATTAGGGTCACCTGCCATGAAACTGTACTTACAATTGTTCTGAGTTTATTAAAATCAGCTTTCCTGAAGTCCAGGGTGCACGTATGGCTACTCTCAGCTTTTGCTTCTGTTCAAATCAAGACTTCAAGTATGGTGTGGTCACTTTCCCCCAGAGTTCCCATAACTGCCACTTCATCCACCAAATCATCTCTATTGGTTAAAATCTAGTCCAGGATAGCTGATCCTCTGGTTGCTTCCTCCACTTTCTGTAGGAGAAAGTTATCTCCAACACAAGTCAGAAATTTCTTGGAGGGGCTCTGTTTGGCAGAGTTTGTCTCCCAACAGATATTGGAATAATTGAAGTCCTCCATTACTACTGCAACATGCCTCCTCAAAACATTGGCAATTTGCTTTTCAAATGTTGCATTCTCGTCTTCTCCTTGATTGGGTGGTCGGCAGTAGACTCCAAGCACCACATTCCTTTTATTACTTGCCCCATTAATTTTAATCCAGATACTCTTGGTGGAGCTACCAAGCTCATCTTCCTGTATTTCTGTGCATGGATATATATTTTTAACATGTAGCATGACTCCACATCCCTTTTTATTCCTTCTGTTCTTCTTGAACAAGTTATATCCTTCAATTGCTGTATTCCAGTCATGGGAGTCATCCCACCAAGTTTCAGTTATACCTATCAAGTCTTAATTACCCTCCTGTATTAAGAGTTCAGGTTTGTCCTGCTTGTTTCTCATGCTCTGCATATTAGTACACAGACATTGAAGACCATGTGATTTATGGCTTGGCTTCCTTACTACATTTTTTGAGGACTGTTACTGGGCCTTAATAGAGCTGATCTCTCTGTTCCAGTTACTCTGCATAAGCCTTCATCAGTCGTTACCACCAAGTTTAAGTCTCCCTCCCCCTTAGGATTCAGTTTAAAGCCCTCCTGATGAACTTCTCCATGCTGTGGCCCATCACATTCTTCCCAGTCCTTGTGAGATGCATCCCATCACTTGCAAGCAGTCCATCTTCCAGGAAGCATAGCCCATGATCCCAGAATCCAAATCTCTCACGTTGGCACCACATTTGTAGCCATTCATTCATAAGGAGTATTTTTCTTTCCCTTTCTACTCTTCTTTTAAGTACTGGAAGGATGAAAAAACTATCTGGGCCCCAAAGTCCTTGAGTTTCCTTCCCAGAACTTCAAAGTCTGATGTGATTTCTTCATAGCTCCATTTGGCAGTATCATTTGTTCCCACATGGATGAGGAGAAAGGGATACCTGTTGGTGGGCTTGATGAGTGATAGCAACCTTTCCATCACATCTCTAATCCATCCTCCTGGTAGACAGCATACCTGGCGAGTCCATGGATCTTCTTGGCATACTTGGGTTTTGATCCCATGCAGTAGGGAATCTCCCACTACTAGTATTCCTCTCTTCTTGTTGTGGGGTGTGGTTTCATTGCCCCTGCTTGATTGAGCTTCAGCCTCTTGCTCATTGTTGCACGGGGTCTCCTGTAATTCTTCCACCACTGGCTGTCCTCCAGTCTCCTCCTCGACTGGTTGAAAGCGGTTCCATAGTTCCACTGGTGATGGGTGTCTTCTAGCTCTTCTGCTCCTGTCACCCTTTCCCACGGAGTTTCCTCCATTTCGTTGTTCCTCTCCAAAGCAGTCTCCTCTTCTGCTACCACATGCTGTTGTTCTTCCACCTCCACGTCTCTTTGCTGGTGTTGTTCCAGCATTCTGTCTAAGAACTCTTCATTTTCTCTTATAGTCCTCAGTGTGGCCACCCGCAGTTCCAGGCCTCTCGCTTTTTCTTCCAACAGTGCCACAAGCTTGCACTTGATGCACGTGTACGCCATGTTGTTCTCAGGCAAGAAAACAAACCTGGCGCACACCTTGCAGGTCACAACCACTGGAGTATCCTTCCCATTCACACTCTCTTCTATCTTTTGTTTCTTTCTAACTACTTGTTTTGGAGTGGCCTGTGCTTTGTCCTGTCCTACTTCAGGGTACCTCCTTTAGGATGCACACCTTAACGTGGTGAGGGGGTTTGAGAGTGCTGAAGAAGCTGAGAGCAATGCCGTAAGGAGTCTAGACCAAGAGACTAGACTCCTAGCAGGGGCACCCATGACGGAATGGTCAAAGCTGAGACACCAAACTAAGATGCATCCAAACTCAGAGGAATACCACATCTGAATATCTCTTACCATGAAAACCCAATGAACAGAGTATCCAAAATGCAACATGAGATAGTGCTGGAAGATGACACCCCCAGGTCAGAAGGCACTCACCGAGCTACTGGGGAAGAACAAAGGACAAGTACGAGTAGCACTGTGACTAATGACACAGCTGGGTCAAAGCCGAAAGGAAGCCCAGAGGCTGATGTGCACAGATGCGAAAGGAGAGTCCGGAGTTGTACGATGCACACAATAGGAACATGGAATGTGAGAAGCATGAACCAGGGAAAGTTAGAAATTGTCGAGCAAGAAATGGAGCATATCAACATTACAATACTTGGTGTGAGTGAATTAAAATGGAGAGGAATGGGGCATTTTCAATCAGGCAACTACAAAATATTTTATGCAGAAAATGAGAAATCAAGAAGAAATGGGGTTGCTTTAATAGTGGGAAGTGATGTAGCAAAAGCAGTTAGGAGCTACAATGCAAGGTCTGAGTGAGTGATATCAATGAGATTAAATGGGAAACCTATTAACATAACCATCATCCAAGTCTATGCTCCAACATCAAACGCAGAAGAAGAAGAATTGGAGAGATTTTACGCAGAAGTACAGGAGGAAATTGATCACACACCAAAACAAGATATGATGATAATCATGGGGGACTGGAATGCAAAAGTAGGGAACAGAGAAGAATTAGGAATTGTGGGGAAATGGGACTTAGGTGACAGAAATGAAGCAGGAGAAAGACTTATTGAATTCTGTGAAGCTAATGATTTGTTTCTTGCAAACACATTTTTTGAGCAACAAAAAAGACAACTGTACACATGGACATCACCAGATGGTCAATATAGGAATCAAATTGATTATATAATTGGAAACAGAAGATGGAGAATTCCATACTTTCTGCAAAAATAAGACCAGGAGCAGACTGCGGTACAGATCATGAACTGATCATATTGAAAATCAGAGTAAAGCTAAAGAAGAAGAACAAAGCGATTATAATGCCAAAATACAATTTAAATAACATCCCAGAAGAATATAAAGATCAAATAAGGAACAGGTTTAAGGCTTTAAACTTAGTTGACAGAGAACCAGAAGAACTATGGACTGAAGTCAGGGACATTATCAGGGAAGAATGCAAAAAGACAATACCTCTAGTTAAAAAGAGAGAAAGACCTCAATGGATGACTGAAGAAACTCTTAAAATGGTTAAAGAGAGAAGGAAAGCAAAAGCAAAAGGAGATAGAAACATGGTTAGTACCCTAAATGCAACTATACAACGACTAGTACGTAGGGACAAAGAAAACTATTACAATAGTTATTGTATAGAAAAGGACACCAAAATGGGAAGAACAAGAGCCCTATTCCAAAAGATTAGAGAAATGAAAGGGAAATTTAAACCACGAGTAGGGATGTTGAATAATCAACAGGGAAACACACTGACCGACCGAGATGAAATAAAAGTAAGATGGAAGCAATACACTGAAGAACTCTATAAAAGAGATGCAAAGATGACAGACTCATTCACGGAGGAACCATATGATGAAGAACCAGAAATTTTAGAATGTGAGGTGAAAGCTGCTCTTAAAATTCTTGGAAGAAACAAATCACCAGGAATAGATGGCATACCAATAGAGTTGCTACAGAAAGGGAATCCCAGAGAATGCAGTAATTATCGAACTATTGCCTTAATATCCCATGCAAGTAAAGTAATGCTCAAGATTCTACAACAAAGGCTCTTACCATATATGGAATGAGAAATGCCAGACGTCCAAGCTGGATTTAGAAAGGGAAGAGGCACCAGAGATCATATCGCAAACATATGTTGGATAATGGAACGGAGCAAGGAATTTCAGAAGAAAATCACCCTGTGCTTTATAGACTACAGCAAAGCCTTTGACTGTGTAGATCATGAAAAACTATGGAATGCTTTAAAAGAAATGGGGGTGCCACAGCATCTCATTGTCCTGATGCTCAACCTATACTCTGGACAAGAATCTACTGTAAGGACAGAATATGGAGAAACCAATTGGTTCCCAATCAGAAAGGGTGTAAGAGAGGGGTGTATTTTATCACCGTATTTGTTTAATCTGTACACAGAAGATATCATACGGAAAGCAGGATTGGACCAAGATGAAGGAGGTGTGAAAACTGGAGGGAGAAATATCAACAATTTAAGATATGTAGACGATACCATATTACTAGCAGAAACCAGTAATGATTTGCAATGAATGCTGATGAAAGTTCAAGAGGAAAGCACAAAAGCAGGACTACAGCTGAATGTCAAAAAGACTAAAGTACTGACAACAGAAGATTTATGTAACTTTACAGTTGACAATGAGGACATTGAACTTGTCAAGGATTGTCAATACCTCACACAGCCATTAACCAAAATGGAGACAATAGTTAAGAAATCAGAAGAAGGCTAGGACTGGCAAGGGCAGCTGTGAGAGAACTAGAAAAGGTCCTCAAATGCAAAGATGTATCACTGAACACTAAAGTCAGGATCATTCAGACCATGGTATTCCCGATCTCTATGTATGGATGTGAAAGTTGGACAGTGAAAAAGGTGGATAAGAGAAAAATCAACTCATTTGAAATATGGTGTTGGAGGAGAGCTTTGTGCATACCATGGACTGCGAAAAAGACAAATAATTGGGTGTTAGAACAAATTAAACCAGAACTATCACAAGAAGCTAAAATGATGAAACTGAGGTTATCATACTTTGGATGCATCACGAGAAGACATGATTCACTAGAAAAGACAATAATGCTGGGAAAAACAGCAGGGAGTAGAAAAAGAGGAAGACCAAACAAGAGATGGATTGATTCCATAAAGGAAGCCACAGACCTGAACTTACAACAGGGTAGTTCATGACAGATGTTCTTGGAGGTCGCTGATTCATAGGGTCTCCATAAGTCATAATCAACTTGAAGGCACACAACAACAACAACAATTCAGGGTAAACTTGAGAGTCCCACTGATATGCGGTGCGCTGTACAAGAAGAATTAGTATTTTTTTTTAAAAAAAATGAGGGACCTCCCCTTGACCTCCCCTGTTGAACTCCTTTGTCAAACTGCTCTCCCTGTCCGTTTGCTCTGTTTGCTTGCTCTCTGAAAGTGAGGATACAGACTGCACTGCATTATAGGAAGGCCTCTGATTAAAGTGTTAGATCCTAGTTCACCCTTGCAAAGACTTTCATTTAGATAAATGAGAGTTTTCCCCCTCTGTCAGCTAGGGATGGGATGTGTTGACTGGTGTTGCTTCAAAAGCATTCTGTCAACCTAACAGGCAGTAACAGTTCAAGTTTGTTCTTTGTCTGCTATTCACTGCTTTTACCAATCTGATTTTCCCTCCCCCCTCAAAATTGATATTAATATCTTTCAAAAAATTAATATTTTTAAAAGAAATATCAATGAAAGAAAATATCAATATTTTGAAAAAATATATTCCAAGTGGGAGGAAGCAAGCTAAGTTTCCCCCACATTAAGGACACTAGGCTTGCCGAGGAGGAGGTGGGGATGGGGGACACTGAAATCTGCTTTCCTCCTTTCTTTTCCAAAAAGAAAACAGCCGGTCTCTGCTTGCTAACATGAAAACTGAAAGGAAATATTGATAATTCGGAAAAAAAGTTGATGGTTTTAAATACATTATTGATAAAGAAAAGTGGCTCTTCTGTCTCCTCTGATGTAACTGAGACAGCTCAGTTTTCACATTAGCAAGCAGAGACTGTCTGTTTTCCTTTCGGATGGCCTTATAGGCCCCTTCCAACTCTACTATTCTATGATTCTATGGAAGGAAAGGAGAAAAGCAGCTTTCAGTGCTCCCACCTCCACCTCCAAGACCTGGCTTGCTTCCTCCCACTTGGAGCTTGGATTATTCAAGTGGAGGGGGTGGTAGAGAGAGGGAGAGGGAGAGAGGGGGAGAGAGAGATCTGTACTGCTGTGCTGTGAATAAATCAATAACAGAACAATATATTCAAGGGAATATTTGAGGAGGGGAAATCCAATGTTGGGGGAAAGCCGCTGAAGTCTGGAGCAAACAGAATCACCCCACATCGATGGAGAATATGTGGACCATTGAAAACTCTGGTGCTAAATCTGAATTTAGAGAAATTCTCCCATCCCTACCTTTCGCTAATGCTTCTTGAAATAGTAGCAGGAGAGCCATATGAATATAAAGTTGAGAGAAAGTCCTATCATCCCTTTTAAAGATGATTCATGCAGGAGGTGTGCCATTCATTTTTTATACAAGTCTGCACATTATTTGAAGAAAACAAAGAGAAAAAAGATATCACTATGGGGGGGGGGAGAGAACTGAGAAATAATTATTCAATCTTTTGTTTTATTTTATTTTTACAAACACAATTTAAATCATTTTAAAATCCTCCAATATTGTATGGGTATTGGGGAAGGAGAAGTTGCATCTCTTGCCATCACTGTGGCACGGGCACTATGCAATAGGTGACCATAGCCATCAAAAAGTCATAGCAATGGAAGTGTCTGCTGGGAGAAGAATAACATTTAACCAGCATCAAGAAATAGCTATATGAGTGAGGTGCTAGGGAGACTTCCCTGCAATGGGGGAACAACCTAAAATATCTGCAGTACAATGATTTATGAGTGGGTTTTCTCTTTCCAGCCCTAACCAAAAGTCTGCATTTGTATAAGGATTATTTGAATGAATACATGAAAATTTGCAATATTAAAAAAATTGTTATGTTGAAAAAGTACCTCACCCAGTTCTACTTCCATTTGGATTTACCTGCTGAAAAAGCAGGAAGGCCTCTTGTTTCACAAACTGCCTGTTTCCATCTGGGAAATGTTCTGGGTGAAAGCTGAATGGCTTCTCCCACATGGTTTGATCCTTCAGTACAGATGTCAGGTTGAAAATGACCATGGATTCAGCATTGGATTCAGAAAAAAATGGCTAAAATATGACATCATATTCTCCCTCTATCCAATATCTTGGGCTATAGCTAATGTTAGTCCTACTCAAAGTAGATCCATAGAAAATAATGGGCATGATTAGCTTAGGATCATTAATTTCAGTGGGTCGACTTTGAGGATAACTTTGTTGGATACAGTCTCTGTTTCCAATGGTGGGATTAAAAACCCTTTAGCAGTTTTATAGGTAGGAGACAGTCATTTAAGAGAATTGAAATTTGCTGATGTCCACGTGTTTTGGCCCGTTGTCTTCACAAGTGAAGAAAGGGTTCTTTAGGTTGCAAACCCTGTTACAAGAGATAGTGTATGCCCCACGAGCAGTGGCACCTGTGTCATGCCACCTTCAAAACTATTGTCGACCTCTGGTCAAAGATAGGAATGAAATAATAACAATAACAACAACAACAACACATACATACATACATACATACATACTTCCCTGGATTTAGCATAATCCCAGCCAAGGTATCAAAATATTAGGAGCATCCCTAGCCTGGCTTGGCCATCTCTCAGCTAAAGTTAGCTGTTGACATCAACTCCAGGAAATGGAGTCTTAGATCCTTCGGAGGCCCACTGTGAATTGTTTGCAAGGCACTTTGAGGGTAAAGTTGCTGGCCTCTGTAGCAGTCTTGATGCCCCATCCACATCTACTGTAGTCCCCAATGAGGTGCCCAGTGCAACATCTGCTGTAACTTCTTGGGAACAGTTTCAGTTGATGTGGCCTGATGACGTGGACAAGGTGCTTGCGATGATGCAGCCAGCAATGTGTCCTCTCGACCCTTGCCCTTCTTGGTTTATTAAAGCTTGCCGAAGGGGTCTGACCAAGTGGATCCAGGGTGTGGTCAATGCATCATTGTGGGAGGGAGTGGTTCCAGCTGCCTTGAAAGAGGCAGTGATCCGACCACTCCTGTAAAAGCCCACCCTGGACCCATTAGTTTGTGACAACTACTGACCGGTTGCAAATACCCCCTTCTTAGGGAAGGTGATTGAGAGGGTTGTGGAGCAGCAAATGCAAGTACTTTTGTATGAAACAGATTATCTTGACCCATCCCAGTCTGGGTTCAGGCCTGATTATGGGACTGAATTGGCCTTGGTTGCCCTGATGGATGACCTTTATCAGGAGAAGGACAGGGGGAATGCAACCCTGTTATTCTTACTTGATCTCTCAACTGCTTTTGATACCATTTATTTATTTTATTTTATTTATTTATTAGACTTTTATACCGCCTGACTAGCAATAGCTCTCTGGGTGGTGAACACATAGATACAATAAAATCACACAATATAATACAGCAAAAACATATAAAAATAAGAACAATCTAGAATCAATTACAACAGGATTTGAAAATTAAATTAACTTAAATTAAAATGCCTTGGAAAGAGGAAGGTTTTAACTTGGTGCCGAAAGGAAAGCAGCGTCGGTGCCAAGCGCACCTCTTCAGGGAGACTGTTCCACAGTTCGGGGGCCACCACTGAGAAGGCCCTAGATCTTGTCACCACCCTCCGGGCTTCTCTATGAGTCGGAACCCGGAGGAGGGCCTTCGTAGTAGAGCGTAGGGTACGGGCCGGTTCGTATCGGGAGAGGCGTTCCAACAGGTATCGTGGTCCCGCGCCGTATAAGGCTTTATAGGTTAATACCAACACTTTGAATCTAGCCCGGAAGCATATTGGCAGCCAGTGCAAACGAGCCAGAACAGGTGTTATGTGCTCGGACCGCTTGGTCCTTGTTAACAATCTGGCCGCCACATTTTGCACTAGCTGTAGCTTCCGAACTGTCTTCAAAGGCAGCCCTACGTAGAGCGCATTGCAGTAATCCAAGCGCGAGGTTACCAGAGCATGTACGACTGATGCAAGGTCCTCCTTGCTCAAATAGGGACGTAGCTGGGCTACCAACCGAAGTTGGTAGAATGCATTTCGTGCCACCGAGGCTACTTGAGCCTCGAGTGACAGGGAAGAGTCTAAAAAGACTCCCAGACTACAAACCCGCTCCTTTAGGGGGAGTGTAACCCCATCCAGGACAGGGTATATATCCACCATCCGATCAGAGAAACCATGCACCAACAGCATCTCAGTCTTGTCAGGATTGAGCCTCAGTTTGTTAGCTCTCATCCAGTCCATTGTCGCGGCCAGGCAACGGTTCAGCACATCGACAGCCTCACCTGAAGAAGATGAAAAGGAGAAGTAGAGCTGCGTGTCATCAGCGTACTGATGACAGCGCACTCCAAAACTCCGGATGACTGCACCCAACGGCTTCATGTAGATATTAAAAAGCATGGGAGACAAAACTGACCCCTGCGGGACTCCACATTGGAGAGCCCACAGTGTTGAGCAAAGTTCCCCAAGCACTACCTTCTGGAGACAGCCCGCCAAGTAGGAGCGGAACCACTGCCAAGCAGTACCTCCAACTCCCAACTCCGCGAGCCTCTCCAAAAAGATACCATGGTCGATGGTATCAAAAGCCACTGAGAGATCAAGGAGGATCAACAGAGTTACACTCCCTCTGTCTCTCTCCCGACATAGGTCATCATACAGGGCGACCAAGGCTGTCTCAGTGCCAAAACCAGGCCTAAAACCCGATTGAAATGGATCTAGATAATCGGTTTCATCCAATAGCGTCTGGAGCTGGCCAGCAACCACTGGTTCCAAGATCTTGCCCAGGTATGGAACATTCGCGACTGGTCTGTAGCTGTTGAAATTTTCTGGGTCCAAGGAAGGTTTTTTCAGAAGTGGTCTCACCACTGCCTCTTTCAGACAGCCAGGGACCACTCCCTCTCGTAAAGAGGCATTTATCACTTCCTTGGCCCAGCCAACTGTTCCATCCCTGCTGATTTTTATTAGCCAAGAGGGGCAAGGATCCAGTACCGAAGTGGTTGCACGTACCTGTCCAAGCACCTTGTCCACGTCCTCGAGCTGAACCAACTGGAACTCATCCAATAAAACATGACAAGACTGTGCTCCGGACACCTCATTAGGATCAACTGCTATAAATTGGGAGTCTAAGTCCCGGCGGATGCATGAGATCTTATTCTGGAAGTGATCAGCAAACTCATTGCAGCGGGCCACCGATGATTCCACCGTGTCCTGAGGGCCTGAATGGAGTAGCCCTCGGACAACTTTAAAGAGCTCCGCTGGGCGGCAAAGAGATGACTTAATAGTGGCAGCAAAATGTTGTTTTTTCGCCGCCCTCACCGCTCCTACATACAGCTTGGTAGAAGCACTAACCAGCGCATAATTGCATCCGTCGGGAGTTCGCCTCCATCTCCGCTCAAGCCGCCTCCTATCTTGTTTCATCGCTCTCAGCTCTGGAGTATACCAAGGAGCTGTATGAGCTCTACACAGGAGAGGGCATGCAGGAGCGATCGTGCCAACAGCCAATGATCATGGTATCCTTCTGGGCCGACTTGGTGAGCTGGGTGTTGGAGGCACTGTTTTACAGTGGTTCCGATCCTATCTCCAGGGTCGCTCTCAGATAATAGTATTGGGTGACTGCCTTTCAGCCCCCTGGCAGCTGTGCTGTGGGGTGCCACAGGGTACCATCTTGTCCCCCATGCTGTTTAACATCTATATGAAGCCCTTGGGAGCAGTCATCAGGAGCATTGGGTCGAGGTGTCAGCAGTATGCTGATGATACCCAGCTCTATTTCTCCATCACATCTGATTCGGGAGAGGCCGTGCAAGCCCTGGACCGCTGCCTGGACTCAGTGGTGGGCTGGATGAGGGCCAATAAACTGAGTCTGAATCCTAGCAAGACAGAGGTGCTGTGGGTTGGTGGTTCCCAAGTTCGGATAATTGGTCAGTTGCCTGCTTTGGATGGTGTCGTATTGGTCTGTAGCCTAGGGGTGACAGGACCAGGTGACCTCAGTGGCTAGGAGTGCCTTTTACCAGCTAGGAGTGCCTTTTACCAGCTTCAGCTGGTGAGACAACTGTGGCCGTTTCTGGACCGGGATAGCCTGACCACTGTTGTCCATGCACTGGTAACCTCTAGGCTGGATTACTGTAATGCGCTCTATGTGGGGCTGCCCTTGAGGTTGGTCCGGAAGCTGCAGCTGGTGCAAAATGCGGTGGTGAGACTGCTCACTGGGGCAGGCTATTGCCAACATGTCACCCTGCTGCTGAAAGAATTGCACTGGCTGCCCATTTGCTACCGGGCCAAGTTCAAGGTTCTAGTTTTGGTGTACAAAGCCCTATACAGCTTGGGACCAGGATATCTGAAATACTTTTTTATCTCTTATGTACCCAGTTGATCACTGTGCTCTGCAGGTGAGGGCCTCCTGCAGATACCATCTCATCAGGAGGTTTGTTCTGCACAATATAGAAAACAGACCTTTAGTGTGACAGCACCTACCCTGTGGAATTCCCTCCCTTTAAATATTAGGCAGGCACCATCTCTGCTATCTTTTTGGTGCCTTTTGAAGACTTTCCTCTTTCAACAAGCCTTTTAGGTTGAGACCTATCCCAGTCTGTGTCTGTGTTAGAATTGCTTAATAAGTTTTTTAATAATGCTTTTAACCCTTTTTTTAAAGTTTTTTTTAAAAAAAATGTTTTTAACACTGTTTTGTTTTAATGTATTTTAAGATCTGTTTTATGATGTTTTAGGGTTTTTAGCACTTTGTTTGCTGCCCTGGGCTCCTGCTGGGAGGAAGGGCGGGATACAAATTAAATAATAAATGAATAAATAAATAAAATGTGGTTTCAAATGATTTAATGGTATTTGCATCATAAAATCTAACCCTCTTGCTAGCTTCATGTATGTACTATTTTTAAAAACTGTAAAACTGATAGAGCTGATGAATAAATAGTAGCTATTATCTCCCAAAGCATTTCTGTAAAGCCCAATCAATTAATACTGTAGCATTCATGATAAATGTTTGGCTGGATATGGTGCTACCAAAAGGCCTTTCTGAATAAGTTATTTTTTGCTATGTATAAAGTTGCTGAGAAAAGAAAAGAGGCAAAGCAAGAATGGCAGACCACACTACAAGTGGATGGCTTTCAGCACAATCCTATACATAATGACTCAGAAGAAAGTCCCTTTTAGTTCAATGGGGCTTACTCCTGTATAGGATTGTAGCCTTCAAATGGGACCAGCTGCAGCCTAAAGGTAGGCATAAAATAAAATACTGCTCTAAACACCTTTTTAATCCACACATATATATATACTTTAGTGGGAAGACTGTGACCCAACAGCAGAAATAACCCAGAGAACCACCATTTGAAGTGGAATAGCAGCCTGAGAAGCCTATCTCCAGTATATATGTTTGGGGTATTGGGCAAAAGGGGAGATTTCTGGAGAATCCACTTGGTTTCTCCAAAAGGAAGGGTGGCCTCAGCCTACAGAATGAGATTGGGATTATTGTTAGACCTTTTCACATATCAATATTTACAAGATTTTCACAAAGCTCACTGCACAAAGTTCTAGAAAAAAAATTATGAGATAAAGGAACAAATCTTCTGGGGAAAAAAGAATTAAATGAAGGGAAGCACACAGTGGTTTTCCTCATGAAATGGGAAGCTAGCAAGCAGATGACAGCAAATTATTCAACATCATGCAATCACAAGCAGAAGAAAGAACTACAAAAGGACAATCACAAAGTAACAACAATAAAGCATCATGAGAACGGTTGGCTGATGTGAGAGTCTGGCAGTTCAGAGGGTACAATTGTGGGGAAGAGACCACTGAAGGAATAAACCTCCACCGAAAAAACAGCTATTCAGCCTGTTCATATTGTACCTAATTTTAAAAAGGGGAGGGGGAAAGCAGCACCAATGAAAAAGCATGAAGGCAACAGTCCAGCAGGCATGTGTTTTGCAGAATCTTACATTTCTATATGGTAGGTTTCCTTCCACTACACAAGGCTAATGGATCTGGGGTTTTCCCATTTAAGAAATAAACTAGTTAGACTAGCTTCAACACCAGGATGTGAAACTCTAATCAGGAATGCCATCAGACCAACAGTATACCCTCACTTTCTTGTTTTCTGATCTGACTTTTCACCTTTCATCCAACCACGCCTCTTCTGCTTTCACTTTCTCACTTCAAAAACTTTTGTTCATTGCTCTGACACATACAGCTCCATACACACATAGCCTCTCTTATACATTCACACTCTCCAGTCACTTCATGCCCTGCCCCCATATTGCCATCTCTTCACTAGGGCTGGGGGAGACATTTGGTTCTATTCGTATTTAAAGGCCAACACACCAAATTGGCACGTTCTGAAACTGGACGATGTCTTTAGAACATCAGAAGAGCCTGCTGCATCAGGCCATTAGCCTATTTAGTCCAGCATCCTGTTCTCACAGTGGCCAGCCAGATAGCTATAGGAAGGCTCACAGCAGGACCTGAATGCAACAGCACTCTCCCCACTTGTGATTCCAAGCAACTGGCAACTGGCATTCAGAGGCATATTGCCTCTGACAGGGAAAGCAGAACATAGCCATCAGGGCCAGTGCCAGACGGCAGCCAGGTTGGGCCCTGGCCGAGGGCCCCTGTGGCTTAGAAGGGTGGGGGTAGTGCTCCCGTTCCACAACCCATGGCGGCGTCAGGTCCTGATGGCAGAGAGAAAGCTCTCAGCCACCCCCCAAATACACACAGCACAGGCTTCAATAACCCCCCCCCACACACATGCCACCTGAGGTGTAGTGTTATGAGGGGGGGGGGAATTCTCTATCCACTTCCTTCACAACACACATGATTTTATACACCTCTCTCATGTCTCCTCCTTGGCTTCTCTAAACTAAAAAGCCCCAAATGTACCCTTTATTCTTAAAAGAGCTGCTTGTGATGTCCCTGTATATATAATACTGTAAATATGGTAAGTGTGGGCTTATTAGAGTAAATGAGGTAAGTGGACTGAGTGAGAGGAGGGAGTACATGGGTTGGAATGTTAATGAATGTTGTATTATGATTGCCTGAGCGTTTGAGTGTCTGAAGGTATAAATGAGAGGATGACAGTTGAGAGGTGGGGAGAAGTTGGTTGGTTCAGTTGGTTGGTTTTGGGAGGCTTTTGTTGGGTGGATTGGATTAGGCGGGTAGTGAGGCAGGTTACTGACGACTAGAAACATAAAGAGTAATGCAACTTATGAAACCACACACTTGTTTATACCTTTAAGTAATCTTGTTATTTCCTGTGTATATAAATAAACATTTCTTGGTTTACCAAAACGCCTGATCCTTGGCTGGGTTTACACAAACCAGAAGGGTGGGCAGGGCATATACCAAGGTTGGGAAACAGTATCAATGGTGGCAGCAGTTAAGAGATAGTGTAACATCATCAGGTATCCAGAGCAACTCAGGGCTGTAATTTGTATAGGCACAAAGATACAGGGGGGTTGTGGCCTGCAAGTGCACCCAGACACAACGTATCAATAAGCCAGGAGGAGACTAGGGCCCAGTCTCAAGGCAATATTGTTTACAGGGAGTGTCTGGTGGTGCTGCCTAGCAGTAGGATCTTGAGAGATCTTTGCTACAGCCGGTGAGAGAACTGTTTTGAGAGCAGGACCCTGAGGTGGGACCGTGACAAGGCGGTGACCACAGGAAGGGGCCTGACACTGCTCCATTTTCTTGATAATTTTGGTTGCCTTTTCCAAGTGTGGTCGACCATAGATTTTATAATGGCATTGTGATATTGGCCGTCTTATTTTCAATTCCTTTCCTAATGATCCCTAACATGGAATTTGCCTTTGTCACAGCTGCCATACACTGGGTCAACATCTTCATTGAGCTATCATCTGTGATGGCTAGGTCTTGTTCCTGGTCAGTTACCACCATCCATTTCAGACCCCATGAGTGTATATGCAAAATTAAGATTTTTTTGTCCCAATGTGCATCACTTGACACATATTTACATTTAATTGCATTTGCCATTTTACTGCCTACTCACTCAGTTTGGAGAATTCATTTGGGGGTCTTCTCAATCTCTTTTTGTTTTAGCCACCTTGAACATTTTGGTATCATCAGCAAACTTGCCTGCTCACCCCTAAATGTAAAATCATTTATGTTCAAATTAGAAAGCAGAGGTTTCAGATATACTGATCCTTTGGGCTCCACCTTCTATATCCCTCCATTGGGAGAACTGTTTATTCCTATTAAGAACATAAGAACATAAGAAGAGCCTGCTGGATCAGGCCAGTGGCCCATCTAGTCTAGCATCCTGTTCTCACAGTGGCCAACCAGGTGACTGGGGGAAGCCCGCAAGCAGGACTCGAGTGCAAGAACACTCTCCCCTCCTGAGGCTTCCGGCAACTGGTTTTCAGAAGCATGCTGCCTCTGACTAGGGTGGCAGAGCACAGCCATCATGGCTAGTAGCCATTGATAGCCCTGTCCTCCATGAATTTGTCTAATCTTCTTTTAAAGCCATCCAAGCTGGTGGCCATTACTGCATCTTGTGGGAGCAAATTCCATAGTTTAACTATGCGCTGAGTAAAGAAATACTTCCTTTTGTCTGTCCTGAATCTTCCAACATTCAGCTTCTTTGAATGTCCACGAGTTCTAGTATTATGAGAGAGGGAGAAGAACTTTTCGCTATCTACTTTCTCAATGCCATGCATAATTTTATACACTTCTATCATGTCTCCTCTGACCCGCCTTTTCTCTAAACTAAAAAGCCCCAAATGCTGCAACCTTTCCTCGTAAGGGAGTCGCTCCATCCCCTTGATCATTCTGGTTGCCCTCTTCTGAACCTTTTCCAACTCTAGAATATCCTTTTTGAGATGAGGTGACCAGAACTGTACACAGTATTCCAAATGCGGCCGCACCATAGATTTCTACAACGGCATTATGATATCGGCTGTTTTATTTTCAATACCTTTCCTACTTATCTCTAGCATGGAATTTGCCTTTTTCACAGCTGCCGCACACTGGGTCGACATTTTCATCGTGCTGTCCACTACAACCCTGAGGTTTCTCTCCTGGTCAGTCACCGCCAGTTCAGACCCCATGAGCATATATGTGAAATTAAGATTTTTTGCTCCAATATGCATAATTTCACACTTGTTTATATTGAATTGCATTTGCCATTTTTCTGCCCATTCACTCAGTTTGGAGAGGTCTTTTTGGAGCTCTTCGCAATCCCTTTTTGTTTTAACAACCCTGAACAATTTAGTGTCGTCAGCAAACTTGGCCACTTCACTGCTCACTCCTACTACTAGGTCATTAATGAACAAGTTGAAAAGTACAGGTCCCAATACCGATCCTTGAGGGACTTCACTTTCTACAGCCCTCCATTGGAAGAACTGTCCGTTTATTCCTACTCTCTGCTTTCTGCTTCTTAACCAATTCCTTATCCACAAGAGGACCTCTCCTCTTATTCCATGACTACTAAGCTTCTTCAGAAGTCTTTGGTGAGGTACCTTGTCAAACGCTTTTTGAAAGTCTAAGTACACTATGTCCACTGGATCACCTCTATCTATATGCTTGTTGACACTCTCAAAGAATTCTAATAGGTTACTGAGACAGGACTTTCCCTTGCAGAAGCCATGCTGGCTCTGCTTCAACAAGGCTTGTTCTTCTATGTGCTTAGTTAATCTAGCTTTAATAATACTTTCTACCAGTTTTCCAGGAACAGAAGTTAAGCTAACTGGCCTGTAATTTCCGGGATCACCTCTGAATCCCTTTTTGAAGATTGGTGTTACATTTGCCACTTTCCAGTCCTCAGGCACAGAGGAGGACCTGAGGCACAAGTTACATATTTTAGTTAGCAGATCAGCAATTTCACCTTTGAGTTCTTTGAGAACTCTCGGGTGGATGCCATCTGGGCCCGGTGATTTGTCAGTTTTTATATTGTCCATTAAGCCTAGAACTTCCTCTCTCGTTACCACTATTTGTCTCAGTTCCTCAGAATCCCTTCCTGCAAATGTAAGTTCAGGTTCAGAGATCAGACAGATGCAAAGAATTCATTTAGCTTCTCTGCAATCTCCTTATCGTTCTTTAGTACACCTTTGAATCCCTTATCATCCAAGGGTCCAATCGCCTCCCTAGATGGTCTCCTGCTTTGAATGTATTTATAGAATTTTTTGTTGTTGGTTTTTATGTTTTTAGCAATGTGCTCCTCAAATTCTTTTTTAGCATTGTCTTCTTGCATTTCGTTTGCCAGAGTCTGTGTTCTTTTTTATTTTCTTCATTCAGACAAGACTTCCATTTTCTGAAGGAAGACTTTTTGCCTCTAAGAGCTTCCTTGACTTTGCTCATTAACCATGCTGGCATCTTCTTGGCCCTGGTGGTACCTTTTCTGATCTGCGGTATGCACTCCAGTTGAGCTTCTAATATAGTGTTTTTAAACAACTTCCAAGCATTTTCGAGTGATGTGACCCTCTGGACTTTGTTTTTCAGCTTTCTTTTTACCAATCCCCTCATTTTTGTGAAGTTTCCTCTTTTGAAGTCAAATGTGACTGTGTTGGATTTTCTTGGCAATTGGCCATTTACATGTATGTTTAATTTAATAGCACTATGATCACTGCTCCCAATCGGTTCGACAACACTTACATCTTGCACCAGGCCCGGTCCCCACTGAGGATTAAGTCCAGGGTTGCTGTTCCTCTGGTCGGTTCCATGACCAACTGGTCTAGGGCATGGTCATTTAGAATATCTAGAAATTTTGCTTCTTTGTCATGACTGGAATACATATGCAGCCAGTCTATGTCCAGGTAGTTGAAGTCACCCATTACTACCACATTTCCTAGTTTGCATGCTTCCTCAATTTCATATTCTCTGCTTTGTGTTTTCTAACCAGTTACTAATCCACCTCTCCTCTTATTCCAGGACTGCTAAGCTTACTCAAGAGTCTTTGTGTCGGGATTTCAGATCGAGGTCCTGAAGATGCTCTAAGAGAGAGTGGGGAGGGGGATTTGGGATTCCAGGAGTTGCAGATGGTGAGTGAGGAGGAAGGGGACGAGCGAGAGATGCAGACAGTTAGGGACCTTGGAATTCCAACGGACGAAGACTCATCCCTGCCAGTTCTCACGCCTCCTTTCACGCCGCAGGGAGGGGGATGGGAGGAGGAGACAGAAGGAGGATTCCTAACCCACCCTCAACCCAGCAGTCCTGGGAAGAAGCTGGCACCCGGCTCTCCATTCTCCACCCCCCCTGGGCTGGATAGGGAAGTCAGCACTTCGGAAGGGGAGGGGCCCAAGGATCCCCCGTCTCCTCGAGCCCGAAGAAGGCAGAGGAGGGATGAGCAGAAAAGGGGGGGAGGCGGGGAATCTCTCAGGAGAAGCGCGAGAATACGCGCCCGCATCCCTCCTTCATAATGGTCGAGGTGGTGGGAAAACTTTGCTCTGTCAACTTTCTTTCAACGCTGCAGGATTAGGTAGTTAGGGATACTAGTGATTTAGAATAGGGGTTGCATGAAGCGCAGTAAATATAACATTGAGATCTCCTTAATAAAGAAAGAATTGCTTACAACATCGAGTCTGGTCATTGAGTCTCAGCCTGGGCACTTTGGCAAGGTACTATGTCAAAAGCTTTTGAAAGTCTAAGTACGCAATGTCAGCTGGATCACTTCTATCTAATCCTACATTTTGATTATTCCTATAGTTGTTTTTGAGGCCTTTGTTTGAGAGAAGCAGCATGTACATTTCAGAGTAAATGCAGGAAACTGGACAACTTCCATTCCCAGAACCCTCTATCCTGTTCTCTCTTCTCCTACTCCTCCTTGCTGGAAGTATTGACACGTGCCACTCTCTACAAAATAGAGAAACAGTCCACCTACTTCTGTTCAGGATGCCTCCACTCCACTAGATGTAGGTGCCTTTGGGATGAAGAAGTCTTGCAATACTGTGTCCCAGTATGTCATGTGGGGTATTGGCATTGGTGAAACATTTGCACGTTGTTGGATTTCATGAATCACAGCATGTGTATAAGGCATGGATGCCTGATCTTCCATTTTGGCTGACCTGTTCTTGCCAATCACCTCATCAATTTCTTCCTGAACTTTACCTAGAAAATAAGGATTTACAGTGGGAAGGATATAATTCCAAGTTGTACAAGTGAAGTGCTCTTTAACATGTTCTCCAAACCATGTGGTGAACTGTTTATCTGTGAGCAGATTCCATGCAGCTGGGGGCAGCATCCAAATAAGGGTTGGGGAACCTGTGGCCCTCCAGATGATGTTGAATACAACTCCCATGATCTTTGACTCCCATGCTGACTAGTTGATGGGAGCTGGAACCCAACACATTCCCCACCCTGATCTAAATTACCCAAACACATGGATATGACTGATCACATAGATCTTTCCCCTTCGAATTGCTACCGTGCAAGGAGAGAGGGAGGACCCCAATTTCATAGTAAAGTGTCATGAAATTGTTTGTTTGTTTATTAATATACAGTCACAGACCCATTCAAATAAAATAGTCAATAAAACATCAGAATAGTTAAGATACAGAAATATAAAAGTACAACATAAAAGAAATAGCAGTTAAAAGAAAAGAATCCTCTTGTAACTCCTTTGGGCAGAGAAGAGGAATTTAGCCACTGACTCTGTTGTAGACTTATTAAAATCAGCTAGGAAATATTTCAAAAACCAAACCAACGGCCTGCCAGGAAAGTTCCTCATCATTGGGCCAAGTAGTCTATCATGATCCTCCCTATAAAAATTACATACAAAAAGGATGTGAGTCAGTATTTCAACTTCGTCACCACAAGGACACAGCCGGTCCGCATAAGGAGTACCTTGGTATCGCCCTTCCAAGAGAATGGAAGGGAGACAATTAAACCTGGCTCTGGAGAATACATGCCGATACTTAGGAATAGACAGATTCTCCAAATAGTTAGCGTGTTTGGGGAACAGGAAATTCAGACCAAGATGGGTAGGGGAGCACATTTTGCAAGCATTTGATACAGAAAGTAGAAAGTCAATATCCCTAATTCGTTGGTCTAAAATGAATTTAGCAGTCCTAAAATTTTGTATAAGGATAAAATCAAAGGAAAAACCTAACGAATGCAGTTTAACAATAAAAAATTTAGACCAAGAACGTGTAAACATCTTTCAAAAGAAGATTTAAATAGCCTAAAGTAGGATCGCTGAAGACAACCTTAACCAAGTATCTAAAAGCAAAGGACCATGCAGCACATTCGACAGAAACAAGGCCGATCTCGAGACGTAAGCCCACAGCTGTGACACACCTTGGCATTCCAAATAGAGATCTCAGGAATTTTGAAAAGACACTTTCCACAGCTGGATTAAATCCCTGGATCCAAATTGGAACACCGTACAGTAACTGAGGCAAGATTTTAGCCTTAAATACCTGGATGGCCGTTGAAATATATTGGGCCCACTTTGTATAGAAAAAACAAAAAACTGCCTTGGTAGTACTCTGGGCTACCTGCACTGTATGTTTTCTGTGGGTGGCCAAAGAAAGGGTGGAAGAGAATGTGACACCCAGGTATTTAAATTGCTTGAGTTGATCTATATGTTGCCCGCCAATAATCCATTTATTTGACTGAGGGTGCCTAGAGAAAACCATAATCTTGGTTTTACTAAAATTAATTGTCCTTACAATAGGCCATGAAGACACATAATAAATGTTTGAGTTCTTTTTTTGATAGAGACATAAGTACAGCATAAGGAGATAAGGATAAGTACAGGATAAGGAGATTGCAGAGAAGTTAAATGAATTCTTTGCATCTGTCTTCACAGTGGAAGATATAGGGCAGATGCCTGAACCTGAACTAACATTTGCAGGAAGGGATTCTGAGGAACTGAGACAAATAGTGGTAACGAGAGAGGAAGTTCTAAGCTTAATGGACAATATAAAAACTGACTAATCACCGGGCCCGGATGGCATCCACCCGAGAGTTCTCAAAGAACTCAAAGGTGAAATTGCTGATCTGCTAACTAAAATATGTAACTTGTCCCTCGGGTCCTCCTCCGTGCCTGAGGACTGGAAAGTGGCAAATGTAACACCAATCTTCAAAAAGGGATCCAGAGGGGATCCCGGAAATTACACGCCAGTTAGCTAAACTTCTGTCCCTGGAAAACTGGTAGAAAGTATTATTAAAGCTAGATTAACTAAGCACATAGAAGAACAAGCCTTGTTGAAGCAGAGCCAGCATGGCTTCTGCAAGGGAAAGTCCTGTCTCAGTAACCTATTAGAATTCTTTGAGAGTGTCAACAAGCATATAGATAGAGGTGATCCAGTGGACATAGTGTACTTAGACTTTCAAAAAGCATTTGACAAGGTACCTCACCAAAGGCTTCTGAGGAAGCTTAGCAGTCATGGAATAAGAGGAGAGGTCCTCTTGTGGATAAGGAATTGGTTAAGAAGCAGAAAGCAGAGAGTAGGAATAAACGGACAGTTCTCCCAATGGAGGGCTGTAGAAAGTGAAGTCCCTCAAGGATCGGTATTGGGACCTGTACTTTTCAACTTGTTCATTAATGACCTAGAATTAGGAGTGAGCAGTGAAGTGGCCAAGTTTGCTGACGACACTAAATTGTTTAGGGTTGTTAAAACAAAAAGGGATTGCGAAGAGCTCCAAAAAGACCTCTCCAAACTGAGTGAATGGGCAGAAAAATGGCAAATGCAATTCAATATAAACAAGTGTAAAATTATGCATATTGGAGCAAAAAATCTTAATTTCACATATACGCTCATGGGGTCTGAACTGGCGGTGACCGACCAGGAGAGAGACCTCGGGGTTGTAGTGGACAGCACGATGAAAATGTCGACCCAGTGTGCGGCAGCTGTGAAAAAGGCAAATTCCATGCTAGGGATAATTAGGAAAGGTATTGAAAATAAAACAGCCAATATCATAATGCCGTTGTATAAATCTATGGTGCGGCCGCATTTGGAATACTGTGTACAGTTCTGGTCGCCTCATCTCAAAAAGGATATTCTAGAGTTGGAAAAGGTTCAGAAGAGGGCAACCAGAATGATCAAGGGGATGGAGCGACTCCCTTACGAGGAAAGGTTGCAGCATTTGGGGCTTTTTAGTTTAGAGAAAAGGCGGGTCAGAGGAGACATGATAGAAGTGTATAAAATTATGCATGGCATTGAGAAAGTGGATACAGAAAAGTTCTTCTCCCTCTCTCATAATACTAGAACTCGTGGACATTCAAAGAAGCTGAATGTTGGAAGATTCAGGACAGACAAAAGGAAGTACTTCTTTACTGAGCGCATAGTTAAACTATGGAATTTGCTCCCACAAGATGCAGTAATGGCCACCAGCTTGGATGGCTTTAAAAGAAGATTAGACAAATTCATGGAGGACAGGGCTATCAATGGCTACTAGCCATGATGGCTGTGCTCTGCCACCCTAGTCAGAGGCAGCATGCTTCTGAAAACCAGTTGCCGGAAGCCTCAGGAGGGGAGAGTGTTCTTGCACTCGGGTCCTGCTTGTGGGCTTCCCCCAGGCACCTGGTTGGCCACTGTGAGAACAGGATGCTGGACTAGATGGGCCACTGGCCTGATCCAGCAGGCTTTTCTTATGTTCTTATGTTCTTATGTTCTTATGTTCTTATGTCTGCATATAATATTAAAGGGCATTTGGTCTCTGCCAAGTCATGAAATTGATCCTACCAGTATAGATAGGCCCCAGGACCCTGTCTTTGGCCAACTTCAGACATTTATCTTGTTTAACCTGCTTTCCACAAGACAGCTACTCTGCTTCTTACCCAACCCGAGCCATTTATCTCCCTTAACTTGCTTTCCACACTCTGTCCTTTTGAGAAATCAGATCATTGGTTGATATCTTACCCAAAAACGTAGATAGTGAAAATGAGTAATTGCTATTCTAAACTCTGTTGGAAAGATCCTATAATGTCAGGTGAATTTCAAGGCTGGGGCAGAGGTGAACATTCTCTATTCTTGACCCCCAGCATGAGAATATAATAATCACCCGCCTCCCGATAGAAGCCATCTGCTTTTAAGCACAATCTGACAAAGGAGAGCAGATTTCTGTCAGTCCCCAGCATCAGAATATGATTGCAAAGTCACCTTGCTTGTATGCATGTGAGGTCAGAAGGTCAAATACACAAGGAAGATCTAGGCAGTTGAGTAAGCAAAGCTGGAGGGAAAGTTGTGTCTGAACTGGATCTATAGCCAGGCCAAAAGAAGATGCCAGGTTGAAACAGAGCAAGCAACAGTGCAAAGATCAAAGTAAAAATTGGATTTCCCCACAGGATGAAATTGGCAGGAGGAAGAGACAGAAAAGTTATGTGGCTTGAAGGAACATAGAATGAAGGTTCAGAAAAACAGCAGAGTGACTGCTTAGTCATCTAGATGAGGCTTTCTGCATGGGAACTGTTATGAACCTCTATGGATTTCTTGCAACTAGGTAGAAGAGTCAAGGAAGAGCAGGCTTCAAGCTGATGTGAGACAGTTGCAACGTATGGGTTGGGCTAAGCTGTCTCACATCAGCTTGAAGACTGTTTTTCCTTCACCTTTCTACCTAGCTGCAAGAAATCCATAGTGGTAATATATGGGCTGGGCTTTGCCCCCCCCCCGTACTGTGATTCTAGTTGTAAGATTGGGGTCTGGAGAAGTGAACCACTAAAACTGTCAGGCCAGGTACTTTAAATACCCCAGGCCAGATCTGTTAAGTATCCCGTTTGTTATGAAAGATAGGGGCAATATCATAGAATCATAGAATAGTAGAGCTGGAAGGAGCCTATAAGGCCATCGAGTCCAATTCCCTGCTCAGTGCAGGAACCCAACTCAGACTTAGGTTATGTTACAACATATGTTGCCACAGAAACTAAATAGCAACCGTAGAAGATGAGAACCAAGATGGCAATAGAATATGTTTCTTTCTTCCCTCTCCCTCGGCTGGAAATGATGTCATCCAGCTGGATCTATGTAAATTGAGGCTGCAGTTTGGGACAGACTGAGCTGGGACTGAGCAAAGGACTACGAGGGCTAAGTTACTCTCGCTCAGAAATCTGTGCTGGCAGTTGCCACAGAAATTATTATTATTATTTCATTTGTATCCCGCCCTTCCTCCCAGCAGGAGCCCAGAAATCTGATGGGAAACAGTAACTTGGAGACACCGCACTGAATTTGATTCTAGTGTTTAAAGACACACGCTTTTTGAACTACTTTGTGGGTGATTTAATGGATTCGCAAGGGTAATTTTGACTATATTAGCAGTTCCTGCTAACATGTTTTGTACATTTTTCCAAAATTGTGCCTTTTTTGTAGAAAAAGATAGGCATTATCTGAACACTCAATAGACCCAGGACCAATTTAGCACACTATCACTAACAGGCATTTTGAAACATTAATATCCAAGAACGGAGAGCTGGACCAGTGGTGGACATCTCCAGCTGATTGCTAAATCATCTATATTTATTTATTTATTTAATTAATTTTTATCCCGCCCTTCCTCCCAGCAGGAGCCCAGGGTGGCAAACAAAGCACTAAAACACTTTAAAACATCACAAAAACAGATCTTAAAATACATTGCCATCATAATTGCCATCATGGTTGAGGATGTGGTGGTGGTGGCGGGAGCCCAAACATGGTTGTTGGGTTTGACATTTCTGGGGACACACACACAATGGTTCAAGGTTGCTCAATGGTGGAAGCTCTGGTAGCAAAACCATAAGATCTAGTCTGAGAGTAAGACCCAATTCCTAATTTGTTGTTATTATTATTATTAGTAGTAGTAGTAGTGGTAGTAGTGGTAGTGGTAGTGCCCACCTTTCACCACAAACCTATACGGTTGTGGCCCAGCTTATCTGAAGGAGCACCTCCAGCATTGGCAGGGATACCGCTCAACAAGATCAGCCTCAGAAGACCTTCTCTGGATCCCACCGGTTAAAACAGCTAGACTGGTGAGGACTAGAGAGAGGGCCTTCTCAATAGTGGCCCCCACCCTGTGGAATTCTCTCCCAAATGATCTACGCCATGCCCTGTCTATAATGAGCTTCCGCCGGACCCTGAAGACCTGGCTTTTCAGGCAGGTTTTTGGGACGGTTTAGTTTTTACTGTTTTTTAAAAAAATTAATTGTTTTATGTACTGTTTTATCTTGTACGTCGCCCAGAGTGGCTGGACAACCAGCCAGATGGGCAACTAACAAATTTAATAATAACAAATAAATAAATAAATAAATAAATAAATTACCAGTGTTGTAAAACAGTAGAAGCAGACCTCCAACCCCTATGTTTTGTAAACTGACTTCTCTCCCTGACCCCAGTGCTTTTATTTTGAGTGTTTGTTGTAAGCCACTTTGGGCACAGGTCACTGTGGAAAGGTGGCATATAAATAAACCCAATCAATCAATCAATCAATCAATCAATCAATCAATCCTTTCCTTCAGAAGTGCTTTTACTTCCTCTGGTTTCTCTTCAGATCCTATAAACTTTTGCTTTTACTTCCAATGCCTTCATCAATAAGGTTTCTGGTTGTAACTGCCATTCCCATCCTTGAGTCTTCATTTATTTTATTTTCTTACAGTTATATCCTACTTTTCTTCCATTAAGGAACCCAAGATAGCATTCATGTGATTTCCAGGTGGTCACCCATGCAGGTCCCTGGCCTATTTAGCTCCAAGCAAGGTGGGGGTCTCATGTGCCTTGAACATGACTGTATTTTTTAAAAATGAAAAACAGCAACCTGGGTGTGCTCTATTACTGCCCTTGCATACTGTGCAGAGGAAGGGGGGCTGCATTCAAAACTGAAGTGAATGAAGGAGCCATAGCTCAGTCATAAGAGCATCCACTCTGATTGCAGAGGGTCCCAGGGTCACTCTCTGGCACCTGGAATGGAGAGATGCTGCCAGTCAGTGTAGACAGTACAGAGCTAGAGGGCCCAATGGTCTGAGTCGATACAAGGCATCTTCCTCTGTGCCTGTGAAATAGAGTATTGCTAGTTGAACACAAATCCCCCTTGGTAATGCCATCATTATTACTTCTTGTACGTAACACAGTTCTATACGCTGGAATACTGCTGCCCCAGGCCCATTTCTGCTCTTCGACCCACCTCTTCCTCCTCTTTCCCAGGATTTTCCTTCCAGCTAGAATGTCACCTCTCCCCATCGTTCCCCATCTTAAGAGTTCCTAGATTTGCTTCAGAGAAAGGTCACCAGCCATGCTACATAGCCATTAAGAAATGACAAGCTTAAGAATATTGCCATGTAGGGCAGGGGGGGAAAGGGGGTTTGTGGAGAGTGTGTGAACTGTTTGTCACCTAGCAACAGGCAAATAGGAACCTCTTGGGGAGGAGGGAATGATGAGAGGGTTGGGAAAGGTTGGCTGCTGAACTGTTGCTTCTAATTCAAAGTGCTACTATCTGAGGAGAACTTATCCTATGTGGGGTTACCAGTTCTTCAGCATCCTGCCGGAGACTCCAGTTTTGGCATTGCTCTTCCGACCTCCGGCCAGAATCACCCCCATGTCCCTCTATCTCCGGCTTTTTGGCCTCCTGCCCAGCCACGCATGCGTGTTCTAACTTTTAGACATGCATACACCAATTCTGTCCTTGGTTCTACCTTCATGGCTGCTTCTGTGCCTCCTTCCTTTGCCTCTCTCTCGTGTGTGCATGCACATTGCACGGCCCGCCCTGGCAGCACAACCCACCAAGCAGAGGATGGGCTGGGGGGGGCTGGGGAAAGACTCCGCTTGCCTTCCTAACAAGCACCACCCCTAGGGTTGCCATATTGCCCGGTTAGCCGGGTTTTACCCAGATTCTATGCATGCCACCCAATGCCTGTTTACCCCATTAGGTGGCCCGGATTCTCAGCTTTAATTTTTTAAAAAAATAAGTTTCTAGGTGGTCCGGTTCTCGAGATGTGCATCAAAACGTCAGCCCCCCCCACGACTGTTAAATATTTTTAACAGATCTGTTCGTAGCTCCAACCCCGCCTTTTCAGGATTGCAGCCAATAAGCAGAGCTTGGAAATGTTACTTTTTTGAACTACAACTCCCATCAGCCCAATCCAATGGCCATGCTGGCTGGGGCTGATGACAGTTGTAGTTTTAAAAAGTAACTTTCCCAAGCTCTACCAATAAGTGAAGCCAGGGTTATGATTGGTTGACCCAGGTAGTACCTACAAGACCTCAGTGCAAAGCCAGAAAATGATGTTTTTCCCTGTTTATCTGAAAATCTCATAAATTGGGTAAGTATATACATTTCAGGTTTTTCCCCTCTTGTGTGCAGGAGTCAAGTTCTGGGCTGTTGAAGAGGGCAGTGTTTTGAAAACCTTCCCAATACTTCCTTTGTGGGAGTAAAAGCAATGCTAATCCCATATACCCAGAGTAAATCCCATTGAATTCAATAGGACTTGCTTTTGAGTAGACATGTTTATGAATGTGCTGTAAATTAATGGGACTTTTGAGAATTAACAAAAATTGTGTTTGTGTTCTAAATCTTGGTGTCTTTCTCCAATCCTATTTTAAAGTAATTAGGCAGGGCTTACTTAGGTATTACAGTTTTTATTATGTAGGAAACTAATACTCTTTTTTTTAAATGTTCTGCAATGACCAACTGGTTTGACAATAAACTATTATATGGGCTGTATGTATTTTTACATCTGCAGTGTGTGTGTATTGAGTCTTTCCAACAACCCTGTGAGGTAGGGTTGGTGACTGGAAACCAAGGCAGCTCACAATAAGAAATAAATCCCTTTAAAATCAAACAACCATAAAGCAAGAATAAACAGTTGCAAAACAGCTTAAGGAGGCATGATTTTGAATTTTGGGTGAATGAAGTTTATTTATTTATTATTTATTTATTATTTGATTTATATCCCACCCTTCCTTCCAGTAGGAGCCCAGGGCAGCAAACAAAAGCACTAGAAACCAGGGTTGTGGAGTCGGTACACCAAACCTTTGACTCCGACTCCGACTCCTCTATTTTTCTACTGTCCGACTCCGACTCCTTCATAAATGGCAAATGTATATTAACTAGTAATAACAAATTTTGTTATTGTTCTGTAGCAACTTCAGTTTGTCCCTCAGTTCCTCAGTTGCAGGAGTGTGCTCTTCAATTTCAAACATTCCTATATCTCTGAAGTGTTCTTCTAGCTGTTGGTCACCTTCATTATCTGCATTCATTAGTTTAATTGTATTTAGCATGTTTGAAGCATTGTCAGTTACAATACAAAGAACTTGTTCTTTTTTAAGTTTAAAATCTTGCAGAACCTTTTCCACTAAGACCTGGAGAAACTCGCTGGTGTGATGAGCTTCTGTGTCTTTTACTGACAGTGTCTTGGTAACTATTTCTTTCTTGTCACAAACAAATTGGACATTGATGGCAAAGTAGTTCACTCTGTGGCATGTGCAGGCATCCATTTTAAGCAATACAAAGCGTCCTTTGAGAGTTTTTTTAAGTTCTTCCTTTTGGTTAAGGGCTTCTTCAATCACTATTTTTCTAATACTATCTCTTTCCAAAGAAACACCAAGTTTGCGGGCCATATCTTGTGATAATATTATGTTTTTATTTTGAAGCTGGAGTCGGCATTGGTACATTTCTACCGACTCCGACTCCACCCGAAATTGCTTCCGACTCCGACTCCAACTCCATGACTCCGACTTCACAGTCCTGCTAAAAACATTTTAAAACATCATAAAAACAGACTTTAAAATATATTAAAACATCTTTAAAAACATTTTTTAAAAGCTTTAAAAAACATCTTTTTTAAAAAAGAAAAGGTTTAAAAACATATTAAAAAGCAATTCCAAAACAGATGCAGACTGGGATAAGCTCAACTTAAAAGGCTTGTTGAAATAACAAGTTCCTTATCACTTGAGGCTGCAGTTTTCTGGACATTTCCCTGGTTGAGTAAGCCCCATTGAATACATTGGGACTTGCTTCTGAGTAAACAAACATAGGATTGCACTATAAATATCTTTACAGGTTGTGTAAATAATAAACATATTTGATAGTCATGCTTATATAAACATTTCTTCATACTGTGCCCCAATAAGTATTTGATTTCACACTATGGTTGTAGATGATTTTTCCCCCTACGTTGTAAGTGTGCCCTTCTTCCTTGGGGTGGTCAAGAGCATCAAATCTAGACTGCTGAAGGTTGTCAGTGCAGTGTGTTTGCCATCCCAGTAAGCAATGATTACCTGGAGTGTTTTCACTCATGGCCAATGTATGGACTGACAACATGAACCATATGTTATCTTCCCTTGTCAAAGCAGAGCTTTGTGTCAAATTAAACTTTGGCATGAGCTGTGCTGATTATTTCAAATATGTGAAGAAAGAGGAAAGGTTGCTTAAAGCTTGTATTTCAAATGAGAAATACTAATTCTAAACTTAGCCTTTTTTGTTCTTTAAATCCAGTTACTACAGTGAAAGCACCTTGTTCATTATTTATTTCTCTTTTATAAAGAGTGATACTGTTTGTAATGTTTGAGAACATCCATTGGATGTCATTCACTTCTCTTTTGTAAGAGAGATAAATGCCTAAATCCAGCTGCTAGTCCCAACTACAGTAGACCCGTTGAATTGATGGGAACTTGGTACATTGACACTATATAAATTCCATTGCTTCAGGGGGTCTCTAGTAGGGACTAGCAATTGGATTATGATTAGCAGTTGGATTGGTGATGTAACCTGCCTTTGTTCTCTAAAATACAGTGTTTGTTAATTTAAAAAAAATGTTTCTAACCTGGTGCTATTGGTTTTATTTCTCTTTCCTCACTTTACCTTTATCTTAATACTAGAGGTAATCATGTAATTGTGATGGTTCAGTTTCTTTGAACAAAGACTGACAGAACAGTAGCCAACAAATAAAGTTGTAGTGGGCAAAGGATAACTTTGTGGAAGATCCCTAGTCAAGTCTTAGCAACAGCACAATGCTGACAGACAGTTGCCAACTGCTTGCCTAGAATGCCCTCCCTTGTCCTTAACATGGCTGCAACCATATCTATTCAGAAGTAAGTCCTATTGAGTTCTATGGGGCTTAGTTCCTTAGTAAGCATGTTTAGAATTGCAGCCTTCAGGGGCATCCATCTGTGCTCCCATCAAACATCTATGCAACACTAGGCTCATTTGTCCCTACAATGGCCTTCTGGTGATTGGCTTGGCCTGAGGACATGTAAACCCTTCTTGCCAGAAGCAAGTAGGCTATATTAAATGTTCCCTATCCATACTCCCTAAACTGATGAGAAGGAATGACCTTGTCACTTCAGCTGGACCTGGGAACACCCTCTTTTAGGTAAGATTTCTATCTTAATTTCCAAACAGAGATATTTTTTTTTAATGGTATGCTCCAAGCAACTATGGTTGATACTTAATGTATCATGCTTAATGATGTCACTACGGCCCGCCCCATGACATCACTAGAGGCCGCCCTGTGACATCACTATGATGAAGCTAGGGGCTATCCCATGATGTCACTAGGGCCCGCCCCGTGATATCTCAGATTTTGAGATGCTTCCGACCTGGCAACCCTAATCCTATGAGAGCTGAAGATATCACCCCCTGCGTGAAGATGCCGATATTCTAGCATGGCCCCCTTTTTCCCAGCACTTTACTGAAAGCAACATTACTGGGAAGGATGGCTGAGTCCCATAAACCCTGAGGAGGAGGGGCATTATTTATGTGCATCAAATCAATATTAACAATACTGGGACATTTCCCTCATGACTGCAGAAGGAGAGTGTGTCCCAGCTTGGGATGGGGGAGAAATTCACTTCAGTTCACATGTCTCAGACTGCTGAGCACTGAGTAGTGTTGTTTGCTTCTTTTTAATTTAAATAACCCGGAGTTTTATCTTATTATCTCCCTGCCCATTTAAACAAAATACTTTGAATTTGCAGCTTGTGATCAGCAGTAGAGGCCAAGCCCCAGGATTTCCTGACCTCTTTGGAAGAAATAAGCCACTCTTTCATCATTCTTTAATTATCCAGTTGCATAAAATGGTGGTTAAAAGTGTGTTAAGATGAACTAAGCTGCATCATATGACCTTATTATTTAATTCATTTATTAATTGTTTCCCATAAAACATCACAAAGCTATTTACCAATAAAAACATCAATAATAAAAGCAGATTTAAAGAAAAAAACTTCCAAGTCCAATACTGATACAGACCTTGTGAATGCCCCCTAAATATTTACTTTATTCCAAGAATATGCATGACAATTCAATAGGCAATTAAAGCAGGTATTCCTTCAGGTCCCTGGGTCTTACAGCTTTTCTTTCACCCAGGAAGAGAAGTGTGCTGAGGCCAGAGAAAGAACTGTGAGTAGAGGGAGGCCTATCTGCCAACATCTCCCTTCCCTTCATCCCCATCCTGAGAAAACTGTCTAAGCCTGGAACTGCAGCTGGTTGAAACCCTAGAAGAAGAGACTAGAGTGAGGAAACTTCATTGCTGTAAGAGATATTGGGGTGACCTGTTTGGACTCTGGGTGAGAGTCAGGTAGCTGAGAGATGCTGAGTGGGGAGGTGTGCTAGGAGAATTATATACACAGCCATATATATGGATTAGGATTGTATTGTTATGAGCATGGGGGGGGGGCTGGAATGGATGATTTCTGTGGGTCACCTTTCCAGCCTCTGATTTGGAATCCTATGCCTGGGAGGCTGGCTCTGCTAGCCAGATGAATCTCCTTTGTTAATCAAATAGAGTGGCCAGGTAGTTAATGGGCCTGTTAATTGCCCCGGCAACTGGTGAAAGGGGCTGGGAAGATCCTTTTGTCATTTTAAACTCTACTGGAGGAGAGTCTCCCCCCCACTCCTGGGCAGGGAGAAGTGTGTTTGGAGTTGGCAGTGTGTGTGCTAGGGAACTAGGGCTGCAGGCATGCGGAGAGGCTGGCTCCCTGCATCGTGGCGATAGGATGCCCCTGCACCCAGATGGAAAAGCTGGATATTAGACTGCTGATGCCTTGAACCCCCCCCCCCATCCTAAGCTCAGGTTGGAATGTGTGTACATAAATAAACCATATTTCAAAAAGACACCGCAGTCTCCGCTGACCTTCTTCCCAAAGGAAACCAAACCCTGGATGGGCGCAGGAACCCCCTGAAATCTCACCGCTCGGAGATTGGGGGAGGCGTGCAACACTGGTTTTAGAAGTGGGATTGAGTTTCCTAGAAGAAGCCTTGGGAGCAAGGTGTGCCTGAGTCAAGATGGAGGGGAGAACAGCATTTCTCCTGGAACAGATGAAATTGATGTTCCAGCTGGACCAGCAGCAAAGGCAGAAAGAACGCCAGGAGGACCAGCAGCAAAGGTAACAGGAGCGGCAGGAGCATTGGAAATGAATGGGAGAGATATATGAAAGCATCTTTGGAGAGAAAAAGGAGACCCCATGTGAGGAGGTGAGAGCCCTGCCTGATCAGCCACTACAAGGGGTCGAGGGTGACCCAGGAGTCCAGCTGCAGAGCACCCAGATGGAGGTGGCTAAAGAGATCCAGAAAGTGGATGGGCAGCTGGAGGGAGTGGGCTGTAAGGAGTTGCAGTCAGTAGTGGAGGAAGAAGACGTTTTGATTGTCCAGGAGCCTGCCAGGGGGGGAAACAGCAGAGAGCTGGAAGTGAAGCCCCAAGATTTGAAGGAGGACAGGCTGGAAAAAGAAGAGGAAGATGCCTTCGAAGAAAGTAAAATAGAAGCTGGAGAAGAGATGCTGCTGATAGATTTCTCTGCTCCCTGTGTGCCATCTGTGGAAGAGAAAGTGCAGGAGGAAGAAAAAGCTTCAGACAAAGGTGAACTAGAGGCTGGAGAGCAGCTGCCAGCGCCTGGAGAAATGGCTGTGAAAGAAAAGGTGCAGCAGGAGAAACCTGAGAAGGGAGTTCAAGTCCAAGAGAAGCTCCCAGCGCCTGGAGAGATGGGTGAGATAAAATCCCCAAGTGACTTTGTCCCTTGGGTGCCCCATAATGGTCTTGTGGGGTGGGATGCAGCTCCTATGATGGGTGCAGTCCTTGGACAAATTCCAGCAGTGAGAGGCACCCAGTACCCAGTGAGTTTGGAGGGTAAGAGACACTGGGAGGGTTTCCTGCCTCTGTTTGGGCCCATGTTTCATACTGGAGATTGTGAGGGAGGACAGAGAAGATTTCTTTCTGCCAGCCTGGGTGGACTAGGCCAGCTAATCTTTAAGAAGATCCCCCCGGATAAAGACTTGTGGCAGAACTTTGATTTGGCGTTTGGGGCAGGAGACCAAGTGGACTGGCTTGAAGACTTTTCCCAGAGCAGAGAGTGGCAAGAACATGGCTACAGCCTGCCATGTGCTGGGGAGGAAACAAATCTGTTCCTGGAAAGGAGTCCCAACCCCCTGCAGGCAGCAGCAGGGATCAGCTTGGACTGGGAATGCCATGAAGCCCCAAGACAAAGGGCCATGTTAGCAACCGCATGGCTTCGGGGTGGGGGTTGTGCTTATGGGACTGTGTAATGCTGTTGATTTGTGCCTTTCTGCATGCTGGTGGGGATATGAGCTGTTTAATGGGTTTTTTTAGGAATCATGCTGATAGGTTTTTTGTGTGTGTAATAAGATTTTAATGTTTAGGATTTGTTATTCTGTGACTTGGATTGTGGGTGTATGTACAACTGTTTGGGAGAGCAAGGAGTAAATGTACATGTGGTTGAGGGCATGCTTAAACATGTCAGGAACTCAGGCAACTGCCCAGTTATGAGGACTGGGTAAGCTGTTGGATGTAGAACTGTGACTGGGAGCTCCAAGAAAGAAGAGGAAGCCCAAAGAGAGAGTAATTAATGGGAAAAGGTGCTGTAAGGGAATGGACTGTTTTTGTACTTGTATGGAAATGAGACTGTAATATGACTATGCTTTTAATGACGTATATTGCAATGTCTTGCTAACCGGTATCTGTTATTTCTTTGTAGGAAAAGTTGTTATTCTGTTGGTTTTTTTTGCAGGTCTGGGACAGACCTCTTTTAGAGAAGGGTGTAGTGTTATGAGCATGGGGAGGGCTGGAATGGATGATTTCTGTGGGTCACCTTTCCAGCCTCTGATTTGGAATCCTATGCCTGGGAGGCTGGCTCTGCTAGCCAGATGAATCTCCTTTGTTAATCAAATGGAGTGGCCAGGTAGTTAATGGGCCTGTTAATTGCCCCGGCAACTGGTGAAAGGGGCTGGGAAGATCCTTTTGTCATTTTAAACTCTACTGGAGGAGAGTCTCCCCCCCACTCCTGGGCAGGGAGAAGTGTGTTTGGAGTTGGCAGTGTGTGTGCTAGGGAACTAGGACTGCAGGCATGCGGAGAGGCTGGCTCCCTGCATCGTGGCGATAGGATGCCCCTGCACCCAGATGGAAAAGCTGGATATTAGACTGCTGATGCCTTGAACCCCCCCCCATCCTAAGCTCAGGTTGGAATGTGTGTACATAAATAAACCATATTTCATAAAGACACCGCAGTCTCCGCTGACCTTCTTCCCAAAGGAAACCAAACCCTGGATGGGCGCAGGAACCCCCTGAAATCTCACCACTCGGAGATTGGGGGAGGCGCACAACAGTATTTATTTGTATTTGTTCTGATGGGCTTATTGTATATTTTTAAATTGCTGTACCCCACTTAGCAATATTTTATATGTTATATATTAAGCAGTATAGAAATAAATAACTTCTGTTTCCAAGATGTCCCCACAGGAAAATAACCTCTAAATTATAATTTCAGCCTTTAGACGAAAATACAAAGGGTATTTTTTGCATAAAATCCAACCTCAGAAAACAGTGAGACTCTTATGGGTGAAGGGGGAGGTTAGGACAGGCAAGGGTTGATAGCACATGTGGCTGGCCAGACATCTACAAGCATCCTGTCCAGGCTGCAACAACTCAAATTGATCCCAGTCAATCTGACTAGATGATGCTTTGGAAGGGTTGCCAGTTCAGAAGCATCCCAAACCTTGAGATTTCAGGGTGGGCCTTAGTGATGCCATAGGAGGTTTGCCCTAGTGATGCTATAGGAGTGGGCCCTAGTGATGGACATTGATGCCATTCACAGCAAAAGTGAGATAGAAAACTCTATTGAATAAAGCACTTTAACAACTTAAATCCCCTGATGAAAGCCCTTGTGTAGGGCTGAAACGCGTTAGGTATTTGAAAGAAATTTATTCTCTTTTATAGAAATCAATAAAGAAAAAAATATAAATTTGGAATTTCCCTTTTTTGACATTCTGGGGTTTCCCCTCTTTTTTTCTTATTATCTACGAATATCCACACCTCGTATTTTTTGATTATCATTGTAGGAAGAAAGCCTAGTGTGGTGGAGATGTTAGATGGGAGCACTCAGGAGTAAAGATGGATGCCCCTGAAGGCTGCAATTCTAAACATGCTTACTAAGGGACTAAGCTGCATAGAACTCAGCAGGACTTACTTCTTAGTAGATATTGTTAGGATTGTGCTGTTGGTAAAGCTTGACTAGGGATCCTCTGTAATGATATCCATATCCAAGCAGGGTTAGCAACCCCCTGCCTGGAATGCCCTGCCTGCCTTTTAACATGGCTGCTCCAAACCTCTTTATAGACTTGACCCTTCACCGCAGAGAGAGGTTTGAGAAATGAGTAAGAGCGAAGAAGATTCTCTACTCTTTCCTGCCTACTCTGTGGGCTGCTATAAACTCACTTTGACAGCCAACCCAATTCCAGTGAGTAATAACTGACAGAGAGAAAACACACATGGTTTGCTCTACCCTCACAGGCAGTAGACTGGGAACAACAGCAATTGAAGTCACACTTCCCAGTATCTGAATTCTCTTTTACCACTGTTGGGCAAGAAACAAACCATCATGCAAATAACAAGGTGCATCATCAGTGGGTTTAAGGGGGTTGAGCTGACCACATAGAATCACTGTTGTTGCTTCTATGAATGAAAGGGAGTAAGGTCAGGGGTAAATGAAATGCAAATAGAAAAATAAAAGGATGGTTTCCTAAATGCAATACCAACCACAACATGATTCCTATGAATAAGACAGAAAATGTGACATTCCACAACCAGTCAGGGTTCCTAACCAAAACTAAAAAAATCCTGGCAGCCAGTCAGACAAGGTCACAGAAATCCCCATGCACCACAACCTGACCTGGGGGCTGCAGTCAGTGCAGAATGCTGCAGCACGATTGCTGACATGAATGAGACCCTATCAGCACATAATACCTCTGCTCTGAAATCTGCTCTGGTTGCCAATTTGCTACCAGGCCAAATTCAAGGTTTGCTTTCCATGTTATGGGTTCCATATAGTACTTGTTCTGCTCTTGTAAGAAATCGATCCTTTAGTGTGGCAGTATCTATGCTTCATTGTACTCATTTTGGCACCTGCTAAAAACATTTTTGTTTAGGCAAGCCTACCCAGGCATTTAGAAGCTATTGTTTTTTCTGTTTTTAACTCATTGTTGATTTTATTATCTTGAATTTTTAAATACCTGTCTTTAGCTGTTTTTGCCAATAATGTCATTGTTTTAATTCCTTCTGTAAACCTCTTTGAGGTTTTTTTTACAATAAAGCAATATATAAATGTTGTCAATAAAACACATAAATAAATTTTGGAATCACTTGGCTTTCTTTCCTCTTTTAGGCACAAAGGAATCTGCTTTATACCAAGTCAGGCCATTTGGTGCCATCTAGCTGGGTACTGATGACATGGACTAGCATTGGCTCTCCAGGATTCCAGGCAATAGTCTCTTTCAGAGATTGAATTTTGGACCTTTGCATGCAAAGCATGTGCCCTACACTGAGCTACAGCCCTGTTTAAATATCTTTTAAAATGATTCTTGTTCAGTTCACTAATGAATGCACAGCATACTAGGGCAGATCCACACCATGCATTTAAAGCACATTCAATATACATTTGAAGCACGTGAATCCCTCCACAGAATCATGGGAACTGTAGTTTGTTGAGGGTGGTGGGAACTATTCCTGTGAGGGGGAAACTACACTTCCCAAGATTCTTTGGGGGAAGTCATGCACTTTAAATGCGAGTTAGATGTGCTTTAAATGTATTATCTAGATCTGCATTACTTAATAAACTTTACCTGCATATAAATAATTTAAATTAATTTGAAAATGGAAATGAGCTACAAAGTTTACTGGGTGACCATGGGCTACACACCATCTCTCAGCCTAATTTGCCCCTCAGGGTGAAAACAACAGAGAACCATGACCACCCCAAGGAAGAAGGGCAGACTTAAAACATAGAGGAAATAATAATTTACAACCATAGCGTGAAATCAGATACATATCAAGAAATAGTATGAAGAAAAATTTATATAAGCATGAATGTCAAAGATATTTATTTACACAACGTGTAAAGATATTTACAGTGCAATGCTATGCATGTTTACTCAGAAGCAAGTCCCAATATATTCAGTGGGGCTTACGACAGGGAAGCATTCACAGGACTGCAATTCAGTGATAAGGAACTTCACTCACCCAATCCAAAATTCAGAATCATGGCACTTTAAGCTGTTTTGCAACTGTTTTATACTTGTTTTATGGTTATTGGATTTTAAAGGGATTTATTTCTTGTGGTGAGCTGCCTTGGTTTCCAACCCTACCTCACAGGGATGTTGGAAATATTCCATATACACACACACTAGAGATGTAAAAATACATACAGTGCATTTAATAGCTTCAAAACCAGTTGACCATTGCAGAACATTTCTTTAAAAAAAAAGTATTAGTTTCCTGCCAAATAAAAGTAGTGGCACCTATGTAAGCCCTGCCTAAATGCTTTTTTTTTAAGGATCAGAGGGGGAGAGAAAGATTTACAACACAATCCTTTTTTATGTTCACTCAAAAGTCCCATTGATTTTCAGCACAATCCTAACCATGTCTACTCAAAGGCAAGACCAGTGAATTCAATGGGGTTAACTCCCAGGTACGTGGAATTAGCCCTGCAGCTTTACTCCAAGAAAAGGTTCATATTGGGAAGGTTTTCAAAACAGGGTATAAATAAGACAAATAAACTGCCCTCTTCAACAATCCAGTAAAATTTAAACTTGTTGAGTCAAACAATTAAAGCATAACATTGCAGCATGTACTTTTTAAAACTTCTGTTCAAAATTTATTTAAAAGATAAAATACATATGCCATTTTTGCAAGTAATTAAAAAACCTGCATGTAGTTTTATTATAATTATAACTAAAATTGTTTACTGTGTATGCCCACCAAGATCCTGTTGTTATCTTCTGTTGTAGTGCAATCCTATGCATGTTTTCTCAGAAGCAAGTCCCAATTCTGTACAGAGAAAGTACTCTGTATTTCTAATTGGACAACTACTAGAAAGGGGCTACCCTAAAATTTTTTAAAAAACAGCAAAATATAAGGCTAAAATGACAGATAGGAGACAGCTACTTGAACAAAGAAAAAGGAATACAACTGAAACAAGAATGACTATACCGCTAACTTTTGATGGATTTAATGGAAAAATACAAGAGATCATTTTGAAATATTGGAATCTTCTATCTGATATTCCCAGGTGTAAAGAAAGGCACTATTTGTGTTTAAACGGGCCCAAAACTTGAAGGACCTCCTAGTTCACAGCAACATAAATAGGAACACAAATCCACCAAACTACTCTGTTTTGTATCCCAAAACTGTAGGGAATTTCCTGTGTAATCAGTGTAGTGTATGCAACAATTGTATCAAACTGCATCAATTTCTAAACCATGGTAACAATAAAAACTATACTTTAAGGGGATTTTTCAATTGTAACACCAAAGGGGTTATATATATCATAAAATGTCCATGCAACCTTCTGTATGTAGGCATGACAATGAGGACGATTAAAATGAGAATCTGTGAGCATAAAAGTTGTATTAAGAAGAAAAGACAACATGCACCCCTTGTCAAACATTTCATTAGCCATGGGCATACAGAAAAGGATGTCAAATTCTGGGTTATGGAAAAGGCTACAGGAACAGCATTAGAAACTAAACTAAACTAAAGAAGAAAGAGCTCTTTTGGACATACACTTTAAAAACCATGGCCCCCAAAAGGCCTGAATGAAGATCTGAATTGGCTCCCAGTATTATGACATCTAATATGAAAACAGAAAATAGGTATCAATACAATGTCAGGTTATGCATGTATTCTCTTTTTAATAAAGATTCATAACAATAGTTTTAGCAAATGTCAGTAACAAATTGGATAATGAGATTTACTAATTCAGTATATGTATAATAAATATGTATTCGTTTTAAAGTTAAGGTGGTACTGTATGGTTTTCATGCTGAGTTATTACATAATTATGGATTATCAAGTAATCTTATGGGATAATTGGAAACCAGCAAGAGCAATTTTTTATGATATCACTTTAAGATAATTCCTACAGCTGAATTCACTTAACAAGTAGTCCTTTTAAATACCTTGAGCAGGCATTTGCATTCAAGCCCCATGTATTTTGAGGGGTTTTCTATATGAATGCTGCTGATAAAAACTGTCCAGAGGAACTGGATTAAAAATGGTAAGCAATTTAAGAAATAATTATTAATGGGAATGAAAAGATCTATTTCTATATTGAAAATTAATTGTAATTTATTTTGGATACAGAAATCTATCCTGCACCTATTACTTTTCATCCAAGTGAAAATCTGTTAAGTAAGTGTTTTCCACTATCCCTTAAGAAATTGTAGGTAATTTTTTAATCAAACCAGTCATATAAATTGAAGCTCTATGAATATACAATGTACATTTTTTATCCTGTAGAGTATGTGCTTGAAAGGCCATTGAAAAAGACACACAAGATGAAACGCATCTGGCCATAACATACGCATCTTGCTCCATTGAGATACAGATTTAAAGCCTACAAGCAAGAGTACCAGCAGTTTATATAAAAAGCACTATAGCAGCAATGTATGTATTCATTCATGAGTATGGTCTAAAGACTTAGGCACTTTTGATTCAGGAGATACTCTTCCCGTCTCTTTAAAAACTTTATAGGTACGAATTTAGTGTTTGTTATTGCATGTATTAAAACACTTTAAAAAATTTTTTTATTTTTTTTTGCATAAATTGTAATTGTAATGACCACTTACCCTAACTTTCTGTAAGACACATAAAAACCTGAAATACCAGGGATTAGAGGAGCCTGTACTAACAGAAGTTGCAGGTGGGGGCTGACATTTTGGTTTATATCTTTTGAACCAGACCACCTAGAAACTTAATTGTTATTTTAAATGAAAGCTAAGAGTCCGGAGATTAAGTGGACTCACCCAGAGAGGACCGCCAAAAACTGGAGTCTCTGGGTGAAAACTGGAGACTTGGCAACCTTAAGCTCTGGATACTTTCACAAGACCTGCATCAAAGTCAAACCAAATGACAATGACTTTGTCTTCAAAGTGCTTCATAATTTTGTTATAGGAGACCTCTGAGAGAACAGATGTTCCGTAGTCTGGCCCTTTAACCATCCAACTTGACGACAATAGTGGTGGCAAAGCATAATTTATTCACTACCATCACATGGTGGGCACAGTACCAGCTGGCGTGATGCAGCAATGCCACAGAGCCACCCTTTCAATGCCAGCATCACTGCTGCTTACATGGATAGTGTTGGGATGGGGCAGGGATGAGATTAGATCTGTGCAGATAACAACAGGGAGGTTGTTGGATAGCACACAGGGTGAGTGGTACACCAACAAGATCACATTTTGTCTATGTGGCTGAACCTCAGGTACAATCCTTTGCATTCAGCTCCCAGGTGAATTGGTTTCCTGGTGAGAGCAATGGTATATCTGTGGGTGGCAGCAACCCAATCACTCAAGACTCCAACCTGGTTCAAGTTTGGCCCATGCAGTTCACCCACCCAGGTGTCAGTAATGTACACAAGGTCAAGTACCTCATCCACAATCCAATCCAATCCGATCAACCATGGATGACAAATATTTTATTGTGATCTGACTTGGCATTTAGCAACTGCAGTACCAGACAGGAAGGCTTGTTGGCATGGTTACCCAAATCTTGTCAGATGAAGGGCAGCCCAGAAGGGACAACAGCTTTTAACAACCTCTTGTCTCTTCTCCTCAACTGGCATGGCTACCCCCGAGCACCCTAAATATAATCCAGCCTATAGTGATACCCCACGGGCTCCATACCTGGCTCTCTTCTGGCACACATCACCAACCACTACACCACTGAACATACTGATACGCAGACATAGATGTGGTGTAAAAAAATATACATAAATGTGACTTAGTAAATGAGTGCATTCACTTAAATTGATGGGCTATTGAGATATTTCTTTATGAATTCAAGCAGCGTTGTGTCTTTCAGGTAATTTGCACTACACATGACAAACGGAATATTTTGAACTATAAGAAGAACTGTGCAGATGACTGCACTCATCTTGAAACAGCCTGGATCTGATAGGGATGTGGGACAAGTGTAAAAGCAAAACACCCATCCTCTGTTGGCCTGGGGTGATCCTCTGAAGTATGGAAGGTGAAATGCTGAAGAAGGTTTGTGAAGAAGAGGAAAAGCTCCATTCTGGCCAGTTGTTCTCCTGCGCAGGTACGGCGACCTGGAAGGGGGGGGGTAATGACATGAAGCCCAAATGTCAATCCTAGTTCATTCAAATCAATTACAAAAAAACCCTCCCCATTTCTGCCCTGCCCCTTAACCCAACAACTTTTAATTCATATTGGTGATATTTACTCAATGTCTTGATAAAGGTATATAGAATTATGACAACATGCCTGTCAAACTTACTTTCCTTCTGGCCAAAAGAATGATCTGAAGGCACAGGGCTTACCCCAAGACCTTTTGGTGTCTGAGGCACAAGAGCAAATAGACACCCCACTACCACCACCCCATATAAAGTGCATAATACCCAGTGGTGGCTATTTTGGCACCTGAGTCAGAAAATTACACAAGTGCCTCTCTCTAAGAATAAAGATGCAATAAAAATACATTAAATAGCAATGTGCTGCCTTTCATGATACTCTAAACCAGCTTCCTGAGATGGCCATCTCAACTGGCCTAATGGCAGGGCTGGTGAAAAATGCTTGATAGAGATCCACTTTTGCATCAAAGGAGGCTTGGGCTTGGAAGAGCTCATGGGGTTCCCAGATTTTCCATCTAGAGCTTACCTGATGACATAGCTACAATACCAATGCCACCACACTGCAAGACTATTATTATTAATTAAATTTATTTCCCACCCTTCCTCTCAGGAGCCCAGGGCGGCAAACAAAACATTAAAAACACTTTAAAGCATCTTAAAAACATACTTTAAAATATATTAAAACAAAACACCTTTAAAACATATTAAAACAAAACATCTTTAAAAACATCTTTAAAAAGCAATTCCAACACAGATGCAGACTAGGATAAGGTCTCTACTTAAAAGGCTCATTGAAAGAGGAAGGTCTTCAGTAGGTGCCAAAAAGATAACAGAGGTGGTGCCTGTCTAATATTTAAGGGGAGGGAATTCCAAAGGGTAGGTGCCACAACACTAAAGGTTTGCTTCCTATGTTGT